>NC_086444.1:542983820-543320963 GCF_028390025.1 Pseudophryne corroboree | reverse complement strand
TCTGAAATGTGTAGTATAATGCTACTGCCAGGCTGGTTTTAAACAATCAACTAGTAAATGCAATTGTGTCCAATGCTACACACTCCTACATTAAATATCACTGTTGCTCTATATTCATCAGTTTCAAAGGGTTACAGAAGCCTTATCACGGGAATAATTCATATGGGGCTGCTGTCATTTATATATAGTGGTATTCACATGTGTATTCCCAATATACAGCACACTACCTTAGTCTAATTCAGGCATGTCCGAACAGCGGCCCTCCAGCTGTTGAGAAACTATACATCCCAGCATGCCCTGACACAGCTTTAGCATTCTCTGACAGCAAAACTATGTCAGGGCATGCTGGGATATGTAGTTTCACAACAGCTGGAGGGTTGCAGTTTGGACATGCCTGGTCTAATTAGTATAATTGGCTCCATATGTGATTCCTATCCTAAAAAGTGTGAATAGGAAGCATGTAACAAGATGCTGCTTTGCAGCTGATTTTATAGTGGCTGACAAACGTTATAATATCCCCTGTATGTTAAACTGTATTACACTCAGTCCCGTATAGTTAGATGGATTTCAGGACGTGTGCCATTTGCTGCATTAATTCACTCAGACTTATGTGCTAAAACTCTCTGCATTTAACAGCCTATACTAAGAGTATTTCACAGAGAGACATTAAGCTACACATGTGTTGTGCAGAGTTGTTTAAAATCACACATCATTATTACACTGCATAGGACCCCACAACGCTCAGCGTACAAGACACATGTAAAGTAAACTGTCCACAAGTGCTTTCTCTTAGTAGTTATGCTGCATGAGATCTAATAAGGCCCAGCATGCAAGGTATCTATACACGTGTGTTTTAATCTATCCACAGATACTTTGACTCTACTCCTTTACATATTTTCTATATGGCTGGTCATTCTTTTAAGATGATCCTGGTCCTATTGCATACACTTATTACTTTACATCAAATTCATTTCAACATTTTTACACAGTGAAATTTAAGCAAGCAAATTCTTGCTGCTCTGAAATGACACCCAAAGTGCACGTTTCCCATTAGCTTCGTCAAGGCACCCCAGATAGACATGAATTTTGATTTACAATAGGCATTGGAGCAATCTAACACATTTTAAGCAAATTTCTTTCCCATATTGTTCTTTTAAGTCTTTTCTCATTTTCTCTCTCTGTTATACTCTTTTTTCTGAATATACTGAAACATAACATAACATAACAATTTGTTTGGTCACACACTCTGTATTACTGTAGACACAAAGGTAAATGGGAGCTACTGTATGTTCACTGCCTAAGTGGTAATGACATGGAAGCATTTACAAAGTTTTATAGTTGTGCTCTTTTCCGATAATTCATATTTCCTATTAGAGATGTGCACTTGAAATTTTTCGGGTTTTGTTTTTTGGTTTTGGGTTCGGTTCCGCGGCCGTGTTTTGGGTTCGACCGCGTTTTGGCAAAACCTCACCGAATTTTTTTTGTCGGATTCGGGTGTGTTTTGGATTCGGGTGTTTTTTTTAAAAAACACTAAAAAACAGCTTAAATCATAGAATTTGGGGGTCATTTTGATCCCAAAGTATTATTAACCTCAAAAACCATAATTTCCACTCATTTTCAGTCTATTCTGAATACCTCACACCTCACAATATTATTTTTAATCCTAAAATTTGCACCTAGGTCGCTGGATGACTAAGCTAAGCGACCCTAGTGGCCGACACAAACACCGTGCCCATCTAGGAGTGGCACTGCAGTGTCACGCAGGATGGCCCTTCCAAAAAACACTCCCCAAACAGCACATGATGCAAAGAAAAAAAGAGGCGCAATGAGGTAGCTGTGTGAGTAAGATAAGCGACCCTAGTGGCCGACACAAACACCGGGCCCATCTAGGAGTGGCACTGCAGTGTCACGCAGGATGGCCCTTCCAAAAAACCCTCCCCAAACAGCACATGATGCAAAGAAAAAAAGAGGCGCAATGAGGTAGCTGTGTGAGTAAGATAAGCGACCCTAGTGGCCGACACAAACACCGGGCCCATCTAGGAGTGGCACTGCAGTGTCACGCAGGATGGCCCTTCCAAAATACCCTCCCCAAACAGCACATGACGCAAAGAAAAAAAGAGGCGCAATGAGGTAGCTGTGTGAGTAAGATAAGCGACCCTAGTGGCCGACACAAACACCGTGCCCATCTAGGAGTGGCACTGCAGTGTCACGCAGGATGGCCCTTCCAAAAAACCCTCCCCAAACAGCACATGACGCAAAGAAAAAAAGAGGCGCAATGAGGTAGCTGTGTGAGTAAGATAAGCGACCCTAGTGGCCGACACAAACACCGGGCCCATCTAGGAGTGGCACTGCAGTCCTTACAGAGAGGGGGCCAACCACTGGCTCCTACCACCAATACCTGTAGAGCTGCACAGGGAAGACTTCTTAAAACAAACCTTTTCTGCACATCAGATTAGAGATGAGCGCCTGAAATTTTTCGGGTTTTGTGTTTTGGTTTTGGGTTCGGTTCCGCGGCCGTGTTTTGGGTTCGAACGCGTTTTGGCAAAACCTCACCGAATTTTTTTTGTCGGATTCGGGTGTGTTTTGGATTCGGGTGTTTTTTTTAAAAAACACTAAAAAACAGCTTAAATCATAGAATTTGGGGGTCATTTTGATCCCAAAGTATTATTAACCTCAAAAACCATAATTTCCACTCATTTTCAGTCTATTCTGAATACCTCACACCTCACAATATTATTTTTAATCCTAAAATTTGCACCTAGGTCGCTGGATGACTAAGCTAAGCGACCCTAGTGGCCGACACAAACACCGTGCCCATCTAGGAGTGGCACTGCAGTGTCACGCAGGATGGCCCTTCCAAAAAACACTCCCCAAACAGCACATGATGCAAAGAAAAAAAGAGGCGCAATAAGGTAGCTGTGTGAGTAAGATAAGCGACCCTAGTGGCCGACACAAACACCGGGCCCATCTAGGAGTGTCACTGCAGTGTCACGCAGGATGGCCCTTCCAAAAAACCCTCCCCAAACAGCACATGACGCAAAGAAAAAAAGAGGCGCAATGAGGTAGCTGTGTGAGTAAGATAAGCGACCCTAGTGGCCGACAAAAACACCGGGCCCATCTAGGAGTGGCACTGCAGTGTCACGCAGGATGGCCCTTCCAAAAAACCCTCCCCAAACAGCACATGACGCAAAGAAAAAAAGAGGCGCAATGAGGTAGCTGTGTGAGTAAGATAAGCGACCCTAGTGGCCGACACAAACACCGGGCCCATCTAGGAGTGGCACTGCAGTGTCACGCAGGATGGCCCTTCCAAAATACCCTCCCCAAACAGCACATGACGCAAAGAAAAAAAGAGGCGCAATGAGGTAGCTGTGTGAGTAAGATAAGCGACCCTAGTGGCCGACACAAACACCGTGCCCATCTAGGAGTGGCACTGCAGTGTCACGCAGGATGGCCCTTCCAAAAAACCCTCCCCAAACAGCACATGACGCAAAGAAAAAAAGAGGCGCAATGAGGTAGCTGTGTGAGTAAGATAAGCGACCCTAGTGGCCGACACAAACACCGGGCCCATCTAGGAGTGGCACTGCAGTGTCACGCAGGATGGCCCTTCCAAAAAACACTCCCCAAACAGCACATGACGCAAAGAAAAAAAGAGGCGCAATGAGGTAGCTGTGTGAGTAAGATAAGCGACCCTAGTGGCCGACACAAACACCGTGCCCATCTAGGAGTGGCACTGCAGTGTCACGCAGGATGGCCCTTCCAAAAAACCCTCCCAAAACAGCACATGACGCAAAGAAAAAAAGAGGCGCAATGAGGTAGCTGTGTGAGTAAGATAAGCGACCCTAGTGGCCGACACAAACACCGGGCCCATCTAGGAGTGGCACTGCAGTGTCACGCAGGATGGCCCTTCAAAAAACATTCCACAAACAGCACATGACGCAAAGAAAAATTAAAGAAAAAAGAGGTGCAAGATGGAATTGTCCTTGGGCCCTCCCACCCACCCTTATGTTGTATAAACAGGACATGCACACTTTAACCAACCCATCATTTCAGTGACAGGGTCTGCCACACGACTGTGACTGAAATGACGGGTTGGTTTGGACCCCCACCAAAAAAGAAGCAATTAATCTCTCCTTGCACAAACTGGCTCTACAGAGGCAAGATGTCCACCTCATCATCATCCTCCGATATATCACCGTGTACATCCCCCTCCTCACAGATTATCAATTCGTCCCCACTGGAATCCACCATCTCAGCTCCCTGTGTACTTTGTGGAGGCAATTGCTACTGGTCAATGTCTCCATGGAGGAATTGATTATAATTAATTTTAATGAACATCATCTTCTCCACATTTTCTGGATGTAACCTCGTACGCCGATTGCTGACAAGGTGAGCGGCGGCACTAAACACTCTTTCGGAGTACACACTTGTGGGAGGGCAACTTAGGTAGAATAAAGCCAGTTTGTGCAAGGGCCTCCAAATTGCCTCTTTTTCCTGCCAGTATAAGTACGGACTGTGTGACGTGCCTACTTGGATGCGGTCACTCATATAATCCTCCACCATTCTTTCAATGGTGAGAGAATCATATGCAGTGACAGTAGACGACATGTCCGTAATCGTTGTCAGGTCCTTCAGTCCGGACCAGATGTCAGCATCAGCAGTCGCTCCAGACTGCCCTGCATCACCGCCAGCGGGTGGGCTCGGAATTCTGAGCCTTTTCCTCGCACCCCCAGTTGCGGGAGAATGTGAAGGAGGAGATGATGACAGGTCGCGTTCCGCTTGACTTGACAATTTTCTCACCAGCAGGTCTTTCAACCCCAGCAGACTTGTGTCTGCCGGAAAGAGAGATCCAAGGTAGGCTTTAAATCTCGGATCGAGCACGGTGGCCAAAATGTAGTGCTCTGATTTCAACAGATTGACCACCCGTGAATCCTTGTTAAGCGAATTAAGGGCTCCATCCACAAGTCCCGCATGCCTAGCGGAATCGCTCCGTGTTAGCTCCTCCTTCAATGTCTCCAGCTTCTTCTGCAAAAGCCTGATGAGGGGAATGACCTGACTCAGGCTGGCAGTGTCTGAACTGACTTCACGTGTGGCAAGTTCAAAGGGCATCAGAACCTTGCACAACATTGAAATCATTCTCCACTGCGCTTGAGACAGGTGCATTCCACCTCCTATATCGTGCTCAATTGTATAGGCTTGAATGGCCTTTTGCTGCTCCTCCAACCTCTGAAGCATATAGAGGGTTGAATTCCACCTCGTTACCACTTCTTGCTTCAGATGATGGCAGGGCAGGTTCAGTAGTTTTTGGTGGTGCTTCAGTCTTCTGTACGTGGTGCCTGTACGCCGAAAGTGTCCCGCAATTCTTCTGGCCACCGACAGCATCTCTTGCACGCCCCTGTCGTTTTTTAAAAAATTCTGCACCACCAAATTCAAGGTATGTGCAAAACATGGGACGTGCTGGAATTTGCCCATATTTAATGCACACACAATATTGCTGGCGTTGTCCGATGCCACAAATCCACAGGAGAGTCCAATTGGGGTAAGCCATTCCGCGATGATCTTCCTCAGTTGCCGTAAGAGGTTTTCAGCTGTGTGCGTATTCTGGAAAGCGGTGATACAAAGCGTAGCCTGCCTAGGAAAGAGTTGGCGTTTGCGAGATGCTGCTACTGGTGCCGCCGCTGCTGTTCTTGCGGCGGGAGTCCATACATCTACCCAGTGGGCTGTCACAGTCATATAGTCCTGACCCTGCCCTGCTCCACTTGTCCACATGTCCGTGGTTAAGTGGACATTGGGTACAGCTGCATTTTTTAGGACACTGGTGAGTCTTTTTCTGAGGTCTGTGTACATTTTCGGTATCGCCTGCCTAGAGAAGTGGAACCTAGATGGTATTTGGTAACGGGGGCACACTACCTCAAGAAATTGTGTAGTTCCCTGTGAACTAACGGCGGTTCCCGGACGCACGTCTAACACCAACATAGTTGTCAAGGCCTCAGTTATCCGCTTTGCAGCAGGATGACTGCTGTGATATTTCATCTTCCTCGCAAAGGACTGTTGGACAGTCAATTGCTTACTGGAAGTAGTACAAGTGGTCTTCCGACTTCCCCTCTGGGATGACCATCGACTCCCAGCAGCAACAACAGCAGCGCCAGCAGCAGTAGGCGTTACACGCAAGGATGCATCGGAGGAATCCCAGGCAGGAGAGGAATCGTCAGAATTGCCAGTGACATGGCCTGCAGGACTATTGGCATTCCTGGGGAAGGAGGAAATTGACACTGAGGGAGTTGGTGGGGTGGTTTGCGTGAGCTTGGTTACAAGAGGAAGGGATTTACTGGTCAGTGGACTGCTTCCGCTGTTACCCAAAGTTTTTGAACTTGTCACTGACTTATTATGAATGCGCTGCAGGTGACGTATAAGGGAGGATGTTCCGAGGTGGTTAACGTCCTTACCCCTACTTATTACAGCTTGACAAAGGCAACACACGGCTTGACACCTGTTGTCCGCTTTTCTGTTGAAATACCTCCACACTGAAGAGCTGATTTTTTGGGTATTTTCACCAGGCATGTCAACGGCCATATTCCTCCCACGGACAACAGGTGTCTCCCCGGGTGCCTGACTTAAACAAACCACCTCACCATCAGAATCCTCCTAGTCAATTTCCTCCCCAGCGCCAGCAACACCCATATCCTCCTCATCCTGGTGTACTTCAACACTGACATCTTCAATCTGACTATCAGGAACTGGACTGCGGGTGCTCCTTCCAGCACTTGCAGGGGGCGTGCAAATGGTGGAAGGCGCATGCTCTTCATGTCCAGTGTTGGGAAGGTCAGGCATCGCAACCGACACAATTGGACTCTCCTTGTGGATTTGGGATTTCGAAGAACGCACAGTTCTTTGCGGTGCTTTTGCCAGCTTGAGTCTTTTCAGTTTTCTAGCGAGAGGCTGAGTGCTTCCATCCTCATGTGAAGCTGAACCACTAGCCATGAACATAGGCCAGGGCCTCAGCCGTTCCTTGCCACTCCGTGTGGTAAATGGCATATTGGCAAGTTTACGCTTCTCCTCCGACAATTTTATTTTAGGTTTTGGAGTCCTTTTTTTACTGATATTTGGTGTTTTGGATTTGACATGCTCTGTACTATGACATTGGGCATCGGCCTTATCAGACGACGTTGCTGGCATTTCATCGTCTCGGCCATGACTAGTGGCAGCAGCTTCAGCACGAGGTGGAAGTGGATCTTGATCTTTCCCTAATTTTGGAACCTCAACATTTTTGTTCTCCATATTTTAATAGGCACAACTAAAAGGCACCTCAGGTAAACAATGGAGATGGATGGATACTAGTATACTTATGGATGGACTGCCGAGTGCCGACACAGAGGTAGCTAAAGCCGTGGACTACCGTACTGTGTCTGCTGCTAATATAGACTGAATGATTGATAATGAGATGAAATCAATATATATATGTATGTATATATAATATCACTAGTACTGCAGCCGGACAGGTAGATAATATATTTATTAGGTAATGATGACTGATGACGGACCTGCTGGACACTGTCAGCTCAGCAGCACCGCAGACTGCTACAGTAAGCTACTATACTCTATAGTAGTATGTACAAAGAAGAAAGAAAAAAAAAACCACGGGTAGGTGGTATACAATTATGGATGGACTGCCGAGTGCCGACACAGAGGTAGCTACAGCCGTGGACTAACGTACTGTGTCTGCTGCTAATATAGACTGGATGATTGATAATGAGATGAAATCAATATATATATGTATGTATATATAATATCACTAGTACTGCAGCCGGACAGGTAGATAATATATTTATTAGGTAATGATGACTGATGACGGACCTGCTGTACACTGTCAGCTCAGCAGCACCGCAGACTGCTACAGTAAGCTACTATACTATAGTAGTATGTACAAAGAAGAAAGAAAAAAAAAACACGGGTAGGTGGTATACAATTATGGATGGACTGCCGAGTGCCGACACAGAGGTAGCTACAGCCGTGGACTAACGTACTGTGTCTGCTGCTAATATAGACTGGATGATTGATAATGAGATGAAATCAATATATATATATATGTATGTATATATAATATCACTAGTACTGCAGCCGGACAGGTAGATAATATATTTATTAGGTAATGATGACTGATGACGGACCTGCTGGACACTGTCAGCTCAGCAGCACCGCAGACTGCTACAGTAAGCTACTATACTATAGTAGTATGTACAAAGAAGAAAGAAAAAAAAAAACCACGGGTAGGTGGTATACAATTATGGATGGACTGCCGAGTGCCGACACAGAGGTAGCTACAGCCGTGGACTAACGTACTGTGTCTGCTGCTAATATAGACTGGATGATTGATAATGAGATGAAATCAATATATATATGTATGTATATATAATATCACTAGTACTGCAGCCGGACAGGTAGATAATATATTTATTAGGTAATGATGACTGATGACGGACCTGCTGGACACTGTCAGCTCAGCAGCACAGCAGACTGCTACAGTAAGCTACTATACTATAGTAGTATGTACAAAGAAGAAAGAAAAAAAAAACCACGGGTAGGTGGTATACAATTATGGATGGACTGCCGAGTGCCGACACAGAGGTAGCTACAGCCGTGGACTAACGTACTGTGTCTGCTGCTAATATAGACTGGATGATTGATAATGAGATGAAATCAATATATATATGTATGTATATATAATATCACTAGTACTGCAGCCGGACAGGTAGATAATATATTTATTAGGTAATGATGACTGATGACGGATCTGCTGGACACTGTCAGCTCAGCAGCACCGCAGACTGCTACAGTAAGCTACTATACTATAGTAGTATGTACAAAGAAGAAAGAAAAAAAAAACCACGGGTAGGTGGTATACAATTATGGATGGACTGCCGAGTGCCGACACAGAGGTAGCTACAGCCGTGGACTAACGTACTGTGTCTGCTGCTAATATAGACTGGATGATTGATAATGAGATGAAATCAATATATATATGTATGTATATATAATATCACTAGTACTGCAGCCGGACAGGTAGATAATATATTTATTAGGTAATGATGACTGATGACGGACCTGCTGGACACTGTCAGCTCAGCAGCACCGCAGACTGCTACAGTAAGCTACTATACTCTATAGTAGTATGTACAAAGAAGAAAGAAAAAAAAAACCACGGGTAGGTGGTATACAATTATGGATGGACTGCCGAGTGCCGACACAGAGGTAGCTACAGCCGTGGACTAACGTACTGTGTCTGCTGCTAATATAGAGTCTAGACTGGATGATAAATTATTGATAATGAGATGAAATCAATATAATATCACTAGTACTGCAGCCGGACAGGTACTATATATATTTATTATGTAATGACTGATGACGGACCTGCTGGACACTGTCAGGTCAGCACAGCACCGCAGACTGCTACAGTAAGCTACTATAGTAGTATGTATAAAGAAGAATGAAAAAAAAAAAAACACGGGTAGGTGGTATACAATATTATATATATATATATATATATATATATATTATATACAATTTTATATATATATATATATATATATTAAACTGGTGGTGATTGATTATTAAACTGGTGGTCACTTCAGGTCACGTTGCAACTTGCAACTAGTACTCCGAGGCCTAAGCAGACAATCACAAAATATATTATTATACTGGTGGTCAGTGTGGCACTGACTCTGGCAGCAAAAGTGTGCACTGTACGTTATATGTACTCCTGAGTCCTGCTCTCAGACTCTAACTGCTCCCCACTGTCAGTGTCTCCCCCACAAGTCAGATAATACACTTACAGTCACACTATCTATTATCTAATCTATAAATATCACTTCAGCAAGTAGTATAGTAGTATACAGTATAGTAGTACTCCTCCTAATAATGCTCCCCAAAATACTGTGTCTCTCTCTTCTCTAAACGGAGAGGATGCCAGCCACGTCCTCTCCCTATGACTCTCAATGCACGTGTGAAAATGGCGGCGACGCGCGGCTCCTTATATAGAATCCGAGTCTCGCGATAGAATCCGAGCCTCGCGAGAATCCGACAGCGTGATGATGACGTTCGGGCGCGCTCGGGTTAGCAGAGCAAGGCGGGAAGATCCGAGCCTGCTCGGACCCGTGTAAAAAACCTGAAGTTCGGGCGGGTTCGGATTCAGAGGAACCGAACCCGCTCATCTCTATTTCCTATACGAAAATGGGATCTAAATAAACAGTTGTACAATGTCATGGAGTTCTTGAGAAGGGAAAAGATGTATCATTGTGATTTAATTTCACTGCAATATATTCTCAATACATATACTGCTATGGTGGAACACAATAATCATCATCATTGTTTACTTGTTTGATGCCACAAAGTCTGTAGTGCTTGAAATAATGTTCCAGATATGACATGCAATAAGGTATAAACAAGGGTATAACTGAGTGAAATAATAAATGCATGAATGGAGTTATCAGAATACATTTCATAGTATACAAATATAATTATACTTAAAATATGAGAGGTACTGTACAATGACAAATACATGAGTACAAATAAGCAAATTATTAATACATGTATGCAGTTAATGGAAAATATCACATAGTATGCAGAAAAAATATTATAAAAACAAAAAAGAATGACAGTGAATGGACAGAAATGAGGCATAGTGTAGAGGGCCCTGCTAATGAGAGCTTACAATTTAGAGGGATAGGGAAAAAAGACAAAGGAGTAAACGGAGCATTAAGGCATTCTATGTGGATAGCAGAGGTGATAGACAAACAGAGTGATGTCTCCCATGTAGTGGTGGCATGTCAGTGATACACACAGCAGCGACTACTTATCCCTGGGTAAGGCAAGCTAGCATATACTGTACCTTACATACAACATCACATGTATATTTATATGTGCTGACAGGCTTCCCCCTGAATTGTGTGGTCAAAGCTGCAAACCAGGGGTAGCAGCCACCACTGATTGTAACCCTGAATAGGATTTGATCAAGTGTAGATACAGTAATGTCAATCTCTCTCTAAACCAAATGCATGATTCTAACATCCAAATGTAAGAATCCTTTCCTAGAATGCAAGAATTAAGGGCTGTACTGACGGGGAGAAGTGGAGGGAGAGTGTGCTGAGCGATCTAGCACAGACCACTAAGCACACATATCTCCCTCTGCTCAGCAAACAGCGCGATGTGTGCTGAGCAAGGGGGGATGGACGGAGGGGCCGCTCATTTCACCCAGCAGTGAAATGAGCGACCTGCTAGATTGCGCCTTCATTCAGGCCAATCTAGCACTGGCAATAGCGACGCGCGGGACCGCACATAACTGTCGACAGGACCCCTACACACGGAGTGATGTGTTCTTAATTTCTAAGCAATCTAGTCAGATTGTTTAGAAATTAAGTGGACATCGCTCACCCCCCTTTACAGCACAAAACAATGCCCCAAGGCATTCAATCAGTAATGTACTGGCTTTTGGTAGCCAACTGTTAGAGCTGAGCAGTTCAGTTTTATTGAAAACCAAACACACCCGGGATCCAATTAGAACTGAGTCCTGGCTCGGATCACTTTCGGGGATCCGAGTGTACCAAGTCCTGAATCTATCCTTCAGTTCTGAACTCAGATTGAAAAACTCAATCTTTGGTTTTGGATTGCATATAAGTACCTTCCTCATGATTTCAGGTGCCATTTCACTCAGGAGAGTGCATGGTGAGGTTTTCAAAATTGACAGGAAATTAATGTAAATTAATTTTATTAATGTTTATAACACTATAACAACAACAACAGGCCTGAGTTAAAAGATTTTAGTTGTTTTGATCAATTGTAATCAGTTTTTAATTGATTTTTTTTTTAGAAACCCAGACCCAAAACCAAACTAAAACCAAACTTAAAGCACTTGAGGGTGGTTTTGCAAAACCAATGCAAAAACATGATAATGATTTAGAAACAATACCAAAACATGGAGGACTGCAATTATCTCTGCCAATTATTATTCTGTATAATAGAGACATAGGTTAGCTCTTTGAAAACCAACACACAACCCACTACCTCACCCCCAACTATAACACCCAGATGTGGATTTCACACAGGAGGTGGATATGCACAGTGAAGTCCTGAAGGTCCTAAAAAACAAAAGTATAAAAATGCAATTATCATTTATTTTTGACACATAGATGGCTACATTGCAAAATATCATATTGTAATTGTTGGCCTTCTTATTTGTATGTGTTTAGTATTATGGGTGTACCTTTATTTTGTGAAAGTATCTTGTACACTGATGCATTCCATGTGCATTTTCAGAAAAAATTACAACAAAGCTCTTATTTATATATGTTAATGCTATAAGTACTGTATGTATGACACTTCAATAATTATGTCTACACATTTCATATATTGAAGTAATTGTGTAAAGAGAGGTTTTTTGTAAATAACAGTAGGACAACTCTACATTATCGGCCACTCATTTAAAAAAGCTAAACCCCAGATATGTTTAAAAAAACAACAACTTCAATTAGAGGGAGGTACAGATGTGACACTCTTCATCTTACCCATAAATGGGTCAAGAGTGAGAATGTTCGCAGGAGAGCCCACAACCATGCTATCCTATGGATCCAATGGATCCTTGGTTCATGCGCAGTGCACACGAACGCAGAGCCAGCCTTAACCAATTTGATGTCCTAGACAAGACTTTGGCTGGTGACCCCTAGCACCGCCGCTAGTTTCACCTCTGACCCAGCACCCCTCTTCCAGCACAGCACCCTTAATCAGAAAGATAGCCTTGGTACTACAAGAAATTATGTTGCAAGTTTTATATTTGATAGGTTTGCATGTTAAACATGTGTTTTTATTACATTTGAAGCAACTTAGAGGTTTTAACTCCCTTGGTGCCAAAACATTTTTAACATTCTTAGTTCTTTAAGGATAATGTCGGGATTCAAATGGAGGCACCATGACTGTAATAATCCAAATTTATTACAGATTTTACAAATAAGACACATGCAAAGATGTTTTTACTATACTTTTTATATGTGCACGATTTTATAGGTTGCTGAAATCAATTTTGTAATGTGAAAGCATATACAGTACTATCAATTAATTGTATTACAGTATATCACAATACTTATGTACTTTTTTCTTAAATGATGTTGCTACAAAATATACAGTAGACCTTACTATTGTACACTTATATACAGAAAATGTATCTGGAAATAATAGTCTTGTGATCTTATAAATGTGGTATAAAATAAATGCAACATTTAAATAAAAGGCAAAGCTTGACATTTGTACATGCTTAAATAGTTCTGTATTCTAAAGTCAATTTGCCATATGGATATTTACTTTTTGATCTATTATGCACTGTACAGTAAATATGCTGTACAGCTTTTTACTTTCAGCAAGACTTATTTTTGTATAATAACAAATGAATGTGTGAGATATTTTTAAACCTCACACATGGAAGTCATTGCTCTTTTCTATTATTCAGCTAATAGGACCAATTTTCTTATATTATTATTCAGTTTTCAACTGTTATATATTCTGCAGGCAGCCAATTCCCTAATAATAGGGTATCTAGCAGGATTGTAACTATATTGATTAAATGTTATAAGTAGAATACATATGCTCACTTAAAATGAATACTGTATGAATATATTCTCATATACAGTATATTATATTGTATTAGTTACATCACATAATTTTAGAATATACAGTAGTATAGTTCTTAATGCCTAACTGCCAAATTAATAAATATTTTAAGATGCTATGAGAGCTCAATACAAAAAAAATGTAACGTTAAAATAATTTTTTAAGTATATATATTGCATCTTCACTTTCCATAAGACACTGAGAGGAAAATGTGAATGAAGAAAAATAGGTACGAAACCATTATTTTGGCTGGTGCAATATAATGTGCACTGCTTTATACAGAAAACAGGTTGAACCCAATGGGCATTTTGCCTCTTTTCAACCTCATTAACTATGTCACTATGTCCCTATGTCACTAAATGTTCCTGCATATTGCTACAGATGTTGAAAACCTATCCTCTCAGCTTTAACAAATTGATCAACACATTTAACTAGTAGTACAGTATTAAGATTAGCTGAAGGCTGCATAAGCCTAAGGCCATACAAGAGCCCAATTTTTTGTGATTGGTTGTCTATGACTAAGCAGTTGCTAGGTAGTTTGTTGGTTTCTGTTGGAATTTTGCCATAGGATTGTTCGGCTGTCAGTCAAGATTTTAGGGGGCATGGGTTTAGGCAGGTATATATTCCCAGTCATGTGCCTCAGACTTCCTCTTGCCACTTTGGAATGGCCCAGGAAGGCTAAGTACTGACTGGTTTGTTCTAGTGGCTGTGTAGGTTTTTTATTGTCTCATATCATTTATTGCACTGTTATTTGGTCCATGTGCCCTTCTCCCCTCTTCTCTTGATCCCCTTTGCAGTGCCCTGTTATTATTGCCCCTTCCCCCCTCAGGCATGCCGCATCCCCGCAGGTCCGCTCCCCCTCCTGTTGCCCTTTGGAGGCCACGGGGCGGGTACCCAGCGCTCCCGTTCATGGAGCGTGGCTTCCCCTGCCTTGGTCCCCGTGTCTGAGCGGCCGCAGCGGCCCGTGCCACTGACAATGCTGCTCATCCGGCCGGTAAACACGCTGCCGTGGCAGCGACGGGTGGTGGCTAAGCCGGGCCGCGGTCGCGGTAGTCATCCCCGGCAGCCAGTGCTCTACTGGCAGCTCACTCACCCGGCACGGCGGCTTCCACTGTGTCCCCCGTCTCCCCCTGTTGGCTGGTCCAGCCAGCAGCACTGGCGCCCACATGGTGCCTGGCGTCCGGGATCGGGCTGCGGGGGGGGTAAGGGGGGCGGTGGCTGCTGGGACAGTGGGGCAGCAGATTTTTCCTGTGCCCCCAGTTCTGTTGTCCAGGGCTGGTGCTGATGGGCTCCCCCATGCAGGGGGTCCATTTTTGCCAGCTTATGCGGTAGTGAGTGGGGATGGTGGGGCGGGTTCCAGTGATTTAGGGTGTGCCGGGGCTCAGGCCCCATGAGCGGCTCCTGTGCTGGGGTCCCTGGCTGGGATGCTCTCGGCGAGGTCTCTCCTGCACAACCCCCATTCCCCTGCTGTGTCTTTGTGCCCTGTGTCATCCCCTTTCATCGGGCTACTTGCGTCACCTGCTGGTCCGGTTGGGATGGTGCAGATGGTGACGATGCAGTCATCTGTTGCTGCAGCGTTCCACCTGCCTGGCACTCCTCAGTCGTTTGCGGCGTCTGGTGGGTTGACCGGGGGTCAGTTTTTACCCGGTGGACTCCACTGGCACATTGCACAGGCGTTTCCCGCATCTTCCTTGGCGCCTTACCCGGGTCTCCCAGTTTCCTCTGCCCCGCAATTTTCATCGTATTTCTCAAGTTCGGCTGCTGGGGTTCAGCCCACGTGGTCAGTCAGCGGCCCTTGGGTTGCGATTCCCCCCAGCTTTTGTGGGCTCGTATCTTGGGTTTTCTTCTGCTGCTGCAGTTTTGGCATTCATCCCCCACTCCCACTCCGCTCCCTCCTGTTTCGTCTGTGTTTCCCTGGTCGGCTGGGTGTATTCCCCGCCCGCGTGGCTTCCTGCCTACACCATCGGTGGCGGGCATTTGGTCGGGGCGGCCCTTCCCCCGTTGGATCGTCCTCCTCCGCGGGGTGTCCCCCCTTGCCGCTGCCCACTGGCCCCCCTCCATCGAGCGATGGTGCTTTGCCCCCTCTCCCGCCAGTCCCCCCCATTTTGGTTGATGCGCAGGTTTCTCCTGCACCTGTTGTCCCTTCTGTTTCCTCCTCTCAGGTGCTGGCGAGTCCGGGGGCATCAGTAACTTCGTCGCGGAGGGGTCAGAAGTCGAGGAGACCCATGGCTGTGGCGCCGACAAAAGATGATCCGCCACAACCGGTGGCAGGTGAAATGACTGACGCAGTTCCGGGTCCTTCGGGTGCTGGTGAGCATGCTGTTCCTTCTTCCTGTTCTTCTAGCACTTCTTCTACATCTTCTAGTAGTGTTTCTTCTAGTTCTCCTCGGTGCTCGCATAAGCTGGCTAGGCTCATTGTGCGGTGAGTGGCTAAGGAATCTAGGAAGGTGATGGCACCGGCGGCTTTGGTTCCCTCTGATCCCCCTTGTTTTACTGAGATGGTTCATTGCGCCAATACGGCCGTTACCCGGGTGGTTCGCAAGAGGATGAGGGAGAAAATTAGGAAAGGGAAGTACGTAGACATTTTCACCGTTATGGATGACATGCAGCAGGCTTTTGATGCTGCAAGGAAAATGGGTGGCATTGGGAGAATGGTTTCCGTAATTTCCATCAGTGGTTGCGGGGTTTCTTAGTTTTTACGGCTTGTTACACCGAATCGTGGCCTGCGGAGTATCCCAACAAGGTTAAGTATCTGTTTCTTGTACATGACATGTAATTTAAATCCAAAGGCTATGCTTGGCGGGATTACGACAAGAAATTCCGCCATAATCAGGATGGTAACGCCATGTTGCCTTCGGGTTTCAAAGATGTTGAGGTGTGGTTGGAGGTCACGCAGCAGGTTAAGACACCCGGGGAGGTCCCGGGTAAGAAGCCTCTTGTGGTTGGCGCTCCTGGTTCACGCTCCTTAGTGAAGGGCAGGTGTTTCGCTTACAATGAGGGTAAGTGCACCAGGGGCGTTAACTTGCCATTTTCATCACTCATGCAAAGTATGTGGGGCTGGTCACCCATCCAAGGACTGCTCCCCGGCCTCGAGCGGTAAGCCCTCCGCTCCAGCCGAGGCCGCTGGAGGTAGTAAGAAAGGCTCATTCCCCTGTTAGGGTTCCCAAACTGTGACGCTGGCTTAGATTGTGCCCCGACAGGTCGGCCACGCTGTTTCTCTTGGATGGTTTTAGTCACGGCTTCTGCCTGCCCATTTCGGATTCTGTGCATGTGGTGGTGCATCAGAATTTGAAATCGGCTCACGAATTCCCGCATGAGGTTCAGTGGAAGGTGGATACGGAGATCGGCTTGGGGCGCATGTGTGGGCCCTACGCCATTCCCCCTCTTCCCGCCTTGTGCATCTCCCCCGTGGGGGTGGTGCCCAAGAAGGCCCCAGGTAATTTTCACCTTATACAGCATTTGTCGCATCCTCATGGTGGTTCGGTTAATGACTCCATTCCCGAGGCCGCGTGCAGAGTACGTTATCAGTCTTTTGATGAGGCTCTGCGCTTGGTTCGGGACAGTGGTCTGGGTGCCCTGTTGGCGAAATTGGACGTGGGTGCTGAGTTTTATGTGGATAGGTGTCTTCCCATGGGCTGTTCGGTCTCCTGTGCCTATTTTGAGAGATTTAGCACTTCTTTGCATTGGTGCATCCAGGCCGCCTCCAGTCACCCCAGGGTTGTTCACTACCTGGACGATTTTCTCTTTATGGATCGAGTTGGCAGTTCAGTTTGTGGCGATATTTTGTTGGTTGCTAGGTCCTTGTTTGGGGGTTTGGGGGTTTCCGTTGCGCCGGAGAAATGTGAGGGCCCCACTTGTTGTCTGAGCTATCTGGGAATTAAGATAGACACTGTGGCGGGTTGGTGTCACCTCCCCGCTGATAAAGTGCGGAAGCTTTTGGGTTTGATTGATTACTGCTTGGGGAAGCGCAAGGTGCGTTTTAAACAGGTGCAGTCGTTGCTTGGCTCCTTCAACTTTGTGTGCAGGATTATTCCCATGGGTAGGGTTTTTGCCGGAAACTTGAAGGGGATACTGCGGGGATTGCCAGGCAGCATCACACAGTTTACCTATCCCCCGAGATCAGGGATGATTTGCGGGTTTGGTCTTCTTTCCTTGTGTCATTCAACAGGGAGGTTTTGTGGCCTCCCCTTCATTGTTCCAACCGGTGCCTCCAGCTGTTCACGGATGCCTCGGGCAGTTGTGGCTTTGGGGCCTTTTTTGACGGTTCCTGGTGTGCTGCTGCTTGGCCACCTACTTGGGTCGCACGGGGTTTCACTAGGAACCTCCTGTTGCTGGAATTGTTTCCAATCATTGTTGCCCTGGAATTGTGGGTCTGCAAGTTTTTGAAACGGGACATTTCGTTCCGTTACGACAACTTGGGAGTGGTGCATGCTATCAATAATCAGCGTTCTTCTTCTCCCCAGGATTTGCGGCTGTTGCGACATCTTGTGCTTGTCTGCTTGCAGCGAAGTATTAATTTCAGGGCCCGTCACGTTCCTGGCATCGACAATGGGATTGCGTATGCTTTTTCTCGGTTTCAGTTTGATAAGTTCCGTGAGTTGGTTCCGGGAGCGGCGGCGGAGGGTTTTCCATGCCTGACTTCTGTCTGGCAGATTGTCAAGTCGGGTTAACTGCTCTGGCCAGGTATGCATTAGGCCCCTTCACTCTTAGGGCATATGATGCGGCCTGGCGTGATTGGTCGGCTTTTCACAGTAGGTACAGTATATCAGGTGAGTCCCTGGTAGACGTTTGGATGGCTTTTGTTTGGGAGCATTATCAAGGGGGTAGGTCCAAAGCGGTCATGTCTTCTGCCCTTGCGGGCATTTGCTTTCATTCTAGGCTGCGTGGGCTGGCGGATCCCACTGGGTCTTTTGTCCTTTCCAAAGCACTTAAGGGATGGGCCGTCCCGTGACTGCGGATTCTCGTACACCGGTTACATTATAGCTTTTGGCGAAGTTGCGGGGTGTGCTGCCTCAGGTCGCAGCCACTGAGTTCAAGGTGGCCCTTTTTAGATTTGACTTTGCTTTGGTTTTCTTTGGTGCTTTTAATGTAAGTGAGTTGGTGGCAAGCATCAAGTCATCCCGGGGATTCCGGTATGCTTTTCTGTAATATGAGCGTGCAGGATGGCCTGTTACACTGTAGGATTGTGCGATCCAAGACAGATCAAACAGGTCGGGGTCGCTGGGTGTCCTTGGAGGCCTGGGAAGATGGGGGTGCCTGCCGCTGCACCTGGCGCAGGAGTATTTCCGGTTGAGGCCTCCGAGGGGCGACCAGTTGCTGGTGCATGCTCACGCTAGTCCTCTTACTAAGTTTCAGTTTGCTTCGGTGTTTAGCAGATGTTTGGGGGCTTTGAGCTTGCACTGTGCAGATTTCGGTACCCATTCCTTACGGATAGGGGCGGCTACCCATGCGGAAGCTACGGGCTCCTCCCCAGCGGCTATTCAGGAGCTGGGCCGGTGGAGGTCTGCCTCTTATAGATCTTATGTTCGTTTGGATAAGGTTTAGGTGCGCCTGTTGCGCTATCCCAAAAACTTGGTTTACTCATCGGTTTTTGAACGAGTAGCGTTCAAAAATCGAGGGTGTGAAGTGAATTTTTTAATTTTCCTCCGAGGGGGCCTAATTTCAATTGGCACTTCACTAAGGTCCACGGGAGTTTTTTTTTTTGAGTTTTCTCCTTCACTTGGGTTATTTCTGTTTCTTGTCAATTTCTTTTTCTATGTAACGTATTTCCATGTTCTGATGTTAGGGTGTTCTTCTTTTACAGCTGTAGATGATTTTGGGGAACAAGTGAGGCTGGTTGGCCACTCTTAAATTTTTTGTGCGGCAAGGCATCCCATGACGCATAGGACGGCTGATGTTTTTGGTACCAGGGTGTTTCGTTGGTTAGGTGTCCATAGTTTGAGATGGGGGGATTTGTTGCAGCTACTTTTCCACCTTGAGCGTAATTGGGGTCGCCCTGGCTGTATTGTCCTGCATTTGGGCGGTAATGGGTCGTGTTAAAGGCATCGACCTCATTTTGTCCATTAAGGCTGATTTGGTGGTGATACGTTGTCACTGGCCGAGGATCCGGATTGTGTGGTCAGAGATAGTGCTGCATTTTCTTTGGAGAGGGGGGGTGCATTTCTCAGCTATTGAGAAGGCCAGCAAGAAGGTTAATTCGGCGGTTTCATTGTTTGTTACGGCTTTGGGTGGTGTGTTTGTTAAACATCCTTTGCTTGTGCTGCGTAATTGGCAGTTCTACAAGGAGGATGGGGTTCACCTTTCTCCGGCCGGAGTTCAGGTTTTCCTAGATGGAGTTTTTGGTCCTTTCCGTTAGGTTTTTTTTTTCTCTGTTTTCTTTGTTTGGATGGCGGTGGCGGTTTGTTAAACTTTTCTGGTGGGAAGTCACTACCAACCAGCAGTCAGAGAGGCATAATTGGTCATTGCGGGGCACCCTCTTTAGAAAGACGGCAAGTGTGTCCTTACCTTGCGGGTGGACATTTAGACATTCCCCCGCGGGAACATAATGTTTGCCAGAGATAAGAGTGGTGAGGCCGGCACAATGTGGGTTATGCAGGTAGGAGGCAGTGTTGTGGTTTAGTCCCCTCCTCGGTTTTGGTTTTCAATCTAAGTGACTGGGCTGGTGTTTGGTAGTGACTCTTCCTTTACCATCCTCCAATATAAAACCAATTCTAATTATAATTATAGTTTAAAGAACAGGTGAGCGATCAATAAATATCGTCTGACCTTTAACTACAGCTAACCATGTCCATGTCGTTATTTTAGTGTGTCGTTATTTTAGTGGTAAGCTATCTTAAAGATGTGTTTATGTTAATTGCAATAAAAGTATGAGCACCTTAGATTAGCTGAAGGCTGCATACGCCTAAGGCCATATTAGAGCCCAATTTTTTGTGATTGGTTGTCTATGACTAAGCAGTTGCTAGGTAGTTTGTTGGTTTCTGTTGGAATTTTTCCATAGGATTGTTCAGCTGTCAGTCAAGGTTTTAGGGGGCGTGGGTTTAGGCCAGTATATATTCCCAGTCATGTGCCTCAGACTTCCTCTTGCAATTTTGGACTGCCCTCTCGCCCTCCCTGACATTTTTTCCTTTGTTCTTGTCCTCTTCGGTTGGCTCTTGACAGCCAGATTGGCGGAAAAGTCGCTACCAACCAGCAGTAAGAGAGGCATAAGTGGTCATTGTGGGGCACCCTCTTTAGAAAGACGGCAAGTGTGTCCTTACCTTGCGGGTGGACATTTGGACGTTCCCCTGCGAGAACAGAATGTTTGCCAGAGATAAGAGTGGTGAGGCCAGCACAATGCGGGTTATGCAGGTAGGAGGCGGTGTTGTGGTTTAGTCCCCTCCTCGGTTTAGGTTTTCAATCTAAGTGACTGGGCTGGTGTTTGGTAGCGACTCTTCCTTTACCATCCTCCAATATAAAACCAATTCTAATTACAATTATAGTTTAAAGAACAGGTCAGTGATCAATAAATATAGCCTGACCTTTAACTACAGCTAACCGTGTCCATGTCGTTATTTTAGTGTGTCGTTATTTTAGTGGTAAGCAAGCATAAAGAAGTGTTTATGTTAATCGCAATAAAATTATGGGCGCCTTATGTAAGTTTTTATTTTTAATAATGTAAGTACATTGTGGATAACAGTGGCATTTATAAATTGGTAAGGCCCAAACCTGTACTCATGTAAAAGTAGGCCATAGAATTTCATTATAAGAGATTAAAAACTTTTGTACATACTGTGTTCCTTAGTGCTGATAAATGCAGAGAGCAGTCTTCATGGTAATATACATATGGGGTGTTCACTGCCTAGGTGTAGTGGCTGCAATTGGGCAACATGGGAAGATGTACTGGCTTATTTTCCAGCAGCTTTTGTGGCACTAAAGGTCTATTTGAGGTTGCATGGAGCTGACAGATGGCCATGGGAATGCCTTTGTGAAATACTTTTTTATGGAGGCAACAGAAGAAGGACATTAAGATGTAGAGTGTGGTGAGGAACATTTATGGTTGCAGCAACTTTCTGTTTCTTTTTCCCTTGACAACATTGTTGTGTACCATTGGAGGCTGATGCTGTTGTTGCCTAACTATAACCACCCACATTTTGTGTATCAAAATGTATTCCACTGCCTTTTGTATCATGTGTTCCTCCAACTCTTAGATTGATAGCTCCTTAAATAATGTTTACCTTCTTTTTCATATCATTATATGCTATTTATAGCATGCACCCCTCAAAGTGAAGAATATTATATCAGTGTTTTATAACAAAAAATACAATTATTAGTCTAATATTTAATCATATTATTATTATTATCAAATAATATGTGTTTTAGCAACAATACATAAAAGACAATCAGAATTAATTGGATGTGTAGACCAAAACATTCATTAATTAAAGTAAACAAGGTCATAGTATACATGAAAGTAAAGGATGTTGTATTATTAAAATTAATATTGTGTGAGTAAAATCTAGAGAATAAAAAAACAGTGGTTATTAAATGTCCAAACTGGTAAAATTACTATCATAAGTAAATTGAATCTCACTTGTGGGAACAGAGGAATAGGAGAAAGACAATGAATACTAAATAATGTTTATAATACTAAATTGAAATGAATGAAGACATAATGTTAATAATATGTAGATATTTAAATGTTCCAAGGTTATTATCACAGACCAAATGCACACAAAATTTAGAATAGTGAATGATAATCTAGGCTCACTTTATTTTATTTTATACACTATAGTATGCAGAGGTACAACAAAGTAATAAAATAAAAAAATAAAATGTAATGGAGCTGCTTAAAATAATTTAATTACTTTTTTTTAAACAGTGCTTTATTGCATATAAGACCCAAAACTACTCTCAGCATAATTTTTTTTAAATAAAATAAAATAAATTAAAAAACACAGTAGGGGCATTCAGACAATTGTAACATAATGGGGGGAATTGAATTTCAACCTCACCTATTCAATTAGTGGGGTTTACCCAGTGCACAGGTCCCCAAAGTCCCAAGTGCGAGACACCAGTATTGGACTGAACCTCATAGCTCATGGAGCTGTGAGGAAAGGTCCAAATAAGCCCCAAAATTGGGTTGTGTGCAGGAAAAACCACAGTGATTCCGTAGTTTATGCGGAATAAGTGTGCTTAAACATGTGAATCCCGATTTTTTTGACACACTATTGAATAACTTTTCCCTGTGCCACTGGGATTTTTTCCAGCAATTGAATTGCCCCGAATATACACCAATTGTGTCTGAAAATTGCCTGTGTTTTAAATGAAAGTCAAACCAAATTTAATATTGACAAACGTCTTAAAATAATCTCTATTTACCAAGCTTTTTCAATATCAAAAACGGAAAAGCGATTGACACCAAAAAGACAATACAGTGAATAAAAAAATATTTTCTTATTATTAGATTTGGGTTCCTATTTCAAGACTTGAGAGCAGTGGTTCTCAAATTTTTTGAGAACCACTGCCACAAACACTGGTTTTGCCTATTACATCGACCATAAATAATTTGACTACCAACCCAGAGCAACCCTGCAAGAACCCTTATACATCCCAGGGTGCCACGGCATTCAGTTTGGGAATTACTGGTCCAGAAAAAGGAGTGTTACAAAGCCCTAAAACATTGAGTAAAATTCAATTCTACTTCTCTGTACTATTTGTTGTGTACAGCTCTCTTCTACTTCCTAACTGAAAATTTTTACATTTTACTGAAAAATATACAGTATATCACATTAAGTTGTTTTCAAAGCTGACATTTAAATTTTATTCTTATGACAACATAAACTGTTATGTATTCTAAATGGCTGCTTCTTTTATATATGCCTATTAGAGTGGGTTGCAAAAAACTTTTTTGAGGATCAAATTTTAATAGCACAGAAAAGTTTCCCATTTAGGCCAATAAAATGTATAAAAAAATTCAGCTTGATCAGTTAATATCTTCTGTCAGAACCAGAATTTTGGAAATTTTCATAACCCCCCCCCCCCCCCCCCCCCCCCACACACACACACACACACACACACACACACAAAAAAATTGCAATTGCTGGGATGCTGCCACAATTCTGGCCAGGAGAGTGACATGTTGGGACCTGCACTTATGACTACCATCACTAACGCCCCCCAGACAATTTGCCCTGCTGTATCTATAGAGATGCTGAAATAATGCTGCCACACTACTTGATGAGCTACAGACGTGTTCAGACCTGTGCTTGCGACTTGTGCTTCCCAATTGTGACTGCCAGCACACATCAGCCTCTTTGTAATTCTCTGTTCTGAAAATGTGCTTCAATGCAATAGCATTCAGGTGTTCTTGGGGGTAGAGAGGTTTTGTCCTGTTTGCTACTGCTTACTGTGTACTTGTGTGATGATTGCAAGTAACCATGGCTCTGTACAAATTTTCATTATGCAAGACGTTTGATTGCCCCTTGTTTGACAATCCAAAAGATTTAGTGTTCTCTCAGCTTCTCACTTATGAGGACCTCCTTAGATGTTGTTTCCATGAAAGATGAAGTCTGGGTATTGAGAGTGGTAGAAACAAGGAACCTCAATTTTTGGTGATTGCCGATGGAGTAGTGGAGTAGCAAAGACATTTATTAGTATTTATGAAAAAGCATCTATTCCTTCTGTATCTTTCACACACATTGTACAAATTATTGCAGAGTACCACAATAAACTCAGGATAGTAAAAAGGGAAATGTACAGTGCACATAGAGGCCCAGCTCTTCAAAAACATGCTGATGACTTTAATGGATGCAAGTGCAAAGATTTTCAGTCTTGCTCTTGTCTGAAGGTTCCTTCAAAGGAGCAGGCTTTCCTCATGGACTAGAGGAGCAATTGGTTGCAAAGGTGTTTTGATGTTTTTGAAACAGAGAAAAATCTTAAAACATCAGTTTGTTGCAAGGATATACTCCAAAGAGAGGCCAACATTGCAAGGAGAGAGGCTGAAACTTTATGCTCTAAATCTTTATTAAAGGACTTGACAGTAAAAGACCAGTCAGAAACTGCATCATGTGATAGCTAACCAGTCATACTTGCCATCATTAAGACTTAAGGAGAAGCCTTCAATGATCACAATGTGAGTTAAGTTAAAGGAGTCGGCACTTACCTACTAAAGATTTAGTGTGAGTGACAGAGTGACAGTGCTGATAGCTACTTTCATACTCAATGATGTCGGTTTCTATCCAAAAATTATTTGAACCTAGTAACAGATATAAATAAAATTAGATGAGAGAAACAAAAGGTAGAAGAAGAGTTGAAACCGCAGGCACAACAAAATACTGTTCCACTCAAAGCCTTATACTTTGACAGTCGAAAGGATGACACCCTCGCTTAAGTGAAACAAGGAGCAAAGTTCTCCCTACAGTAAATGCTCACTGGCTGACCTGTGCAAATGGAATATTACATTTGCATATATCTATTAAAAGGTGCTCTGTAAAATTGAAACTTATCACAAAGTACTTACATTTATGTTCCCATTTGGTTAAAAATAAGGAGTACAGGTAGCAGTTTAATTAAGTCTGAACCAAGGCATTTCTTTGCGTTTATCCAGTGGACTTGGTACCATAAGTGCTTACGTGTTGCTGACGCTTCGATTGTGCTCAATGCTTCCATCGCTCTCCTGGAAAATTTACTGTTAGCCATAATGACAGACAAGATGCTCAAAATTCATTTAGAAGCATTAATAACATTTTGGAAGCCTGAGTGATGGCCACTGGGACTGGCGGATGTGGAAATGTACCTAGCGGTCTACTGCTGAAAAACAGTTTCTGTGCTGATAACTACCAAAATGATCAATTGGTCCTCCATTCAAATTTTAAAATTTATACTCCATCAGTTCTCAAAAACATACAGATCCAGGAGCTGAAAGAAAAGTTGTCATGTAACCATGACTACGAAAACTGGGATTCTCCTCCTATCCCTATCACACTGTTGCAATGGGATGTTTAGTCTCAAGCTCGTTGATTCGCGTCTGCTCAAGCCTTCGGGAGTGATGCAAGTGGTGGCTTCATCCGTTGTTCATGGTTGTCCTGACAAACAATACCAAAATTTGACAACAAGAAACGCTAGATGGTATGGCAAAAAGTAGAGCTATGGTTAATTTTTTATAATATAAAATGTTTACAAATAAATATTAAGAAATTAACAATAATAAAAAAAAGAAAAAAGAAATGGAACCCAACATGCAGCCACCTTTGCGTTGTGGGTTCTGGATCAATTTGTTACGCCAAAAAGTGGGTGAAGGGTTGCACACATGGCAATGTTATCTCATAAACCAAACTGTTCTAGCACCAGAAAATCAGATGAGAGTGGTTTTGCATCTCAATTAGAGCACAAATTAACCTACTGGAGTCTGAAGTCAGAAACGGCCAAAACAAGCACTTGGATGAATATATATATATATATATATATATATATATATATCCTCCACAATCAGGCGGCACTCAGAGACTAGATTAAATGGTGAAAACGTCCAGTGCTTTATTTCTAACGTTTCGGGGGTCAAGCCCCCGTCTTCAGGAAAACACACTACAACAGTGACAATACATTTGACAACCTTTAAATAACTCACCCTTCCAAGAAACGCCAGCCTCCGGGGCGAAGGCGCCGCCCATGGCTCCTGGTCCAGAACTTCCGGCTCCAGCTCCCTCTCATCACAGGAAGTCTCCCTGCAGGAAGCCATGTCACCACGCAGCCCGGCAGCGCCCTGCAGCGGCTGTTGGCAAGACAACAAATTACACATCACTATGGTTACCATACACAAAGACAGAACATCAACCTGGAAAACAATGGGATCCCGCCTGCGGACATCCCTGGTGCAATTTAAGACAAATGTATACTTAAAGACATTTGAGTATATATTGTGTGCTTATTACATATTAAGACACACCTGAGCATACTCAATTTATAAATATCAGGTGTGATACATAGTGAATAAAAAACAGAAAAATACATCCGTATCAAGCCCTACTTATACATATCTTATCATCTAAATAGTAACATGCTATGAACCACTTTTGCACATTAATAACTGCTGTGGTAAATGAAAAAATCTTAATGCAATAAATATTATCTTCTACAAAACCTCTCATGGACCCCTCCACATCAACAGGGTGTCTTAATCACTGACCCTGACACTATGTCAAGAAATAAAGCACTGACGTTTTCACCATTTAATCTAGTCTCTGAGTGCCGCATGATATAGAAGGGTACTTATTCCCTGAGGAGGGCACCGGAGCCAGTACCCAGTGGGAGAGTAGAGTGCCGGACCAGTGTGAGGAGTATATATATATATATATATATATATATACACTGCTCAAAAAAATAAAGGGAACACTTAACCAACACAATGTAACTCCAAGTCAATCACACTTCTGTGAAATCAAACTGGCCACTTAGGAAGCAACACTGATTGACAATCAATTTCACATGCTGTTGTGCAAATAGAATAGACAACAGGTAGAAATTATAAGCAATTATCAAGACACCCACACTAAAGGAGTTGTTCTGCAGTTGGTGACCACAGACCACTTCTCAGCTCCTATGCTTTCTGGCTGATGTTTTGGTCACTTTTGAAAGCTGGCGGTGCTTTCACTCTAGTGGTAGCATGAGACCGAGTCTACAACCCACACTAGTGGCTCAGGTAGTGCAGCTCATCCAGGATGGCACATCAATGCGCGCTGTGGCAAGAAGGTTTGCTGTGTCTGTCAGCGTAGTGTCCAGAGCATGGAGGTGCTACCAGGAGACAGGCCAGTACATCAGGAGACATGGAGGAGGCCGTAGGAGGGCAACAACCCAGCAGCAGGACTGCTACCTCCGCCTTTGTGCAAGGAGGAACAGGAGGAGCACTGCCAGAGACCTGCAAAATGACCTTCAGCAAGCCACAAATGTGCATGTGTCTACTCAAACAATCAGAAACAAACTCCATGAGGGTGGTTTGAGGGCCCGAGGTCCACAGGTGGGGGTTGTGCTTACAGCCCAACACCATGCAGGACGTTTGGCATTTGCCAGAGAACACCAAGATTGGCAAATTCGCCACTGGCACCTGTGCTCTTCACAGATGAAAGCAGTTTCTCACTGAGCACATGTGACAGACGTGACAGAGTCTGGAGACGCCAAGGAGAATGTTCTGCTGCCTTCAACATCCTCCAGCATGACCGGTTTGGCAGTGGGTCAGTAATGGTGTGGGGTGGCATTTCTTTGGGGGGCTGCACAGCCCTCCATGTAGCCTGACTGCCATTAGGTACCGAGATGAGATCCTCAGACCTTTTGTGAGACCATATGCTGGTGCAGTTGGCCCTGGGTTCCTCCTAATGCAAGACAATGCTAGACCTTATGTGGCTGGAGTGTGTCAGCAGTTCCTGCAAGACAAAGGCATTGATGCTATGGACTGGCCCGCCCGTTCCCCAGACCTGAATCCAATTGAGCACATCTTGGACATCATGTCTCGCTCCATCCACCGAAGCCACGTTGCGCCACAGACTGTCCAGGAGTTGGCGGATGCTTTAGTCCAGGTCTGGGAGGAGATCCCTCAGGAGACCATCTGCCGCCTCATCAGGAGCATGCCCAGGCATTGTATGGAGGTCATACAGGCACGTGGAGGCCACACACACTACTGAGCCTCATTTTGACTTGTTTTAAGGACATTACATCAAAGTTGGATTAGCCTGTAGTGTGTTTTTCCACTTTAATTTTGAGTGTGACTCCAGATACAGACCTCCATGGGTTAATAAATTTGATTTCCATTGATAATTTTTGTGTGATTTTGTTGTCAGCACATTCAGCTATGTAAAGAACAAAGTATTTAATAAGAATATTTCATTCATTCAGATCTAGGATGTGCTATTTAAGTGTTTAGTGTTTTTTGAGCAGTGTATTTAACACACACACACACACACACACACACACACACACACACACACACACACACACATATAGTATAATATGATAAAGTGGTATTGTCTTTTATTGCATATCTGGTGCTTTTTGTACTCTTATGTTGGTTGTTAACAATTATTTATTCAGAATATTTTTTTATTAAATTATTAGTTATCTGTGTAAGCTTTAAGATTTTTTTTAAATGAAACAACGTCTTTCTGCTTGATTTTTTTATAGGAATAAAATTATAGTATGAGGTTTTGCACTTGAAACTTGTTTAGACATTATTTACATATAAATGGTTAATATGTTAATAAATAGGGTTCCAGAGCATATAGTAGGTGAAACTTAAAAAAAATAATTATGCCATTAATTTTATTGTATCTTTTTTTCCCTTGACTCTAATTGCAAGTAACATACACATTAATTGAAAAGACATACCAGTTGAAAACCCCATAATTAATCTCATTCCTGGATGATAAAGGTTGAAAATTCACAAGGTACTCATAACTGCAATGCTTGAGAATGTAACCAACAGGACAAGGAATGGAATAACAGTATAAAAGCCTGCCTTACAGAGCTCTGAGCAATGATACTGTACATTTCTTTCAGACTACAAGTGCCAGCTGTGTAGGTGAGCAATCGATGTTGTGATGGTCTCTGTTGTAACATAGAGCCTTTGAAAGTGCAATTTGATCTTTAAATTGTCCAGTTGTATGTGCAGTTTTCTTATTTTATTGAACAGAATAGTAGCCTAGAAAGTGGTGTCATATTTTGCACAAAATGAAATGTGAACCATTCAACTTTTATGGATACAAATATGATTTTTATATTGTGCTTTGACCTCACAAACAGGCATGTGGCATAAGACATTGTTGTGTTGTCATTTGTGAGGATTGATATATGAAACCTCAACAACCTTGCAGTTGAGAAAGCTGATGTGAAGAAAATTTTTAAAACTGTCTGTGGTGACAGAATATAAATAAATAATAGAATACTTACATGAAGACATATATTATTTTACTCAAATTAAATACAATGTATTATTAACTTTAAGGTTCATTAAAAGGTGATTAAATAAATTATATTAACAGACACAAAATTAAAAGTAAGATAAAAAAGCAATGTTTTCTTCTATCATTATTTCCTTTCATTTGAACAACTGTTCCATTAGAGATGAGAGACTGGCTGGTCATTTCATGTTGGGTGATTTGTGTGAGCAGTCCATGGGGTATATTTACTAAGGTCCCGATTTTGACCGAGATGCCGTTTTTTCTTCAAAGTGTCATCTCGGTAATTTACTAAGCAAAAATCACGGCAGTGATGAGGGCATTCGTAATATTTTGGAAGTCCTAGGAAAAAATCACGAATCAATACATCATCGGTCAAATACGCCTGCAATTTGGTAGAAATCGGGAATTTACTAAAAAGTGCAAATCACAAACACTGCCGACAATAGCCAAACACTGCTGTGCAGAAATACAATTCGTAAAAAAGTGCTAAAAAAAACCAGACCTGCTTTTTTATCCCGTGTTTGGCTAGGCATACAGGGATCCATGAGATCCGTGCATGTTTATCAGTGGTAAGGGGATGGGAAAGTGTTCATTTTTAGGGAAAAAATTGTGTGGGGTCCCCCCTCCTAAGCAAAACCAGCCTCGGGCTCTTTGAGTCGGTCCTGGTTGCAAAAATATGGGAAAAAAATAGACAGGGGTTCCCCCATATTTAAGCAACCAGCACCGGGCTCTGAACTTTGTGGTCAGCGGTGAGGTTACTTTCGGTCAACCGCTGACCACAAAGTTCCCACCATTGGTTACAATGGAGCGCATAGGCGCTACATTGTAACACTGCCGTGTGCTGCCTGTCAGACAGTACAGGAGCACACAGCCGATCAGGAGGGTGCCACAACGTGGCGCTCCCTGATTGGCTGAAGAAACCCACTTAGACATAAGACAGAGGGAGTTTCTGGCATTCGGGGAAAGGGGTCCCATGTGAAAACATGGGGCCCCTTTCAGTTCGAGGTCGGGTGTTCGTTTTTTTAGTTTGACAAGTACGAGGATTACAAATGGATTACAAGCAGAAGAGCCTTCTACCCTGGATTTTGTGAGTATAATTTTTTCAGCAGGTACACCATGGATTCTACATGGAGAAGAGGACCGACCCTCGTGTGAACATAAGGTAAGTATGTGTATATGGTGGTGTGGATGTATGTATTAAAGTTATACTTTCAAGGTGTGTGTCTTATGTCTTTATTGGGGTATTTTTTTAGTAGTAGTACTACAGGTACCAGCGGGCCCGGTTTTCCGCCGCATGCTGGTACTTGTGGTTCTCCAAGTACCAGCTTGCGGGGGAGGCTTGCTGGAACTTGTAGTACTGCTACTAAAAACAATATTCAACACTTTAAACAAAGGCTATCAGCCCCCCATCCGCAGCCCTTGGATGGGGGGGACAGCCTCGGGCTTCACCCCTTGCCCTTGGGTGGCTGGAGGGGGGGACCCCTTGATTGAAGGGGTTCCCACTCCTCCAGGGTACCCCGGCCAGGGGTGACTAGTTGGGTATTTAATGCCACGGCCGCAGGGCGCTGTATAAAAGTGACCCCCGGCTGTGGCATTATCTGTCCAGCTAGTGGAGCCCGGTGCTGGTTTCAAAAATACGGGGGACCCCTACGCTTTTTGTCCCCCGTATTTTTGGAACCAGGACCAGGCGCAGAGCCCGGTGCTGGTTGCTTAAACATGGGGGAACCCCTGTCAATTTTTTCCCCATATTTTTGCAACCAGGACCGGCTCAAAGAGCCCGAGGCTGGTTTGGCTTAGGAGGGGGGACCCCACGCAATTTTTTTTTTAAGTTTAAACATTTATATATTTTTTTACAAGGTGCACAATGAAGCCCAGCACGGATCTCTCAGATCCGGCCGAGATTCATTGTATTAAAGTCGGCAGTGTTTTACAAGTCACTCACGTAAAACACTGCCTAAAAAAACGAATGACATCGACAAAACCGAAAATGCAGAATACGGCAGCTTAGTAAATTAGTCGTAATCAATTCAAAAAGTTGCATATTTACACTTTCGATGTCATTCGTGATTGAACTTTGACCTCAAACGGGAAAATACGATTCTTAGTAAATTTACCCCCATGTTCTTTCATTGTTTTCATTGTTTCTTTAATATGATTATGTCACAAGAAGAAAACAGGAAAAGGTAGGTACTTATTGATACTGATAAACTGCAAAAACAATTAAGAGACAATAGATGCTATATGAGGGTCATTATAAATGCTAAAAAAAACTAGAACATTGGTGGTCATTCCGAGTTGTTCGCTCGTTGCCGATTTTCGCTATATTGCGATTAGTCACTTACTGCACATGCGCAAGGTTCGCAGAGCGCATGCGCTTAGTTATTTTACACAAAAGTTAGGTATTTTACTCACGGCATAACGAGGATTTTTCATCGTTCTGGTGATCGTTCTGTGATTGACAGGAAGTGGGTGTTTCTGGGCGGAAACTGGCCGTTTTCTGGGAGTGTGCAAAAAAACGCTGGCGTTTCTGGGAAAAACGCGGGAGTGTCTGAAGAAACGGGGGAGTGTCTGGGCGAACGCTGGGTGTGTTTGTGACGTCAAACCAGGAACGAACCTGACTGAACTGATCGCAATGTAGGAGTAAGTCTGGAGCTACTCAGAAACTGCTAAGAAATTTCTATTTGCAATTCTGCTAATCTTTCGTTCGCAATTCTGCTAAGCTAAGATACACTGCCAGAGGGCGGCGGCTTAGCGTGTGCAATGCTGCTAAAAGCAGCTAGCGAGCGAACAACTCGGAATGAGGGCCATTATACGGAGAACACCTTGTATTTTACACAGTATGGGGCATTGTGATTTATTTAGCTTTCACTGGTACCCATAAGCCAGGGGTTGCATGACAGAGAGTCAGTGTTATGAGGCGTTGGGCCAGGCATCTCTAAATGCATTTTTATACTTGATAAATGTATACTGTTATCTCCTGTCTTGACTACTACAATCTCCTGTTATCTGCAATTTCCTTCATCAATCTATTCTACTTCAACCCATCTTACATGCTACAGCAAAACTAACATTGCTCACCCACTGTTCCACATCTGCTGCATTCATTTTCAGATTTCTACACCGGCTCACCGAGTTCTGAATACTCCAAATCAAATTACTTAACTATAATTACAAACCCCTCAACAACACCACCTATTCATGCTTTTCAGAATTATTAAAATACTTTTCTTCACAATTTTAAGCCCTTACTCTAGACATTGCAATTCGAATTGAGGATCTGGACTAATAAGAATTTGCAGTATCTTGGTTTGGACAGTTTCTATACTTGGTGCAGACCCTGCCTGTACATGTGCCTAAGCAGTGGTTTAGTGAGCTGCTTAACTTAGTGAGGGATTTTGTTTAGGGTTGATGGAAACACACCATATTGTTTAGATGTAAGACTATGGGGGTCTTCCACTCCCACACTTTCCTACATACTATAATGCAATCATGCTTGGTCATATAATTGACTGGCTGAGAGCAGGGGATGCCAGGCAATGGGTTCAATTGAGTTCTATCTCTATGGCTCTCTTAATTTATCCATGGAAATGCAATGTACCTGTTCTGTCTCACCACACAATAGGTTCCATGTTGGATAGATGGAACAAATTGAGGAAGTCTCCTTGGATCTCTTTCCCTTTCTCACCTATTACTCCACTATTCGATAACCCCAACTTTCCTCCAGATTCCTCTAGCACTATCTTCAGTAATTGGATAGCAAAGGGTGTCTCTTGAGTCTGCCAGCTGGTGGAGTCTGGAAAAGTGTTGCTTTTTGGTTCCTTTCAGGCCAAATGGGCTCTGCCAGCTGCATAGATTTGGCATTATCTTAAGCTCAAACATTTTTTTAAATAAATTTGTGATGTACAATTGGCCTGCAGTAGACCATTGTCCATTTTTGAAGATATGTACCTGGCACCTACACGTCTTTCTCATTTCCTCTCCTCTTGCTATAGACTGCTGATTGAGACTGTATACCCTGAACCCTCCAAGTTTCTGGGAGACTGGGAATGCAACTTGGAGGTCTCCTTCACCCCTCAGGATCATCTTCAAATTTTTGACAATTCCTTTGCCAGCTGCATCAGTTATTCAGTGATTGAGACTCACTATAAAGTGATCTCTCACTGGTACAGATGCTTACAAACATTATCTAAATTTTTTCCTGCTGTGTCCGATAGCTGTTGGTGATGTAATTCTGATTTATAGATGGAGCCACACTCATCTGAGGTGGCTCCATCGCAGACGTGCACTCCTGGCGTGACCCGGTGATCTGTATGCCTAGTCATGCAGGGAGTGCACAGAGATGCTCCCATTCTGAGCGTCTTCATCCGGGCGAGTGTGGAGAAGCCATGACTTTTGTGGCTCCATCGGTATGTTTTCCCTTGCATATTTGGTGGGACTGTCAATCAGTATGCTGTTTTTGGGAGAAAGTTATTTCTCCTCTGCATCTGTCTTGGGCTGTGTTGTTCCGCCACATCCTTCCTTTTGGCTCATAATTCTGTACCCCAGGACAGTACTGCACTACATAACAAATCCCTTAATTTTCTTAACAGTTCAGCAAAAGTGGAAATTCAAGTGCACTGGAATCTGTGGCTCCACCTTCTCCAAAGGAATGGTTTACTAGGATTGATTTTTTCATGGATATGGAAGATCTATGTTTCAGAGTTGAGAAACACCATGACTTTAGCACCACTTGGCTTCCTTGGATTGAGTTTAAGTCTTCTGCCAATTATAAAAGTGCTCTAACTTAAGAACTAGGCACTTTAGGTAGAATTTCTGATTCATTCCCTGTTCCCTCCTGCTCTCGCCTCTATTTTTCCTCTGTATTATGTGTGTTTTTATTTTTCTCTTTCTTTTTCCAATGTCTGGTGTTGTTTTTGTGTATTGACTATGATATTGACTCTGAATACATTGGTATTTAGCGCTGATTTGTCGAACTGACCTCCATACTTGTTTCTACAGTATGTATTTGCTCAGTGGATGTTTTCTGATGTCCAATTTTTGTTATATTGTTGTTTTCTTTGTTGATACTACAAAACAATAAACATATATTGTAAAACAAAAAATGTTATGCTCTATATGATCTTTTGCCTCATCTCTGGTTCCACCTCTCATTGCTTATTATCAACTTCTCCCATACTATTACTCAGTTATGTAATGACTTATCAGGTCTAATCAAACTTTAACCATAATTTTCAAATTTTTAAATGCTCTCTGAAACCCAAAGATTTATCACAGTATACTGTGTTTTAACCTATAATATCAATACTAAAACACCCTCACATCTGTCCCAATCTATACTCTGAGACACACTCATCTTTTTTTAAGTTATGTTCTTCTCCAGTTCAAATATAAATCTCTCTTTATTAGATCCTTCCCTAATCTTTGCTATTATGGCTGTATAGTGTGTATGTCTCTGTACTTAAATAGAAAAATGTTTTGTAAAATAGGCACAGCCAATCTGCTTATAGAAAAAATAAACCTACCATGAATCAGGAAAGTCAAAGGTTACATTAAAAAATGGTTATGTTGTAAAGTAGAAGAATTTTTCGATTCATTTATGTCATTTACCTAAAGTTTTTTTGTTGTTGTTTTTTTGCAGTTCTAATTACATAAAAGATTTCTTGTACAGGTTTATGGAAATCCAACCTAAAAAGTAAACACCAAATAACAGTCTCTTTAGAGCATAAATCATCATTCATAACTTTTGATTTGCTATCCCATTCATAGATGTTCAGATTTAATATGTAATGAGAAAACAGAATACTGATTACTTGACAAAATGAGACTCTTATCTGACATAAACTTGACTGTGGGCAGAGAGAACAAACTGAAACTGGTTTTATTTGCTCAAAACTACATTTGTGAGACTTACATCTCTACCTCTCCTGGTTATTTCCCTACCTCTTTGTTAGGTTCCTGGTGCTCAGAACAAGGGAGATGTTGCGTAGTGAGTCCAGAGCACCAGAACGTGACGCTGAAATAAGGTGTGGTGTGGAAATAGCTCCTAGCACCCTACCTCCATTGTTTCACCCGTGTGGTCAGTTCACGCCTGAGTGACTATGGTTTCTTGGGCCCACGGCAGCCGTGTTTGAAGGGCGGATTAGGTCTGCCCAACTCCGATGCCCCCAGGTCTTAGAGTGAGACAAGGCATGGACCGAGACAGGATAATAACAAGGGGACCTCTAACTAAAGCAAACAGAAGGCTAGGGACTACTAACAACCCTAAAACTAAATATATGTGCGGCACACCGCCAAAGGAAAAGAACAACAAAGGAAATGCTGTCCACACGCCGACACAATACTGTTGTGTACCGGCGGTGACAGCATAAGCAGAACCCTCTGCAAAACACCAGTAACAAAATATAACCAAAGAATACTGCGGCCTAGGCCGACGGACGCGGCAAAGCCGCTACTCACGGAACTGGTACAAATACTGGCAAACGGACAGGAACCCCCAATGCAGCCGACACAGACTCTCAGAACCGGAGGACAGGCAGAATCCCAAACGACAGACCGGTGGACACCAAGAAGCCAGACACTCGACCAGGCACAGACAAAGCCACAGGACTTCTGGACAGGGACGCTTCACGGCAGGACACGGGATCAGACACTGGAACCGACACTGGAACCGACACTGGAACCGACACTGGAAGCAGCTAGACAGACACTGCTAGACAGGAGCTCAGGAACTGGCAGGGACTAGCTCAGAACTCAAGAACTCTGGAACTCTGGAAATATCACCAGCGTCTGTGAATTGCACTGAGCCAGAATATAACAGAGTCTTAATTAATTATGTCGTGCAGCTGCCCTGCTGCACAACTGAGAGGTGCAATCAACAGACAGGTGAGGCTGAACACATGGGAACAAGCTGCAATCACACAGACTCACCACCGGCAGCAAACAAGAGTCTTCTAAAACCAGAGCAATGGGAAATCCTGGCCTGCAAGACAACTATAAACATAGAATAGGAATGAACCACTACCTGTGGTTCATAACAGTACCCTCTCCTTAAGGGTGAGCTCCGAACACCCCATGACACCCACGGGGAACATAAACAGAAGTATAACATAAAATACATAACCAAAATGCAAAACAGCCGTGGCTCATAACAGTACCCCCCCTTGAGGAGGGGTCAAAGGACCCCAAAATTCAGACTTTCCAAAACAAGGGATACAAAAAAAAACCTGACACACTGGTCTAACAGAAACAAGCTGTGGCAACAGCTTATAATGGTGCCCCCCCCCCCCCCCTTGACGGTGGCCACTGGACACAAGACAAGGGGGAAAAAATATTTTTTTTATATCAAGGCAAGAGTCAATAATTATTTCTTTTTCTTCTTATTTTTACAAAGTTCTTGAGGTCTGACCAAGGTAATTCCCCAAACATTGTCTGAACTGATGGTACCTCCCAGCAAGGTTGGGTTCAAATCAGAGATTGGTTTCTTAACCTTGGGAGCTGAACCTTCAGGCAAAGTACTCCTATTAGAAGAAGACAGAAAAGCACATCCTGCAGTCAAAACATCGGGCTGAGACTCTTGTGCCGAGTTTACAGTATACGGTGAACTCTCAGCAGATAAGACGGGTGACCTAGAGGAACCTGAACCAATTTATTTGGAACCATATCTTTTAATAACTGCATCACTGAATGCTGGGGGATCCTGAAGAATGGGATCTTCAGCTTTCATTAGGCTGGTCGCCCACTCAAAAGGCTCTCCTCTAAAGGAATATATCAGATAGAGCACAAGGTTCTCTGAAGTGATGCCCAGAAATGGTCTAGACAACAAAATGGTGTAATATTGTTTGTAAATTGCCAGAAATTGGACTAAGTCCCCATCAAAGATTATAGATGTTGAGATATCAACAGAGTCAGGATCTGCTTCCTTCCCATCTGCTTCCTTCCCATGACTGACTAGAGTGCTTTGCTAGGACCTGGTCACTATTGACCTTACTCGAGGCCGAGACTTTCTGAACCCCACCTGGGGCAGTGACTTTCTGAACCCCACCTGGGGCAGTGGCCCTCGGAACCCCACCTGGGGTAGGGACTTTATGAACCCCACCCGGGGCAGTGACTTTTCTGAACCCCACCCAGGGCAGTGGCCTTCGGGAACCCCGCTGGGGCAGTGGCCTTCAGGAACCCCGCGGGGGCAGTAGCCTTCGGGAACCCTGCTGGGGTCAGCACCTCGGATTCTTTTACTGGGACCGGGCCGTCGGCCTCCCTTTCTGGGGCCGGGCCGTCGGCCTCCCTCTCTGATTCGATAATTATCAAAACTTCTCCCGGGACTATGACTTCCGGGACTTTTGCTGAAGCTTTAACCTTCAGAACCTCCACTAACGCTATGCCTCTTAAGTTCTTTCCTGGGGAAGCGACCTCTAGACCCTTCTTTGGGGCTGCGTCACTTGAGACCCCACTTGGGGATATTACTTCAAAGATCTCTTCTGGGGTTTTGCTTCTCGAGTTCCCTTCTAGAACTATGGTTTTAGATACCCTTTCTGGGGTTGCGCTTTTCAAGTCCCTACCTGGGGTAACAGCTTCTGAGACCCCTTCTGGTATTGACACCTGAGCTATAATATTCGATGTCCCTCTATAACCTAGAGCATCGGGTACCGCTCCAGGACTCTGGGCATCGGGTACCGCTCCAGGACTCTGGGCATCGGGTACCGCTCCAGGACTCTGGGCATCGGGTACCGCTCCAGGACTCTGGGCATTGGGTACCACTCCAGGACCCTGGGCATCGGGCACCATTCCAGGACCCTGGGCATCGGGCACCACTCCAGGACCCTGGGCATCGGGCACCGCTCCAGGACCCTGGGCATCGGGCACCGCTCCAGGACCCTGGGCATCGGGCACCACTCCAGGACCCCGGGCATCGGGCACCGCTCCAGGGGTTTGCAACTCTGCTTCAACAGGAAAATCAAGAGAGGAGAGAAACATTCTCCTTTGGTTCCTGAATCTATAATGGGGCTCCCTAGCCCAAGGACCCCAATTATAGGACAGAGTGCTTTTTAGTGTGGGTTGTGTGACAAGTACCTCTGCCACAGTAGAGACAGGAGTAGGTCTTGCATCCTGACTAAACTTGGCCAGAGGGCAGGACTTGTCGCCACACTTTGGCTTGCACAACTCACAGGTCTGCAGATAGTGGCCTAAACCCCCACAATATAGGCATAAATCTAAGTTTCTGCGATGCAGACGCTCCTCTTCTGAGAGCCTGGGCTGCAGAAAACCTTCAAACTTTTTCTCTCTAATTAAACCTGAGGATTCACTTGTCACAATACTGTGAACAAGAGTCTCTTTAGAGAATGAACTCTCAAGAACTTCTGGCAAAATAAGCAAAATTTTGGTCAGAAGGTTTTGCAGTTGCTTTAAGGATTGCTGCAAAACTTCCAGCCGCTAAGGTTTCAAAGCACTGAAAGCAGAGTTCAGGGCTGAGAGAGACGCCTGCAGGGCTTGCATAGTAGGCATAGGAGGATTTCAAACTAGACAAGACAAGACTAGACACGATTCTAGACATGATTCTAAGACAAGATTCTAGACAAAATTCTTAGACAAGATTCTAGACACGATTCTAGACACGATTCGAAGACAATATTCTAGGCAAGATTCTTAGACAAGATTCTAGACAAGACAAGACTGGACTGGATTTTTAAACTAGACAAGACAAGACTGGACTGGATTTTTATACACCGGACTAGGTTCTGCACACTGAATTCTAGACAGGACTGGATTCTAAACACCGGACTGGATTCTGCACACTGAGTTCTAGACAGGACTGGATTCTTGACAGGACTGGATTCTGCACACTTAATTCTAGACAGGACTGGATTCTAAACACTGGACTGGATTCTGCTCACTGAGTTCTAGACAGGACTGGATTCTTGACAGGACTCTGGACTGGGCCAAAAAAGAAAAAGCTTTATTTCTTTTTTGTTGTATGGCTGGTGATAATGTTAGGTTCCTGGTGCTCAGAACAAGGGAGATGTTGCATAGTGAGTCCAGAGCACCAGAACGTGACGTTGAAATAAGGTGTGGTGTGGAAATAGCCCCTAGCACCCTACCTCCATTGTTTCACCCGTGTGGTCAGTTCACGCCTGAGTGACTATGGTTTCTTGGGCCCACGGCAGCCGCGTTTGAAGGGCGGATTAGGTCTGCCCAACTCCGATGCCCCCAGGTCTTAGAGTGAGACAAGGCGTGAACCGAGACAGGATAATAACAAGGGGACCTCTAACTAAAGCAAACAGAAGGCTAGGGACTACTAACAACCCTAAAACTAAATATATTTGTGCGTCACGCCGCTAAAGGAAAAGAACAACAAAGGAAATGCTGTCCACACAATACTGTTGTGTACCGGCGGTGACAGCATAAGCAGAACCCTCTGCAAAACACCAGTAACAAAATATAACCAAAGAATACTGCGGCCTAGGCCGACGGATGCGGCAAAGCCGCTACTCACGGAACCGGTACAAATACTGGCAAACGGACAGGAACCCCCAATGCAGCCGACACAGACTCTCAGAACCGGAGGGCAGGCAGAATCCCAAACGACAGACCGGTGGACACCAAGAAGCCAGACACTCGACCAGGCACAGACAAAGCCACAGGACTTCTGGACAGGGACGCTTCATGGCAGGACACGGGATCAGACACTGGAACCGATACTGGAACTGACACTGGAACCGACACTGGAACCGACACTGGAAGCAGCTAGACAGACACTGCTAGACAGGAGCTCAGGAACTGGCAGGGACTAGCTCAGAACTTAAGAACTCTGGAACTCTGGAAATATCACCAGCGTCTGTGAATTGCACTGAGCCAGAATATAACAGAGTCTTAATTAATTATGTCGTGCAGCTGCCCTGCTGCACAACTGAGAGGTGCAATCAACAGACAGGTGAGGCTGAACACATGGGAACAAGCTGCAATCACACAGACTCACCACCGGCAGCAAACAAGAGTCTTCTAAAACCAGAGCAACGGGAAATCCTGGCCTGCAAGACAACTATAAACATAGAATAGGAATGAACCACTACCTGTGGTTCATAACACTCTTAGACTGTAAGCCCTCATGGGACTTCCTTTCTCCATTCTCTCTTCCTAGCATTGTCCATGTCATTGTGCTACCTTTTTTTTCCACTGGTACTTTCTGTCTGTCCACTTAGTGGTCATAGACTCATTCAGTGCTGATTTCTTACTATTCCACCCTTTGTGACCCATCAGTTTGCGTTTACAAGCCTCAGGGACATATTTATAATTTAATAAGACTTTGTCTTGATAATTATAATTTCTAGTCTCCACTTAATAAGAAAGTAAGAATTGTCCAAATGTCAAAAAATATGCATGCAGGAAAAAGGGTTCTGAAAGGAGCCCATCCCTGTGATGTGTTAGAAGCAATGCTATCACTGTACTTCCGGCTTGGGACTCAGACACACTCTGGGGAATGCACAGTCATCAGACTGCACATATGCAAGGGATCCTATAGATTTCTATATCAGACACTTTTGCAAATTGTAACCCATAGTCTACTTTGGCAAATGCAATATGAAGATGCTGTTATCTACCAGGGCTAGGGCTTGGTAAATTTGGCATTGTAGCAGAGCCCATAAAAACAGATGGTGGTTCCTTTTGCATTCGAAAAAATTCGGAATCACAGTAGATTTCTATGATATCATGTGCACTTCCATAGAATCCTTAGTATCCCCAACATTGGGTGTATTAGTGATAATAATAATATCTAAATTTCTTCAACCAATTCTATATCTTGGCCCAAAAAATCGACATGCTATGTAGTTTCATATGTAATCAATCTACAGGTCTCACTAGGTTCTGCAACATGGTTCATTCAGTATGTAATACTACTTCAAAAAAGCAACTTGGTCTCTGAAATGTGTTATTGTCTACCATATTAATCTATATCAGAAATTGGTATATAAATCCAATGTCAGTACGCAATACTGTATATGTCAAGAGGTGTAAAAACTTTATATTACAAGAGTTTCATCACCTATGAGTGTATTAATATATTTTTCAAGGTATACAAAATCCTTTTTACAGAAAGAAGAAATTCTCTTGTGGAATGAATGTCATTTTGCCTTAAATTGCATTAGAATTTTCTTGGAGATTATTAAGAAAAGAGCATTGCATTAAAGTCTGAATCATGAATTCCAGAAATTGTTATAAATACAAAGAACACATGTAAGAGTTCAGAAGTATAAAGTAGAAATTCAACTACAAGGAGTGGGTGGAAAGAAAATAGCTTTTTACCTACTATAGAAGCACACAAAGCTCGAAATATTAAGCTCAACAATTGAACTACTTTTCTATGAAGCACTCATTGCATAATTATTGAAACAATAGGACATTTTTCTTTCACTGCAGGTTTATGGATATGTATTATATGTATGTATGTTGTGTTTTTATAGGGACTAGTAAATAATAATTTCTGAATTAATGTGGCTCTCATTAGACTGTCATAATTAATAAAATGCATTCACTAACACTTAATGGTTATAACAAGCTAACCTCAAATAAATTATATATTCTAAAACACTTCTATAAAGTAAAATAATTGCTATACTAGGGCAAAATTAACAATGATAATGTAGGAACAGAACAAACTCTTAAGAATAGCTGAATGGAGTAGATGAACATTTAATGTGAGAAGCAATTGCAGCAGAACATGGCCTGACAACATATAAATGTAATCGCTATTTTTCTTATTAGTGAGTGCTTGAGTGTAAAGGAGTTTTGTGCACAGCTTCAAAGTAAGAAGGCAATTTAAGATGTCATATTTTGAAACAGTGTGAAAGTGTTTTCAGTGATAATTTAAATATAACTCAGTGCCCTCTGTATCTCACTGCTGTTGTTTCTTCTTAGTATAAAACCTTGATTTAAGGATGTCGATGGTCAAGGATATTATGTTATAATTTACTGTGTAATTTTCACAATATGCAATAACTGTTAGTTTAACCTTTTCCAACCTTTACCTTTCTTTCCCAGAAACTACAAGCTGATTAACAACCTAGCAGGAGACAAAATAGGGGTTGTGTTCCATTACAGAAAGCACAAAATTCTATAACCACATATAAAAGGGCAGCATCAGCAGATCATTCATCAAATGCTAATAGGATCATGCATTGTGCCTGTGTACAATATTAACTACACAACTCACAGTTTGTGTGATTTTCCAAGGTTTATATAACAGTACATTATGCTAATTTGTAGGTTCCAGCTGTAACTTAGGGAAGATACACGAAAGAAAAAAAAATAATAGGTAAATAATAGTGTATGAAGAAAGGATTAGAAAAAAAGGAAATTATAGTAATTCCACATTTTTTGGATCATTTTAGTTGTTTTCAACATCTGAGCAATGCAGGACAAAGCAATGTGTGTCTGTCTAAGAAACCAACTATACTGTACATGCTATTTTGTTTTCTTAACATTTATTAGCTGTAGAATTTTTAACAATAAGTAATAATCATAATTATTACAGAATATCAGCCTTTAACCTCTTCATAAATTAAGGAGCCCCAGGTCTATGATACCACACTAATAAAAAGACACACTAAGAGATCCATTTAAAACCATTAAGGCTTTGTATGTGGCAGAGTATTTAAATTTCAGCAGGTAAAATCAGGTGGCTATAAAAGTAGAAAGGTGATCTGTGCCAGATAAAGAAATCTCCATCACCATATACTGTACATATCTAGTTGGGTCAGCCAATCTTTGATAGTTGGTGGTGACACCGATCTTCATTTAACTGCTATAACTGCCTTGGCCACAATATTTATGTAGAAGAGAAGAGACATTTTATATTCAGAGATAGGCCAATATATTACACTAAATATCCAAGATTTTTGGACCATCATGTACTCCCTCACCAACTGTATCTTTAGAAATTTGGAGAACTTGTTTCCGAAATAGGGTCAGTTATGGACAAAGCCACCATATGTGTAGAGGAGTACCCAGACCATCATTACGCCTCCAACACAGATTGGGAAGACCTGAAAACATTTTGCTGTATACACTAGAACATCTATACCATCTGGTAATGACATTGTAATGCATTTCATTAACTCTCTGAGATGAAACATGGGAAAATTGGAAAACCTTACATCATAATTAATCTGTTAATTGTATTTTCAGATCCTTATGCCATGCACAGGTAAAATTAGGTAAGGGACAAAGGCATTATACAGAAGTATCTTATAAATAGTAGTTAAGGAGTGGTGCACATATTCTTTTTTAAAACACAGCAATTCAAATGGGGTCAAGTCTCTAACCAAAACACCTTGTGTTTTAACTTTCCTTACATAGGACACCAGTTGGATATAGCACCAGTTTTCTGACTGAGGGATTAGGCAGTCAAATAGGAGAAAGAATGTATCCTTTCAAAATGGATCGGTTGACCTGATATCAAAAACCAGAGAGAGTTTCAGACTAAGAAAGTATGAGCCTCTATAGCTGTGAGGAATTCAGAATTTCACAAATGGGAGGTCAATAAAGAGGCAACAGATGAGATCAAATGATGAACCTTCAATTTTTTCCAAATTTGTAAAGTAGGGGAGATAGTGAGATGATCAGTTAAAGGTATAGCCTGAACCCAAGGCATGACTTATAATGGGATAGGACTGGAAGTTTTGTACATAACATATTTAAATTGTCTACTTGGTAATAGCACAAATAATTAGGGAGTTGAAGTCCTTCTTTTTCCTTTGTCCTATATAAAATATCATGGCAAAATCTGTGTTTCCAGCCAAACCAAATGAAATATGGTACCAATTTCTAAAAATCTTTAAAGAAGGATGGTGTGATCCAGACAGGAAGTGTTTGTAAATAATACAAAATTCTAGGTAAGACATTCATGTTGATAATGTTAACTGTCCCTATCACGGAAAAATTTGTGGCTGCCAAGTTAGAATGCCTTTGTCCAGTGTACATAACATGAGGACAAGTCATGAATGTGAGCCGGATGCCAATTAAATGAAAAGGCTGACTGCAGGCCCTGCATCATAGGTTCTAGGGTAGTTAAATTAAGACCCCTGGATTCTGAATAATTAATTTTAACCTCTTCGGCAACAATTTTTTTAATTTAGAGAATTAATATATATATATTTATATATTTTTTTGAGAGAAAAAAATTAAAGTTAAGAAAAAAAAGTATATACTGTAAGATGTAGCAAATACAGATGTAGCCATGCTCATCTATGCCATGATGTGTATGCACGTGTGCATGCATCATGGCATAGTGTGAACATGCTGCTCTGTGAATGACCGCAATGGGCATTCACACCATAGACTTTAATATGTACACGTGTGTAAATAGGTATACGAGCCGCTGCATCATGGCAACAATGAGTGTGGCTACATCTGTACTTCTGGTACAGTTTTTTCTGTGACATTATGGAGGATATTGACATCCATTATTTCAGATAATGTTCAACTACATCCAATCTTATTTCAGCTACAGCCTTCTACCAACTTTTTTTGGGTGGTATTTCCACATTAGATTTAGAAGGTCTTCCCCTATTTTTATGGTTTTTCGCCCATTTGAATTAATATTTCTGCAATTCCTGCTTTGAATTCTTATAAACTCGTTTGATTTCTCACCAGATTTGAAAAGGATTCATACATTTACTAAGGAAACATTAAGAAAATGAAATGCAATCTATGGTAACATTTTTTATTTTTAAATATATTTTTCTTGAAGCAATGTACAAAACATTAAAATATAGTAGAAGCAAAATTTGTCATAAGACATAGGCATAACATGATGGGATATATAATACTGAACAAGCATGAATACATTATGTACAGATGACATGTTGTTGTCAAACAATGATAAAGGCTGGTATGTGCTGGCCATGAGATACGACAAACAAATGTGAGAGTTGCAACTAGTCATATGACATAAGGAAAATAGAAATAAAATAAAGCTTGCTCACATCCTCCCCCCCTCCCCGGTCACACAGAGACTGGAGAATTGTCCTCAACCATTCGTAGGATATACCAGGAAGTGTTACATAGAGAGTTCTGTATTTGAGATTGAATATCTGTAGAAAGTGTTGTAATAAAACTATCCCACATTTCAAATTTTTTTTCTGCTTTGCTTTCTTTTTCCTGAACAACCTCTATCCATGATGTGGAAGAGATAAAATAGTTTCATTTTGAAGAGGGACAAGGAAGGGGTTTCAGGATGAATCCAGACTTGGAGAATAGGTTTTCATGCCGTCACACTAATTGCCATCAACAGTTGCCTGCCTCCCTTCGAAATTCGAAGTCCAATTGTAAGAATGCCAAACAAGACCCATTCAGAGGTTAATTACATGTAATTAAGAAAATGCTCCTATGGTAACATTTTTATTTTTGATTGTATGAGGGTTCTCATCCTATAGCACATAGCTATCCTTCCCAAAAACTTTTTATGCAAACGGCCTTGCTATTTAGGCATATTCCTTTCATTTTCTGACATCAGATTTATAACAAAAGGTAAAACAATTATGCAGAAACCGCTTCTAATCCAACACATAAAACAGAAAGTTGGAAATTACACTACCCACAGCACTAACAGACAAAAATGTGATCAAGTCAAGTGTAACAAAAATACATTGCTTATTGAATTAAACAGTTTGCCATACAGATCGTATGGATTTTGTAGTCATCCTCTGTAGATAGTCTCAAAATAATGTTCACTGAGTGGATATAAAAGACATAAGCATGATAGAAACCAATGAGTAGTATGTTCATTCCACTAGAGCAAAAAGACAATATGGGAGGAAAAACCTCAACACATTATTATTGGTATAGCTTGCCTAACTCACAAAATCAGTGAGAAGAATAGATACATAGAGGTACATTTGTAAAGCAATTGTTTTTCATAAATGAATGGACTTCAAAGAGTGAGCGTACTCAACTCACACTAAAGGATGTAGATATTAACACGTAGTGGTTTCTTTGCTCTCTAGAACATAGGTCTGCAAACTCTGTCCTCATTACCCCATACAGTGCATGTTTTGCAGGTAACCCAGCAGGTGCACAGGTGTATTAATTACTCACAAACACATTTTAAAAGGTCCACAGGTGGAGTTAATTATTTTACTTGGGATTCTGTGAGACCTGCAAAACATGCACTGTGTGGGGTAATGAGGACTGAGTTTGCAGACCTATGCTGTAGAAAGTATAAGTATTGGGCGCACCCCAAACTCACATCATAATAGGGATTAACATTCCTATAAAGGTGGGACGCAGTGAGTAGTGTATTATCCACCTTTCCATTTCATGTGATTTTCTTAAATGTTTTGACATATATTCAGGAAAGTGACAATACCTTAGCAGAAGATTACACCTGTTTGAGAATCCTCCTAAACTTTAATTTATCCTGTAATCCATTACATAATCTTATCACAGTATCACCAATCACAATTCTTTAATCGTGGAGTTGGATTTTGGGTTTATTTAAAATGTTGAGACTTATTCATCTTTAATTGCCCTCACCCATACTTTGAAGCCCTACTTTTTTGTGCTGGGATTTTAAGTACCATTTGCCTCTGTGTACTCCTTTAAAAGGGACGGGCTTTTCCAGCTGGAGTAGTTTTAATCGCTGCCTCCAATTTAATCAACAAAATAGGCTGTTCCAAAAGATACTGAGCTTTATCAGAGATTTGTGGATTTTTATTAAAAGATAATCTCTTTGGCATGTGATAAAGATTGGTCCTGAGAAGCGGGAGACAGAAAGATAATATAAACCAGAAAAGCATCTCTGAAAATATTAGACTGTCTGATTAGTGAGGAAACAAACATCATCATGACATTTTTTAAAGGTAAGGCCCTCTGAACCCTCAGAGTGTGATCAAATTGTACAGTATTCTGGGTTTATTGACCCATTGGAAGTACTTGTGACTGCACTTTCTAAAGAATAGTTTGGTCTTATCAGATAATACCTTATTTAAGGCTGCAATTCTCTGTGTCAGTTCAGCACCCACAGTTGCATCCAGAGAGGATTTATGAGAAAGTTCCATATTCAAAAGGAGCACCTCTTTCTGTATTTTCCTTTGGTTCTAGGCCAAATAACCTAACTATATAAGTTTTTTTATGAATCACACATTTATGAGCTTTCCACAGGGAGCATTTGCTGGCATCAGAGGTACTATTGAGGTTCAAATAATCTTCATTGTTATCTATAGAACATTATGTGATGAGTGGCTGTGCTTTTAACCAGATGGAACTGTCTATGGTACACACACAAAAAAATCTATCCAGAAGTATGCATTATGGGTATTAGACAAACAGGTAAAATCCTTTTAACTAACGTGTTGTATTCTCCAGGCAACCAACAATTGATGGACAAAGCTTTCTTACCTTATGCAGATCTCTAAAAGACACAGTTGAGGTAGCCCTGGATGAGAAGTCCTGGAGAGAGACTCAAGCAAAACATCAGGATCTGATGTACAAAAACCCCCACATCATCCTTAATATTAGTATTATTAAGTTGAGTAGCTTCTGCACCAAAGCTCCAGCAGGTGGCTATGGAAGAAGTATGGTTAGACATCAAACATTTTGGCAACCCTCAATTATGGAGAGAAAACATAGATATACTTTAGACAATATATAGGGCACATTATGTTTTATCATACAAAATGAGTAAAAATCTTTAGCTCACGTATCAAAAAAAAAAAAGGGAACATAGAGAGAGAAATAAGGGGACATTACCCGTGGCATCACAAGACTGGAATAGAGAGCCTTGTTTCTTCTCTTGTACAGAATGCTATTGTTTGTCTCCAGAAACAATTGCTAAAGAAAGATGGCCTAGCCGAGAGAACAAGGCAGTGCAATCGGGAAGCTCTACTCTGTACATGTGTAGACCTTCATAGAAAGAGAGTCCCTGGGCTCCTTAAGAGAATACAAGATACCATTGTGATGAACCATAATGCTCAATGGAAATCCCTAAAGATATTTTAACTGGTGATTCTTAAGCTCAACAACCAAGGGACCCAGCATACGCCACTGTTGCAACATGTTCCATAAAAGTTCTTTGAAGATTGTATTGAGGAACATTGAAATCTTTACTTTAAAAGGTCCTGGCTTTTTGAAGGACAAGTTTCTTATCAGTGAAATAATGAATATGGCAAATAATATCACATGGTTTGTCCTAGGTTTGAACATTCCTAGGTTTCAGTGCACTATTTGGAGTGTCTGGGGCCAGCTCAAGGACTTCAATGAAAAAACTTGTATGCACTTTAATGATGTCTTGGATCTGTATGCCTTCAGGTATCACCCATATCCACAGATTATTATGTCTACCCCGAATATCCATGTTATACAATCTGTTGTGAATCTGACACAACTACTCAGCTTGATGCATAGCCAAAGAGTGAAAAGAGCGATGGTAGTTCTCTATCTTTTTTTATTTTTAAACTTTTTATTAAGTATTTCAAAAGTAAACACAGAAATACATTGTTACAGTACGCATCTACATATACAGTAAAAGCTGTCCATGGATACATGTGGACTAGCAATAAGAATATAACAATTAAATTTCAACAGACATAAATATGGTTATCTATGCATATGTTTTAGGTATTAAATATATATGTAGTAAAAATAGAGAAAATAAAAGACCCAAATCTCTGGTCAAAGTACTTTAGGTCTGATCCAGATTAACCTCCTATTCTAAAGGTCTGGAAAAAAACGAGGAAATCTTGAGATTTAAGTGTAAAGATCACATCCACAGGTAATGAGCTATAAAAAGCTGATGAAAACTGTAAAATATTTTAATGTTTAGCAACTTTGAGTGATCACAATCCAATCAGGAGATACGAGTTAGTTAAACAACATGTACAAATATGACAATAGAAATATGGAAACATATGGTATAGACACATACAGCACACCACAAAGACAGAAGAGGGAGAGGGGAGATGTAAAGAGAAAGTGGGGATAGGTTCCCTCAAAATTAACATGTGTTAGATCACATTATCAGATATATAGTACTGTTATGACAATCTTAAAAAAATACATCACATGAATTAGTAGAGGGGTTTTAGGTTACGATGTATGCAGCTAGCCTAATCAGTCTATGTAAGTTAAAGGTACAGTATGAATAAGGTGAGAAAATATCATGCTACATCTACACCAGTCTGTATTTCCAAAATGTTTGGAAATTCAGTTTTGGGAAACCATGTCTAAAGACTTAATATAACAAACCTATTTAGCCTGTAATTTCTCTATAGTTACGTAAGAGTGTTGATCTTATATCAAAATAGAGTATCTGTAATTACATTTCAATTCATGAATACTAGGAGCCATTTTCTTATTACAATGTATTAGAATTAACTTTTTGAATAATGTGGGGACAGTCAGGAAAGAAACAACTGAGTTTTTATCCCATCCTAATTCCCATTTTTTTAAATTAACAAAGAGACATACCATCATTTCTAGAGTTAATAATAAGCCAAACACATATATAAAAAAATCTTAGGACTTTGTTCCCGAATCTCCTGATTTTTTTAAACTTCCAAAAATGATGCATGAATTTAGCATTATTTACTGTATATGACACTTAGCACATTCACCTTCTTTATTTGAGGCCATATATTTATGTTGTGCCAGTGAAATGTATAAACTGTGAATTACTTGAAAATTTAATTCCTGTTAGTAGGTAGATTCAAAAAGTCTCAAAGTGGAGTCATAATGAGTGAAAAGAGGCTGAAGACAATCCATAGAAAATATCTCATTGCCACTGAGTTAGCAGGATGTTTCCAGAGGGATTTTGAGCTGAGATTAGCAATGGTATATGAAGATATCTACTGTAGTGTTACAGTGCATCCGGAAAGTATTTACAGCACTTCACCTATTCTCCATTTTGTTATGTTACAGCCTTATTCCAAAATGGAATAAATCCACTTTCCCCTCAAAATTCTATACACAATGCCCCATAATGACAATGTGAAAAATGTTTTTTTTTGTGATTTTTGCAAATGTATTAAAAATAAAAAACTAAGAAATCACATGTACATAAGTATTCACAGTCTTTTCCATGAAGCTCAAAATAGAGCTCAGGTGCATCCTGTTTCCACTGATCATTCTTGAGATGTTCCTACAGCTTAATTGGAGGCCATCTGTGGAAAATTCAGTTGATTGGACATGATTTGGAAATGCACACACCTGTCTATCTAAGGCCCCACACTTGACAGTGCCTGTCTGAGCACAAACCAAGCATGAAGTCAAAGTAATTGTCTGTAGACCTCTGAGACAAGATTGTCTCGAGGCACAAATCTGGGGAAGGAAACAGAAAAATATCTACTGCTTTGAAGGTCACAATGAGCACAGAGGTCTCTATCATCTGTAAATGGAAGAAGTTCGGAACCACCAGGACTCTTCCTAGAGCTGGTTAGGTGTCTAACCTGAGCGATTGGTGGAGAAGGGCCCTAGTCATGGAGATGACCAAGAACCTGATGGTAACTCTGTCAGAGCTACAGCATTCCTCTTTGGAGAAAGGAGAACCATCCAGAAGGACAACCATCTCTGCAGCAATCCACCAATCAGGCCTGTATGGTAGAGTGGCTAGACAAAATCCAATCCTTAGTAAAAAGCACATGGCAGCCCACCTGTAGTTTGCCAAAATGCACCTGAAGGACTCTCAGACCATGAGAAACCAAATTTTTATGAGACAAAGATTGAACTCTTTGGCGTGAATGCCAGGTGTCATGTTTGGAGGAAACCAGGCACCACTCATCACCAGGCCAATACTATCCCTACAGTGAAGCATGGTGGTGGCAGCATCATGCTGTGGGGATGTTTTTCAGTGGCAGGAACTAAGACACTAGTCAGGGTAGAGGGAAATATAAATGCAGCAATGTACATCCTGGATTAAAACCTGCTCCAGAGTGCTCTTGACCTCAGACTGAGGCAATGGTTCATCTTTCAGCAGGACAAAGACCCTAAGCACACAGCCAAGATAACAAAGGAGTGGCTTCAGGACAACTCTGTGAATGTCCTTGAGTGGCCCAGCCAGAGCCCCGACTTGAATCCGATTAGACATCTCTGGAGAGATCTGAAAATGGCTGTGCACCGACACTTCCCATCCAACCTGATGGAGCTTGAGAGGTGCTGCAAAGAGGAATGGGAGAAACTGCCCAAAGATAGGTGTGCCAAGCTTGTCCCATCATATTCAAAAAGGCTTGAAGCTGTAATTGTTGCCAAAGGTGCATCAACAAAGTATTGAGCAAAGGCTGTGAATACTTATGTACATGTGATTTCTTAGTTTTTTTATTTTTAACAAATTTGCAAAAATCTCAAAAAAACTTTTTTCATGTAGTCATTATGGGGTATTGTGTGTAGAATTTTGAGGGGGAAAAATAATTTATTCCATTTTGAAATAAGGCTGTACCATAACAAAATGTGGAAAAAGTGAAGCGCTGTGAATACTTTTCAGAAGCACTGTATATGGAGAAGATAAAATATGACTAAGTAATATGGCTGTAAGATCAGGAGCTGATGATAAAGCTACGGCTGAAGGGAGAGTTGTGATGTAATGTCAGGTCTGTAGGAACACATAAAAGTCATTACTGGGCAGCTCAAATGTGTTTTCGAATATCACTGAAATATAGTAGGAATTTTCCAGGATGAAAACCTTTTTGATAGTATTTAGACCTTTCTGTCGCTATTGACGAAAGGTAGGATTATCCAGTGTCGATGAAAAGGCCAGGTTACCCAATAAAGGTACATAAGGACAAGTGAGGTAACTTCTCTTTTAACTTCCATTCAAGCTGAGCCAAGCTCTGTATGTGTCTTTAAATTTAATATTGTTAAAGATATGCAGAGGGATATCCCTGGTCTCTGAATGTAAAAAAGCTCCAGGAGAATATGGAAAGAACATAGCTGTATTAAGGTCAATGCTTGTATATGTTGAGCGCTCCAAAAGCCAATCCCATATGTAGCAGAAAAAAAGCTACTAGAGAATACACAGCAAAATCCAGGATCACCAGTCATCCTTTTGAACATGTCATTACCAGCGTCAAAATACAGTAGCTTCTCTAGGTCTTTTACCACACTATTAAAAGTTGGACATTAGCCTCATTACATATATAAGAACCATTTTAGTGATAGAAATAGTTAGCATTTGGATATAATAACATATAACTATAGCTCTGCATAGAATAGACTATGGTATAAGTGTCCAACTATCTACTACAGTGGAAACTTTATGAAAAAGAGGAGAAATATTAGCTGATAAAAATTATTTGTAGATGGGGTAATGTGCACTCCTAAATATTAAATTTAATATTAAGTAGTTAATTTAAAAGCAGATAAAACTGGCAGTGTCTGTAATGAAGAAAAAGTTCCCCTTATTGGCAGAAACTCAGAATTGTCAAAATGTACTTTGTACGGAGAAAGCTGTCCAAAAGCATAAATAATATCCATAATCACAGGAATAGATGAAGCTGGGTGCAAATCAAACAAAAAAATCATCTGCAAACAGTTGTAACTCAATGGCAGATATTTTTATTCTGCAAAAAGGTTGAGCAGCACTCAGAGCTATAGCTAGGGTTTCAGTTACTATAGCAAACAACAAAAGGGATAAGGGACATCCCTGCCTTGGTCCTTTTTGGATGAGGAAAGGAGGATATAAATACCCGTTACAGGATACTGCTTGAGATATCTGGTCTGTATACAATGTTTCAATATATTTAATAAATAAACTGGGAAATCCAAATATTTCCATTGTCTGAAACAATTGTCTAACTAGTAAATTTGTCAGGTCTGGTGGTAACTGTGGATAGAAAATAACTGACCAGCTGCTACCTCCATTAGAAATGGGGGTATAGGTAGAACTACCAGAATTTTCCAGAGCAGAATATAAAGCAAAATGAAAGAGATCTGGCTGTTTGAGGAAATAAGTGTCCCTTCAGGTGTTTGTGAGGGATGAACATGTATAGGAGGCCTAGTGCCATACAATATGCTTGTGTGAAAAGCTTGCCTTTTTTATTTCCATATTTATGGAAACAATAATTTACTGTAGATAAATACAGTATTTGTCCCCAATTTTTAACAAATGTTCATCAGAGTGGACCTTTGCTTTCTGATACTCCAATCTATTTTACTGTGAATGGTTTCTTTTATATTCTGCATAAGCATTTGATAAAGAGGTCTTGAGTTTGAGATGGGACTCAGAGTATATTTTATTTAAGGAAGAAACATAAGAAATAATAGCACCCCTTCAAACAGATTTGGCATGTGACTGAATAATAATAATAATAATAATAATAATAATAATAATATTTTTTTTATATAGCGCTCTTTCTCCAGCAAGACTCAAGGCACTTTACAGACATCAAAAACAATGCACATAGGGGGTCATTCTGACCCATTCGCATGCGGTGCAAATGGGTCAGAAGTGCGGCTGCACGGTGCCCGCATTGCACACGCGCATCGTTGCCCAGCGGCGCCAGTCTCCGGGCAATGATGCCAGTACCAAAGAAAATGATCACAGGCCCGATCGCAAGAAGATTGACAGTGGGAAGGAGTATCGGGGTATCTACTCACCATTTCCCAGGCATGATAAGGTGAACACAGGCATGTCCAGGCGTTTGGAGGGTGGATTTCTGACGTCACAGCCGGGACCTTCATCGCTGGATCTGTCACACTGTGTAAGTAGCTGCAGGGCTGGTCTTGTTTTGCAGGAAACTTTTTAGCATAGCAGGGCTGCACAAGCGAACGCAGCCCTGCTATGCTAAAGTACACTCCCCCATAGGCAGCGTCAAGTTGATCGCACGAGCAGCAAAAAGTTGCTATGTGCAATCAACTCAGAATGACCCCCCATAATACAGAAGCTTTAAGTAATACAGCAACTTAAATTATGATTAGTATCTCTGAAACATCTGAGAGCCATATTGCTCAGCCAACTTGTAAAATAAAGTGGCTTTAATGCTGAGTGTGCACAAAGGTAGTGCAATATTTTAGAGACGAGGTTCTCTGAGAAGCAGACCAAGCTGGAATACAAGTCTGGCTTGGGTTTTCCCACCTGACTCGGATCCCAAAACAAGGCAAAATGTCATCCTCCCGCTTACGGATGCTCATTCTTTGGACAATGCCACCAATGATGTGAGAGCATTACAACTGGGTGTATTCCAACACATCCCATGTTTTGCTCACACAAATAACTTGGTTGTGCAATTTTTTTTAAATCACAGGGGTATGCAAGAGATGCTCTCTGTGGCCCCTCCCAAATATTGGGACATTCTCACCATTCAGCAAGTGCATGTAGATGATTGCAGCACCTGCCAGAACATTTGAATTTGCCCTGCCGCCAGTGAAGCAAGACATAGTAACTACATGTAATTCAAGCCTTTATATGCTTCAGCGGATGAAGTAACAGCAAATGCCATCCAAGGCTACACAATGACCTATGACATAGGGAAAGGAGGGGAAATGCACCCTAGTCATGCAAAGTGGAGAATACTTTCTGCATTGTGCAAAGTTCTAAAACCCTTTGAAGTTGCCACACATGAAGTGTGGAGCAGGTGTCCAAAAGTGTGCCAAGATGTAGCATGAGCTAAAATCACAGCAGAGTGGAAAGGCTCAAGCTCTATGCGTTACGCTGGTTCCAGAGCATCCAGCTTCCTCAGGTGCATGTGTTGTAATGGGTGCCTGGGTCTCCTGGGGTTATATAAGGAGACCCATGCACCCATTACAACACATGCTCCTGAGGAAGCTGTTTCTTGAACTATACAGTAGTACAGAAGTGGAACTTCTTTTGTATTGCAATATACATATACATCTCCATGTACTGTTTATTATTTTTGCATCTGCATATTTTAGAGAAGGGATTTTATTCTCTTAGTTATTTTAGATAATAAAATCAGATTATTTTAATTTTAAACCAACCATCCATTCATTATTTATGTAATTCAGCCAGCGCTGGTATACTCACCTGTTTTCATGTATTTGCTATGTGCTAAGGGATTTCAGACCATCCCTATACCAGATGCTGTTGACAGCGCACTCGTAATTTTTACTTTGTTATGTCTGACTTGTAGCTCAAGCCTTTCATTCACTTTACCAGGATTCAAGGGTCATCAATCTCTTAAAATCAGATCACTATATTTTGGTGACCATACTTGATCCTAGGTTTAAGTCATATGTTGTGTCTTTCTTTCCAATGGACACAAATCTGAAGAGATGTATATAGCTGTTTGTGAGCAAATTGTCAGCTCATGACATGGTTACTTCTCCTCCTTAAGTTTATCTGAACATGACACGGTTACATGACACGGTTACATCTACTCCTTCAGTTTCTCGGGCAACTGCGGCTTCCAGGAAAAAAATACATTTTTCTAAGAGACCCACTGGTGGTGATGCAGATCAGTCAGCAAATACTTTTGACATCTTGTCTGAACTAAAGGAACTGACTACATTTTGTGACGTATCTACCATAACTGAGTCTGATATGGTCACCATTCAAAGAATGCTGGAATTTTTTAGTGATAGAATCCAAATAGGCAAATCAGACAGTCCATTTCACTACTGGCAGGACAAAAAAGGCTATTTGGAGGCCCTTGCACAAACTGGTTTTGCTTTACTTAAGTTGCCTACCCTTCAATGTGGACTCAGAAAGAGTTTTCAGCACAGCCTGGAACCTTGTAAGTGATCGGCATAGGAGGTTACTTCTCCAAAATGTAGAAAATATGATGTTCATCAAAATGAATAAAAAATTCCATGAGAAAGACCTACAGTATACCAGTAATTACTTCCAAAAATACAGAAGTACCTGTAATGGATGCACACAGTGATGGGGGTGAAGAATCAGATGATGATGATGACGATTGTGATATCTTGCCTTTGTAGAGCCAGTTTGTGTATGTAGAGACCATTGGCAGCTTGTTTTGTGGGAGCCCCAAACAAACCAATCATTTCAGTCACAATTGGCAATCCTTGTCGCTGAAGTAATTGGTTTGTAAACTGTGTATGTCATGTTTAATATATACAATATAAGGGTGGGTGGGAGTGCACAAGGACAATTCTATATTGCACCTCTTTACTTTGCATTATGCACTCTTTGGAGCATTTTTGACTGTATTTTTGTCTGCCACTGCAGCACCATTCTGTTTCCTAAATGTGCCATGTTTGAAAGTTTTAGTGCCACAGTTTTGCCATCCAGCTACCGTGGTGCAACCTTTTGGCCTAAACTGAATGAAAACAATATTGTGAGCTGTGAGGTGGTAAAAATGGACTGTAAATGAGTGAAAATTAATGTAATTAGGGTTAATAAATCAGTATGATCAAAAACAGGCCATAAATCTGTTATTTTAGCTATTTTTATGTTTTGTGTAAAAAAAAAAAAAACAGATACAAAACCAAAAAGATCACAAGTATTTCCAAGTGGCCAAATTTTGTCAATTACCAGATGGATATGAACTGTTTTAAGCAGTTCAGAGTGCACTTGTAGCAATGTACGTTCTCCCACTAGTGCACTCAGATGTTAATCTCCGGGTCCTGTCTCAATAATGCCACCTAGTATTCCTGCTAAGCTTTAACGCATTTTCAACCCCAAGTAGGGTCTTTCTCAAGGTCTAAAATAGTGTGTGGTATCAGTGCTCACCAGCCCCAGTTTTAAACCCTGAATCACCAATTAAGCGTCACTGGGTGCAGCTGATCACTATACGTAGATCAACTACAAATCCCATGATCCTTCACTGTGCCCCAGCGTGCTCCCCTATTCCTGGAGGTTTCTATAGTAGCAGTGAACACTTCTGGCTGTATACCTTTGGTACATCATTGCTGGTTATTTACGGCCATTGTCAAGGTGATTAGTACGTATAATAAATGTAATTTAGGAAAAGTTTCCACACAGTGTCTTCTTTGTTCCTGGTTCCTATAGTATTATTCCATTCCATTGTTGGAGCTGTAAAACATACTGTAAGTGGAGAATGCCATTTCTCTGACAATCCAGGCTTTTTTAAAGTGATAGTGTCCGCAATAATCAATGTTTGACACCTCAATAAACATAGAACATTATTAGAACCACAGGAGTTTATAATAAATATTGTAAAATTCAAACAAATATACATATAAACATTGTAAATGATATATACACCATTACTCATATCTGGTATGCATAAAAAGGTTCAGTTCAGTTCAGCAAAGCCTGCTTCGAAGCAGTTACTCATGCTATTAGTTAGTGGTCATAATAATGTGACCCGACCGTGTAGAAAGATTGGAAGAGAGGAATGACATACTACAGAAAGAATGAGTAGGCAGCACATGATTCTGGAGTACTGCACAAGGGTATAACTTTGAATGCTGGAGAGTGGTATAAAGAGACACTGCAGGAATGCAAAAGTATAACCTAGATATATTAGATAAAAACTCAGGAACAAAGCACAAAATGGTGAAACTTGGAATGCTGTCATATAACACATAGGTGTTTTATTAAGTCTAGAACACAGCATATAATATTGTAACTTGGAATGCTAGAGAACTGTAGACAAAGGCACTACCAGAATGCTGCAGCACATACATATGTGTTTAACTAGGACTCTAGAGACCAGCATGCAGGAGTGAGTTGTAAGTATATGGTGATATACAGAGCATCTGAGCATGACACACAGAAGATGAAGTCTGTAGTAATGCAAATTGAGAGATTCAGAACACTGGAGCATAGCACACAGGAGTGTGAGGTATACCACATGGTAAAAGAGGCATCAGACAAAGAAGGTGAGACAAAGATCTGAGATTGGACTGCGGATTGAGGAAACATCTCTAGTTGGGTCAATCAGCAGGTTTCAAATGAAAGAAAACCAGCACCCCTAGTCAGTGCAGCTAGTGGACCAATTTATAGCCATAGATATATGTATCAGCTCAAGGTTTTACATATGGTTAGGAACAATAATAAATAAAACTCCATTTGAATCAGATATATAATTGGGGTCATGGAGTATTAGATAAGCTTGTCTCTAAACAATGTCCCAAAAAAACGAAAAAAACAATTTTGTTTAACTTGCAGAGCTGCTCATCCAGGTCAGTAAAACTAGGATATGTGCTTGGTTTACTACTGGACAGAACAGATAGTATGTTCTTATGGTTTGCTCAAGGAGGCGTAGCTCCATAGTGGTAATAGTATATAAAAATTCTTTATGAGCAATTGAGGAATTGGTTTAACAAATCAGAAGTGACTTTCTTTGCATTCTTCAAATTTGTTATTCATAACATAAGTAATCCACTTCCTAACAGGTTCAAGTACATCAGCATTGGAAGCATTGGGTGTGAACACATATTTTCTTCACTTTGACCATAATTACATTCCCCCTCCAACCCCTAGCCTGACCCCCTTAGCACTATGGTTTATCAATGACAAATATTAGGATGCCTAAGAATATGTGGTGCTCGTGTAGATGGAAAGATTGAAATTTGTGGAAAACTAAAATCCCAAATTGCATTTCTGACCAATTGTGCATTTGACTCAATTTGTTTTTGTCATATCGTGTAAGCATTTCCTGTGCTGACTGAGCTGGCTGCCACAGAATTTTGGTTATAGAATTTGAAAGGCTCGTAGGCAGCCATAATGTACTTATATCAACTTCTTATTCTATTTTCTTAATAAAAGAAGCCCTGACCTACTAATTAAATAAGATTATAAACAGTGCATCTGACTCCTTAAATTAAATCCAAGTTTGTTATTTTACCTTGAATAACTATATATATTTTTAACTTAATTTGTAACCAATGGGGGTTCTGCGGGACCACAGACAGTACAGATCTTACAGCCCGATGGGTGGTTTGCACTTGGAGAGAACTTGCACCAGCCTGGAGTACTGTAGAAGAAGCAATAGCAGAAGAAGGGATATAATACAAATACAAGAGGTTCATTCTAACAATATACTATTAACTTTATATTCAGACAACATAGTCAATTTTCAATATTAGCCTGTTTGCTATTGAACTGAAAGACATAAAAGCTTATGCGTGTAATTATCCATATAGATGCCTATCATTACTAGTTATTTATATTTATATCATTAGCTTTCAGTACTATAATTAATTTTGTGAGACCCAAGACCACTGCAGGGAATAAGTCAAGATATTTATATTTTGTTTGCTATTACTACAAGCACATAATATTTAGTACAAACTTTGAGCTGAACCAAATTTATTATTAGTACAGTATATGATGACTATCTCATATAATTTAATTCCTCAATTAGGGCTTTATTCTGAATTCAACACAAATGCAATTTGCAACTTTATTTTGTTGCAGTGTTTGTTTTTTACCGGCATTCAACTTGGACAAGTGACCTTGTATTTCTACGGGGCTGGAGGTCCAAATGGGTATGTAGAGGCTGCAAGTGAGCCTGTAGATCTGGCCAAAGTACAGTATGCATATGGTGTAGGCTTGTTGACAGAAATTATCTGAAAAAATGTCTCTCTCAGAATGAATGTCTCAACAAAGATATATGGACTTTTCCTGCTGTGAATGCATTCACATTGCAACACTTAACCACACCCAGGAAATCTTACTGACATATGTCTAACCTTAACCTGGGGGCAGCTAAGGTGTCTCAATCGAATCCTGGCAATCACATGCAGAGCAGATCCGGCAGTGTCGTTTTAACAGCATCCTTTCCATGAGTATTCTTCCCCCTATCACTAATCCTAATCCCTAACACTCCCCCTAGTGCCTAATCCTAAACAAGGCAATTTGACACTAACATTTCCCATCAGTCTAACCCTAAACCTTCTGGCAGAACCTAACCGCATGATCCTCAGAATGTCGACATTTCACATGGCTACATTTCCAATAATGATTGTTGCATAGACAGTATACCAACAAGTAATGTACAGAGAAGATTAGGTGTTTCATTGGTTGAAAAACACATAGATCACCATACAGTACATTGTATACCATTTTCTACAATATATATATTTTTACATAGCTTTCAGACATCTTTGCTTAACAAGATTAGAGCAAAAAGATTTGATTAAAGAATATATTATATTACATGCAAAAAGTAAAAAGAAATTATTATCATATAAAATCTACCTTGTCTATGAATATATTAGCTTCTGTCAAGATAACTTGTTTGGATTCATGCCTTCTAGCCTAGGTAGGACTTGAAAACTGTATAAAACACTGTTTTTCTGATTTGCACAGACTTGTAGGAAATTAGCATTTTTCTTTATTTACTTTATGACTTGCTTCCAGGCTCCAAATAATTATGAATAGTATGAATTTTAATGTATTGTGCATTTTTATATTTGTTCTTTATCCTGTATTTTGTATAATTTTACCATGTATTCTGTTCAAAACAGGGCCTATAAATAGAGAAGCGTACAATGAGAAAAACCTGGCACAGATTGGGGCAACATTTAAAGGCAGACATAATTTTGTAGCTCAAGAGTAAAAAGATGGCCACACATTTGCTGTATAAAATTATTTTTTTGAATGGCATTGTCACGATCCGGGTATCTGGACGCCATTTCTTACCCATCAGATGCCTCCTAAGGCTGGCTCAGCGCTCCAGGACCGGATCCCATCTGTTATCCTGATGTGTACATTCCTGTATCCTCTCCTGTCACTCTGGGACGCTGTCACAGTAAACGCCATATTACACCTGGCATGGCGTCTCCCGCGGCCTCCGCCGCCGTCCCTGAACTTCTGCATGCAGAGTGTCTGAGTGGCGATTACGTCAGCCGCGGCCTCCGCTGTGTCCGCGTGGTTGGATGTGCATCTGTCAGCCTGGCGCCTCCTGTCTCCGGTGGCCGGCGCCGCTATTACTGTTTTCATTACCACATGGATTACAAACCAAACTTCCCTCCAAGTGTCTGCATGGGCGCAGCCATCTTGGATTCTGTCAGCTGATCATTTCCACCAATCTGTTCTCAGTATTGATAATCTGCATAATTGCCTAGCCAATCCCTTCCTTGCTGCAGGTATAAATACACTGTGCCTGAGCAAGGAAGGCGTCAGTGCTTTGGTTGTCAAACCTAGTTCCTGTTTGTCTCTCTCCTGTGATTGTCTTCCAGGTTCCAGCTCCTGTCTCAAGACTTCCACCATAGAGACCCGCACCAGCATTCCACCTGCGGTGTAGCCTGACTCTCCAATCCATTGTGGATTCATCTGTTTCCAGCTACAACATTACCTGCTTCCAGCTCAGCTTCCAGCAGAGTACAGCTTCCCTTAAAGGGCCGGTGTCCTTTCTACACTTTACCACTCTCCACCGGTATTATTATTTCTCCGCTCTCAAGTTCTACATTTCAGTTCATATTTCATCGCTCCCAAGTTCATTTATTATTTAACTGGTTCCAGCCAGTATCCACTCCGTGCTAACAACAGTCTGGTTCCAGCCAGTATCCACAGCAGCTGTTTTATCTTCAGCAACCCAGCTTTTCCTGGAACACCAGCTGGCACAATCCTGGGTTATCTCCATTGCTACAGTCGGGCCTGGTAAGGACTTTCCATCTAGAAGATCATAAGAACTATCTCACACTACCAGTGCCCTGTGGCTCCTGCCATCCTGTAGTACCCAGGAACTGTATTTATTCTTTGCTGACTTTTATGTTTTCTTTAACTGCTGCTGTGTTGCGGAGTTGTCATAATAAACATCATTTACTTTTATCCAAGTTGTCGTGGTCACGCCTTCGGGCAGTTATTATTCATGTTACTTACATGTCCAGGGGTCTGATACAACCTCCCAGGTTCCGGTACATCTCAGCCCCTACAACTGAGGCTGCCTCCCGTCAGCTCAGGCCCTCAGTTGTGACAGTAAGCACTGACCTAATGAATCCAGCCGGAGACCAGGATCAAGCGGCCAGGCCGATGCAAGAACTGGCAGCCCGACTAGAACATCAGGAGGCTGCACAGGGCCACATCATCCGCTGTCTCCAGGATCTCTCTACTCGGCTGGATGGGATTCAGACAACTCTCCGTGGATCAGGCGCGTCTGGTGCGTCAACCACAGTGACTCCAGCTATAACCCCACCCACCTTACCCATTTCTGCTCCACGTCTTCATCTTCCAACGCCAGCAAAATTTGACGGATCTCCAAGATTCTGCAGGGGATTTCTCAACCAGTGTGAGATTCAGTTTGAGCTACAACCTGGCAATTTTCCCAGTGACCGTACAAAAATTGCCTACATTATTTCTCTTCTCAGTGGCTCAGCCCTTGATTGGGCATCACCGTTATGGGAGAGGTCCGACACCCTGCTATCTTCCTACACTGCCTTCGTGTCAACATTCAGGCGCATCTTCGACGAGCCAGGCCGGGTAACCTCAGCTTCATCCGAGATTCTCCGTTTACGCCAGGGGTCATGTACTGTAGGACAATATCTGATACAGTTCCAGATCCTGGCATCCGAACTGGCATGGAACGACGAGGCCCTGTATGCTGCATTCTGGCATGGCTTATCTGAGCGTATTAAAGATGAGTTAGCTACCAGAGACTTACCTTCTAAGTTAGATGAGCTAATCTCACTCTGCACGAAAGTTGATTTACGTTTCAGAGAGAGAGCAACTGAGCGTGGAAGATCATCAGCTCCAAAATCTTCTGCTCCTCCTCCTCGTCAACTGTCACCATCTAAAGATGAGCCCATGCAACTTGGCCGTTCCCGTTTAACTCCTGCTGAGCGCCGAAGACGTCTCTCCGAGTTTCTCTGTCTCTATTGTGCAGCTCCGTCTCACACCATTAATGCCTGTCCCAAACGTCCGGGAAACTCCAAATCCTAGCTCGCCAAGGAGAGGGCCGGCTAGGAGTAATGATCTCCTCTCCATCTCCTCAAGATTGTAATCTCCCAGTCTCGCTTCAAGTTGCTTAACGTTATCGGAACGTCATTGCCCTCCTTGATTCCGGAGCAGCTGGGAACTTTATTACCGAAGCCTATGTTAAACGGTGGTCCCTACCCACCGAGAGACTTCCTTCGTCCATTTCTTTAACTGCCATGGATGGCAGCAAAATTTTTGATGCAGTTATTTCTTTAAGGACTCTACCAGTTCGTCTGAGAGTGGGAGTTCTTCATTCCGAACTTATTTCTTTTTTAGTGATTCCAAGAGCCACACATCCTGTGGTCCTGGGCCTTCCATGGCTCCGTATTCACAATCCTACAATTGATTGGACGACTACGCAAATCCTGGCATGGGGTTCCTCCTGTGCTGAGACATGTTTGTTTAAAGTATTGCCTGTCTGTTCTTCCTCCCCCAGGTCGTCTGATGTTCCACCTCCTCCATATCAAGATTTCACGGATGTGTTCAGTAAAGCTTCTGCTGATATCCTTCCTCCTCATAGAGAATGGGACTGTCCGATTGATCTCGTTCCAGGGAAGGTTCCACCTCGAGGCCGAACTTATCCGTTGTCTCTGCCTGAGACGCATTCTATGGAGGAATATATTAAAGAGAACCTAGCAAAGGGGTTCATTCGACCTTCTTCTTCTCCAGCCGGCGCAGGCTTCTTTTTTGTAAAAAAGAAAGATGGTGGTCTGCGGCCGTGCATCGACTACAGAGGTTTGAACGACATTACCATCAAGAACCGTTATCCTTTACCCCTGATTACTGAGCTCTTTGACAGAGTTAGCGGAGCTACCATCTTTACAAAGCTGGACTTGCGAGGTGCATACAATCTCATCCGGATCCGTGAGGGTGACGAGTGGAAGACCGCCTTTAACACCCGTGACGGACATTATGAGTACCTCGTCATGCCCTTCGGATTGAGCAATGCTCCAGCTGTCTTCCAGCATTTTGTCAATGAGATCTTCAGAGACATTCTATACCGTCATGTCGTGGTCTATCTAGACGATATCCTCATTTTTGCCAACGATTTAGAGGAACATCGTTTTTGGGTTAAAGAGGTTCTGTCCCGTCTCCGTGTCAATCATCTCTATTGCAAATTAGAAAAATGCGTCTTTGAAGTCAAGTCCATTCCGTTTCTAGGGTACATTGTGTCCGGTTCCGGACTAGAGATGGATCCTGAGAAACTACAAGCAATCCAAAATTGGCCGGTACCCTTAACCCTCAAAGGGGTCCAGAGGTTCTTAGGGTTCGCCAACTATTACCGAAAGTTTATACGAGACTTTTCCACCATTGTGGCGCCTATTACTGCTTTCACTAAGAAGGGTGCTAACCCGTCCAAGTGGTCTGAAGAAGCCATGCAAGCATTTCATCTTTTAAAACAAAGGTTCATCTCTGCGCCTGTTCTGAAACAGCCTGACATCGACTTTCCTTTCATCTTAGAGGTGGATGCCTCCTCCGTTGGAGTAGGAGCGGTGTTATCTCAGAGGGCTAAAGATGGCCATTTACACCCTTGCAGTTTCTTCTCCCGGAAGTTCTCCCCAGCTGAGCGCAACTATGCCATTGGCGACCAGGAGTTGCTAGCCATCAAGCTCGCTCTAGAAGAGTGGAGGTATCTGTTGGAGGGAGCTTCTCATTCAATCACCATACTTACAGACCACAAGAACCTTTTATACCTGAAGGGCGCACAATGTCTCAACCCTCGTCAGGCCAGATGGGCACTTTTCTTTTCCAGGTTCTACTTTAAACTCCAGTTCTGTCCGGGCTCTCAGAATCGCAAGGCCGATGCCCTTTCCCGCTCATGGGAGCAAGAAAATGAGTCAGAGTCTTCAGACAAGCATCCTATTATAAATCCGTTGGCATTCTCCACGGTAGGGATGGACTCTACGCCCCCATCAGGGAAAAGTTTTGTGAAGCCGATGCTAAGGAAGAAGCTCATGCATTGGGCCCATGCTTCCCGTTTTGCCGGACATACAGGTATCCAAAAAACCCTGGAGTTTATCTCTAGGTCCTATTGGTTGCCAACTCTGAAAAAGGACGTCTTGGAGTTTATTGCATCTTGCCCAAAGTGTGCCCAACATAAAGTATCCCGCCAGTCGCCTGCGGGGCAACTGGTTCCACTATCCGTTCCCCGTCGACAATGGACCCACTTGTCGATGGATTTCATTACAGACTTACCCATGTGCAACAAGTTCAATACCATCTGGGTGGTAGTTGACCGGTTCACCAAGATGGCACACTTCATTCCTCTCACCGGTCTTCCGTCAGCTTCCAAGTTGGCTCAAGTATTCATACAAGAGATCTTCCGACTCCACGGTTTTCCTGAAGAAATTATCTCAGATCGAGGAGTTCAATTCACAGCCAAATTCTGGCGAAGTTTATGTCAAGTCCTCCAAGTCAAGCTAAAGTTTTCCACGGCTTACCATCCTCAGACCAATGGTCAAACCGAGAGGGTGAATCAGGACTTGGAGGCCTTCCTCTGCATCTATGTGTCCTCCTCTCAAGATGACTGGGTTCAATTACTTCCCTGGGCCGAGTTCTGTCATAACAACCAGTATCATTCTTCATCTGCTTCAACACCATTCTTCACTAACTTTGGATTCCACCCTAAAGTCCCTGAGTTCCAACCGCTTCCAGCAACTTCTGTTCCCGCAGTGGATATCACCTTGCATCAGTTTGCCAATATCTGGAAGAGCGTACGATCAGCTCTGCTCAAGGCATCGTTCAGGTACAAGAAGTTTGCGGATAAGAAGCGTCGAGCAGTTCCTGCTCTCAAGGTGGGTGATCGGGTATGGTTATCCACGAAGAATTTGAGGTTAAGAGTCCCCAGTATGAAGTTTGCACCTCGCTATATCGGTCCTTTCAAGATTGAACAAGTCATCAATCCTGTTGCTTACAGACTCCAGTTGCCTCCCTTCTTAAAAATACCCAGGACATTCCATGTTTCCCTGTTGAAACCGCTGATCTTGAATCGGTTTCATTCCTCACTTCCTCCAACTCCGAAAGTCCAAACTCAACGAGGCGTTGAGTATGAAGTGGCCAAGATCCTGGACTCACGTCACCGTTACGGTCAACTACAATATCTTATTGACTGGAAGGGTTATGGTCCTGAGGAACGTTCATGGACCAATGCTTCTGATGTCCATGCTCCTGCCTTGGTCCGGAGATTCCATTCCAAGTTTCCTCAAAAGCCAAAGAAGTGTCCTGGGGCCACTCCTAAAGGGGGGGGGTGCTGTCACGATCCGGGTATCTGGACGCCATTTCTTACCCATCAGATGCCTCCTAAGGCTGGCTCAGCGCTCCAGGACCGGATCCCATCTGTTATCCTGATGTGTACATTCCTGTATCCTCTCCTGTCACTCTGGGACGCTGTCACAGTAAACGCCATATTACACCTGGCATGGCGTCTCCCGCGGCCTCCGCCGCCGTCCCTGAACTTCTGCATGCAGAGTGTCTGAGTGGCGATTACGTCAGCCGCGGCCTCCGCTGTGTCCGCGTGGTTGGATGTGCATCTGTCAGCCTGGCGCCTCCTGTCTCCGGTGGCCGGCGCCGCCATTACTGTTTTCATTACCACATGGATTACAAACCAAACTTCCCTCCAAGTGTCTGCATGGGCGCAGCCATCTTGGATTCTGTCAGCTGATCATTTCCACCAATCTGTTCTCAGTATTGATAATCTGCATAATTGCCTAGCCAATCCCTTCCTTGCTGCAGGTATAAATACACTGTGCCTGAGCAAGGAAGGCGTCAGTGCTTTGGTTGTCAAACCTAGTTCCTGTTTGTCTCTCTCCTGTGATTGTCTTCCAGGTTCCAGCTCCTGTCTCAAGACTTCCACCATAGAGACCCGCACCAGCATTCCACCTGCGGTGTAGCCTGACTCTCCAATCCATTGTGGATTCATCTGTTTCCAGCTACAACATTACCTGCTTCCAGCTCAGCTTCCAGCAGAGTACAGCTTCCCTTAAAGGGCTGGTGTCCTTTCTACACTTTACCACTCTCCACCGGTATTATTATTTCTCCGCTCTCAAGTTCTACATTTCAGTTCATATTTCATCGCTCCCAAGTTCATTTATTATTTAACTGGTTCCAGCCAGTATCCACTCCGTGCTAACAACAGTCTGGTTCCAGCCAGTATCCACAGCAGCTGTTTTATCTTCAGCAACCCAGCTTTTCCTGGAACACCAGCTGGCACAATCCTGGGTTATCTCCATTGCTACAGTCGGGCCTGGTAAGGACTTTCCATCTAGAAGATCATAAGAACTATCTCACACTACCAGTGCCCTGTGGCTCCTGCCATCCTGTAGTACCCAGGAACTGTATTTATTCTTTGCTGACTTTTACGTTTTCTTTTACTGCTGCTGTGTTGCGGAGTTGTCATAATAAACATCATTTACTTTTATCCAAGTTGTCGTGGTCACGCCTTCGGGCAGTTATTATTCATGTTACTTACATGTCCAGGGGTCTGATACAACCTCCCAGGTTCCGGTACATCTCAGCCCCTACAACTGAGGCTGCCTCCCGTCAGCTCAGGCCCTCAGTTGTGACAGGCATACAGTGTGTATATCTTAAAATACATTCACCTAAAACAGAGTTTTAGTGCAGTAATTTGTGTATGATTATATTTCAAAATACAATTTAAATCATATTAAACTGAAGAGACTTTTATGCAAACCAGATTGATAGATCGTTACAGTATACATTGGATCATATTAATAAGCTTGAACAGTTAACAGTGCTAAGTAATGTCCTTTTAGATTTCTAGTTCCCGACTTAACACTTATCGGCCAATGCAGAATTTAACGCAAATTACACAAAAAACTTATATGTAAATTGCATTAAAATTATGCAATTTGAAAAACATATATTTGTATAATTATCATACATTCAGATACACAAAATTGGAGATGAGCGGATCTGGTTTATTGAAATGTCTGTGGGTTTTATACTGTGATGTCTTATTCCTGTTATAATTATGATTGACAGGATCACTGAACTAAATGAGAGATGACACTGTGGGTGGATACTAGTTGCATAAGGGAGAGGGCGGAAGTGCTGCCCGATTGATGAAACACTAACCCATTATGTGGTTCTAATATTTTAGTAATAAGATGTTTATGACTAAACTTGTCTACACACTATGAGCTATGATGTCCTAATTATTAATTTTATACAGTATTGAAAGCACTGTAAGTAGTGCGAATTGCGGTAGACTGTCGGAAGTGATACTGGGAGACCTGACGTTTGAGCAGAAGTAACGTCAGGATCGGTTTAGTCTAGCACTACAGAGCTAAGCAGTCTGGGGCTCTCATTGCTGACACCTATTCTATGCAGTATTATTCCTGGTTAGTATCTAGGCTGTGTATTGATTTTTTTTACGAGCTCTTAAGTGTGTTTACAAAGTGTTCGCTATGAATCCTTAAAGGAGGGACTTCCGGTGACGTCACCCGCATCCAGAAATGAGCCAATTGATGCAGGTATAAAGAAGATTCCTGGTGTTTGGGTATAAGGTGCTTATTGGAGTGGTAGCAGGACCCTTGATATGTTTTAGAAGTCTTGACAAAAGCCAGCAATGGTGGCCGAAACATTGACAGCGTGTAAATAAATATCTGTGAATTTTTTGCATCTATAAAATGAGTCTGGTGAGTGCACTTCATCCATCTATATTATATACTGGATCGGTCTGCAGTAACCATATCTGGAGGGCTGGCGCCCCAGCTAATGTGTACCATGAAGATTGTGAGTGCAGCTCTCCCTTGGAATGCATATACCTGTGTGTGTATATATATATATCTTGTACTATACCCAAGTGTACTATTCTATTATTTTTTTGTGACACTGCCAGTCAGACCACAGTGTATAATACAAATATTGTCTGACACTGTAGGTTGTCTTTACCCAGAGATGCAGCATGGCCAACCAGGGGTGCTCTATAAAACTACAGTAGATGTGAGACTCTCGTGTAAAAAAAAAAAAAAAAAGCCACAAATAGAATTGGGAAAAAAAAAACAATTTATTTTTGTGCTATAGTGCAGGGTACTATACTATAATTTTTTTGTGACACTGCTGGTGAGAACACAGTGTATCATACATGTATTGTGTGACACTGTAGGTGGTCTATCCCCAGGGGTGCTACGATGTCCACACAGGATTACTTTTTCAAACTAGGGGTGCAACCCAGTGGAAAATAAATATTATCCACAAATAGAATTCTATATATATATATATATATATTTATATGTTTATTTTTGTGCTATACTCCAGTGTACTACTATAGTGTATCATACATGTATCATACACTTATTGTGTGACACTGTAGGTGAAAGTAAACTGCAAAATTAAAGGTTATTGTTTCTGACTAATACACATATTGTATGACATTATAGGTGAAAGTAAACCACAGTGTAATATTAATAATTCTGACTCTTGCACATATTGTGTGACACTGTAGGTGGAAGTGATCTGCAGTGTTATATTATTATTTCTGCCTCATACACATATTGTGACACTGTATATAGTACTTTTTTTTTCAAAAAAAATGTGGTGTATGTTGTACCCCACTTTGTTCATGTTTGTTGATGGATATGGAGGATGTACAATTGAGAGGAGAGCAGGCAGCACATACTAGTTCTGCAGGTGCTGCCACCAGCCATGTAAAATCCATGAAGCAATGGAAGTTTATAGTAGTGATGAGCGGGTTCGGTTTCTCGGAAACCGAACCCCCCCGAACTTCACCTTGTTTACACAGGTCCGAGGCAGGTTCGAACCTTCCCGCCTTGCTCGGCTAACCCGAGCGCGCCCGAACGTCATCATCCCGCTGTCGGATTCTCACGAGATTCGGATTCTATATAAGCAGCCGCGCGTCGCCGCCATTTTCACTCGTGCATTGGAGATGATAGGGAGAGGACGTGGCTGGCGTCCTCTCCGTTTATTGTAGAAGACAGTTGATTGGTTGTTTATTGCTTAATTGTGGGGAGGATTGGGGAGCAGCTGTTAGGAGTACAGTGCAGAGTTTTGCTGATAAGTGACCACCAGTTTTTATCCGTTCTCTGCCTGAAAAAAACGCTCCATGCCATATCTGTGCTCAGTGTGCTGCATAATATATCTGTGCTGAGTGCTCACACTGCTTAATTGTGGGGACTGGGGAGCAGCTATAGCAGGAGTACAGTGCAGAGTTTTGCTGACAGTGACCACCAGTATACGTTGTCTGCCTGAAAAACACTCCATATCTGTGCTCAGTGTGCTGCTTTATTGTGGGGACTGGGGACCACCAGTATAATTAATATTATATAGGAGGAGTACAGTGCAGAGTGCACTGCTGTACCTACCTCTGTGTCATCATCCATTAAGTATACTATCCATCTACATTCTATACCTGTGGTGCATTTTAGTTTTGCAGTTTGCTGACAGTGTCCACCAGTATACTATATATAGCAGTACGGTAGGCCACTGCTGTACCTACCTCTGTGTCGTCACTCGTCATCCATTAAGTATACTATCCATCTACATTCTATACCTGTGGTGCATTTTAGTTTTGCAGTTTGCTGACAGTGTCCACCAGTATACTATATATAGCAGTACGGTAGGCCACTGCTGTTTACCTACCTCTGTGTCGTCACTCGTCATCCATTAAGTATACTATCCATCTACATTCTATACCTGTGGTGCATTTCAGTTTTGCAGTTTGCTGACAGTGTCCACCAGTATACTATATATAGCAGTACGGTAGGCCAATGCTGTACCTACCTCTGTGTCGTCACTCGTCATCCATTAAGTATACTATCCATCTACATTCTATACCTGTGGTGCATTTTAGTTTTGCAGTTTGCTGACAGTGTCCACCAGTATACTATATATAGCAGTACGGTAGGCCACTGCTGTTTACCTACCTCTGTGTCGTCACTCGTCATCCATTAAGTATACTATCCATCTACATTCTATACCTGTGGTGCATTTTAGTTTTGCGCAGTAAATATAGTAGTAGGCCATTGCTATTGATACTGGCATATAATTCCACACATTAAAAAATGGAGAACAAAAATGTAAAGGTTAAAATTGGGAAAGATCAAGATCCACTTCCACCTCATGCTGAAGCTGCTGCCACTAGTCATGGCCAAGATGATGAAATGCCATCAACGTCTTCTGCCAAGGCCGATGCCCAATGTCATACTAGAGAGCATGTAAAATCCAAAACACAAAAGTTCAGTAAAATGACCCAAAAATTAAAATTAAAAGCGTCTGAGGAGAAGCGTAAACTTGCCAATATGCCATTTACGACACGGAGTGGCAAGGAACGGCTGAGGCCCTGGCCTATGTTCATGGCTAGTGGTTCAGTTTCACATGAGGATGGAAGCACTCATCCTCTCGCTAGAAAAAAGAAAAGACTTAAGCTGGCAAAAGCACAGCAAAGAACTGTGCGTTCTTCTAAATCACAAATCCCCAAGGAGAGTCCAATTGTGTCAGTTGCGATGCCTGACCTTCCCAACACTGGACGGGAAGAGCTTGCGCCTTCCACCATTTGCACGCCCCCTGCAAGTGCTGGAAGGAGCACCCGCAGTCCAGTTCCTGATAGTCAAATTGAAGATGTCACTGTTGAAGTACACCAGGATGAGGATATGGGTGTTGCTGGCGCTGGGGAGGAAATTGACAAGGAGGATTCTGATGGTGAGGTGGTTTGATTAAGTCAGGCACCCGGGGAGACACCTATTGTCCGTGGGAGGAATATGGCCATTGACATGCCTGGTAAAAATACAAAAAAAATCAGCTCTTCGGTGTGGAATTATTTCAACACAAATGCGGATAACATTTGTCAAGCCGTGTGTTGCCTTTGTCAAGCTGTAATAAGTAGGGGTAAGGACGTTAACCACCTCGGAACATCCTCCCTTATACGTCACCTGCAGCGCATTCATCATAAGTCAGTGACAAGTTCAAAAACTTTGGGTGACAGCGGAAGCAGTCCACTGACCACTAAATCCCTTCCTCTTGTAACCAAGCTCCTGCAAACCACACCACCAACTCCCTCAGTGTCAATTTCCTCCTTACCCAGGAAAGCCAATAGTCCTGCAGGCCATGTCACTGTCAAGTCTGACGAGTCCTCTCCTGCCTGGGATTCCTCCGATGCATCCTTGAGTGTAACGCCTACTGCTGCTGGCGCTGCTGTTGTTGCTGCTGGGAGTCGATCGTCATCCCAGAGGGGAAGTCGGAAGACCACTTGTACTACTTCCAGTAAGCAATTGACTGTCCAACAGTCCTTTGCGAGGAAGATGAAATATCACAGCAGTCATCCTGCTGCAAAGCAGATAACTCAGGCCTTGGCAGCCTGGGCGGTGAGAAACGTGGTTCCGGTATCCATCGTTAATTCAGAGGCAACTATAGACTTGATTGAGGTAATGTGTCCCCGGTACCAAATACCATCTATGTTCCATTTCTCTAGGCAGGCGATACCGAAAATGTACACAGACCTCAGAAAAAGACTCACCAGTGTCCTAAAAAATGCAGTTGTACCCAATGTCCACTTAACCACGGACATGTGGACAAGTGGAGCAGGGCAGACTCAGGACTATATGACTGTGACAGCCCACTGGGTAGATGTATTGCCTCCCGCAGCAAGAACAGCAACGGCGGCACCAGTAGCAGCATCTCGCAAACGCCAACTCGTCCTAGGCAGGCTACGCTTTGTATCACCGCTTTCCAGAATAGGCACACAGCTGACAACCTCTTACGGCAACTGAGGAAGATCATCGCAGAATGGCTTACCCCAATTGGACTCTCCTGGGGATTTGTGACATCGGACAACGCCAGCAATATTGTGCGTGCATTACATCTGGGCAAATTCCATCACGTCCCATGTTTTGCACATACCTTGAATTTGGTGGTGCAGAATTATTTAAAAAACGACAGGGGCGTGCAAGAGATGCTGTCGGTGGCCCGAAGAATTGCGGACCACTTTCGGCATTCAGGCACCGCGTACAGAAGACTGGAGCACCACCAAACATTCCTGAACCTGCCCTGCCATCATCTGAAGCAAGAGGTGGTAATGAGGTGGAATTCAACCCTCTATATGCTTCAGAGAATGGAGGAGCAGCAAAAGGCCATTCAAGCCTATACATCTGGCCACGATATAGGCAAAGGAGGTGGAATGCACCTGACTCAAGCGCAGTGGAGAATGATTTCAACGTTGTGCAAGGTTCTGCAACCCTTTGAACTTGCCACACGTGAAGTCAGTTCAGACACTGCCAGCCTGAGTCAGGTCATTCCCCTCATCAGGCTTTTGCAGAAGAAGCTGGAGACATTGAAGGAGGAGCTAAAACAGAGCGATTCCGCTAGGCATGTGGGACTTGTGGATGGAGCCCTTAATTCGCTTAACCAGGATTCACAGGTGGTCAATCTGTTGAAATCAGAGCACTACATTTTGGCCACCGTGCTCGATCCTAGATTTAAAACCTACGTTGTATCTCTCTTTCCGGCAGACACAAGTCTGCAGAGGTTCAAAGACCTGCTGGTGAGAAAATTGTCAAGTCAAGCGGAACGTGACCCGTCACCATCTCCTCCTTCACATTCTCCCGCAACTGGGGGTGCGAGGAAAAGGCTAAGAATTCCGAGCCCACCCGCTGGCGGTGATGCAGGGCAGTCTGGAGCAAGTGCTGACATCTGGTCCGGACTGAAGGACCTGCCAACGATTACTGACATGTCGTCTACTGTCACTGCATATGATTCTGTCACCATTGAAAGAATGGTGGAGGATTATATGAGTGACCACATCCAAGTAGGCACGTCAGACAGTCCGTACGTATACTGGCAGGAAAAAGAGACAATTTGGAGGCCCTTGCACAAACTGGCTTTATTCTACCTAAGTTGCCCTCCCTCCAGTGTGTACTTCGAAAGAGTGTTTAGTGCAGCCGCTCACCTTGTCAGCAATCGGCGTACGAGGTTACTTCCAGAAAATGTGGAGAAGATGATGTTTATCAAAATTAATTATAATCAATTCCTCCATGGAGACATTCACCAGCAGCAATTGCCTCCAGAAAGTACACGGGGACCTGAGATGGTGGATTCTAGTGGGGACGAATTAATAATCTGTGAGCGGGGGGATGTACACAGTGAAAGGGGTGAGGAATCGGAGGATGATGATGAGGTGGACATCTTGCCTCTGTAGAGCCAGTTTGTGCAAGGAGAGATTGATTGCTTCTTTTTTGGTGGGGGCCCAAACCAACCAGTCATTTCAGTCACAGTCGTGTGGCAGACCCTGTCACTGAAATGATGGGTTCGTTAAAGTGTGCATGTTCTGTTTATACAACATAAGGGTGGGTGGGAGGTCCCAAGGACAATTCCATCTTGCACCTCTTTTTTCTTTCATTTTTCTTTGTATCGTGTGCTGTTTGGGGACAATTTTTTTGAAGTGCCATCCTGCCTGACACTGCAGTGCCACTCCTAGATGGGCCAGGTGTTTGTGTCGGCCACTTGTGTCGCTTAGCTTAGTCACACAGCGACCTTGGTGCGCCTCTTTTTTTCTTTGCATCATGTGCTGTTTGGGGACAATTTTATTGAAGGGCCATCCTGCCTGACACTGCAGTGCCACTCCTAGATGGGCCAGGTGTTTGTGTTGGCCACTTGTGTCGCTTAGCTTAGTCACACAGCGACCTTGGTGCACCTCTTTTTTTCTTTGCATCATGTGCTGTTTGGGGACAATTTTTTTGAAGGGCCAACCTGCCTGACACTGCAGTGCCACTCCTGGATGGGCCAGGTGTTTGTGTCGGCCACTTGTGTCGCTTAGCTTAGTCACACAGCGACCTTGGTGTGCCTCTTTTTTTCTTTGCATCATGTGCTGTTTGGGGACAATTTTTTTGAAGGGCCATCCTGCCTAACACTGCAGTGCCACCCCTAGATGGGCCAGGTGTTTGTGTCGGCCACTTGTGTCGCTTAGCTTAGTCACACAGCGACCTTGGTGCGCCTCTTTTTTTCTTTGCATCATGTGCTGTTTGGGGACAATTTTATTGAAGGGCCATCCTGCCTGACACTGCAGTGCCACTCCTAGATGGGCCAGGTGTTTGTGTTGGCCACTTGTGTCGCTTAGCTTAGTCACACAGCGACCTTGGTGCACCTCTTTTTTTCTTTGCATCATGTGCTGTTTGGGGACAATTTTTTTGAAGGGCCAACCTGCCTGACACTGCAGTGCCACTCCTGGATGGGCCAGGTGTTTGTGTCGGCCACTTGTGTCGCTTAGCTTAGTCACACAGCGACCTTGGTGTGCCTCTTTTTTTCTTTGCATCATGTGCTGTTTGGGGACAATTTTTTTGAAGGGCCATCCTGACTGACACTGCAGTGCCACTTCTAGATGGGCCAGGTGTTTGTGTCAGCCACTTGTGTCGCTTAGCTTAGTCACACAGCGACCTTGGTGCGCCTCTTTTTTTCTTTGCATCGTGTGCTGTTTGGGGACAATTTATTTGAAGGGCCATCCTGCCTGACACTGCAGTGCCACTCCTAGATGGGCCAGGTGTTTGTGTCAGCCACTTGTGTCGCTTAGCTTAGTCACACAGCGACCTTGGTGCGCCTCTTTTTTTCTTTGCATCATGTGCTGTTTGGGGACAATTTTTTTGAAGGGCCATCCTGCCTGACACTGCAGTGCCACTCCTAGATGGGCCAGGTGTTTGTGTCGGCCACTTGTGTCGCTGAGCTTAGTCACACAGCGACCTTGGTGCGCCTCTTTTTTTCTTTGCATCATGTGCTGTTTGGGGACAATTTTTTTGAAGGGCCATCCTGCCTGACACTGCAGTGCCACTCCTAGATGGGCCAGGTGTTTGTGTCGGCCACTTGTTTCGCTTAGCTTAGCCATCCTGCGACCTCGGTGCAAATTTTAGGACTAAAAATAATATTGTGAGGTGTGAAGTGTTCAGAATAGACTGGAAATGAGTGGAAATTATGGTTATTGAGGTTAATAATACTATGGGATCAAAATGACCCCCAAATTCTTTGATTTAAGCTGTTTTTTTAGGGTTTTTTGAAAAAAACACCCTAATCCAAAACACACCCGAATCCGACAAAAAAATTTCGGTGAGGTTTTGCCAAAACGCGTCCGAATCCAAAACACGGCCGCGGAACCGAACCCAAAACCAAAACACAAAACCCGAAAAATTTCCGGTGCACATCACTAGTTTATAGTGGTAAAGGAAAAAACATCAAAGGTAAAGTTAGCTACAGAGAAAAATTAAATTGGTGATATGCCATTCACCACACACAGTGGCAATGAAATGCTGAAGTCTTGACCTTTATTTATTATTGGTGATTCTGCCTCTTATGATGATGTAAGCCCTTTTAACTGTAGAAGTGACAAAAAAAGGAAATCATTAAGGCACAGGAACCATCTGTGTGCTCAGAAACATAAGAAATCCCTGAGGAGATTCTAAGGGGTATATTTACTAAGAGTCATATTTTGGCTGATTTCAGTCGAAATAGACGTTGACTGATATCGGCCGTGCAAAATGTTAACTTTTTGTTTTTGTACTCTATAATTTACTAAGCTACCATGTTTGTCATATTCATATTTTCTGAAATCGATGTTATTCATATTTCTGGTGTGTGTTTTCCGGCCATATGTGTTTGTATCTGGCCGAACATGGATATTTGGATGCATGTTTTGAAATTTTCAAGTGCGGCAGTGTTTTGTGGACATTGAGGCCGTGTTTTCATATTTGTTTTAGATTTTGATGGTGATGCATGATTGGTTGTGTGGAATACGTGGGAGTGTCAAAGCGCAGCCATATAAATACGCCTCAAACCATCTGCACCTCGTGGGTTTAGTTAGTGGAGAGGTATGAGATAGTAGTCTGAGGAGTTGGTGAGTGTAGTGCTTTTATATTTTTCGAATTCTGATTGCTGTATTGTGTTTGAAAGTTGTCTTGTCTTTATTATTGTATTGTTAGTTTAGTTTGTCAGTTTTTTTTTTCATTTAGTCTCTTGTGAGTGTGTGTGTGTGTGTGTGTGTGTGTGTGTGTGTGTGTGTGTGTGTGTGTGTGGTATGTGCTGTGTAGAGGCAGAGGACTAATATGTTTTGTTTGTCTTTATTTTTTGGTGTTCTCTGTTGTTTGTCTTAAGTATGTCACATGCAGAGGTTAGTGAGGTGGAGGAGGTTAGTGAGGGGGGTGAAGTGGAGGAGGTTAATGAGGAGGGTGAGGGGGAGGAGGTGGCAGAGGATGTACCTGAGTCCTCTAGCGAGAGTGATGTGGCTCCACAGCCACTCACCAGGACCAAGATAGGATGCAATGTTAAGTTCCCTTTTCATGAAAATAGGGCCCTGGTACGAGTGATTATGAGGTACCATTAGCAGCTTTTTGGCCCAGAGGCTGCTAAGGTGTCATACCATAAGAAAACAGGCATCTGGAAGAAGGTGGTTGATGCTGATAATAGTGAGGGATTGTGAGGCGAACCGAGGATATATGTAGAAAGAGGTTCTACGATATAAAGCGGCGTGTGAAAGTCAAAATGGCCAAGGAGGCCAAGTCTGCAGGAGGTGGGCATCCATTTGTGGCCTTTTATTTAGAGTATGAGGAGCTCCTGCAGAACCTGATTCGTCCGGAAGCAGTGAGGGGGACTTATGTCCAGGACTCAGATAAGCCCAAGCAGGCTGGTAAGTTGTGTATTTTAATTTATTCATTTTGAAGATGCACTAATTTTAAAATTGTTTTTAGTGTGCTTTGTACTGTTTTTTTTTTTTAAATGTTCTGGTCAGTAATAATGAAGCATGTTTTTGAATAGACATTTTCTCATTGTTTATGCTGACAACAATGAAATGTATGTTGTAAAGGTTTTTTTGGTGGATTGTATTTTTTATGTATGTTGTAGTGAGAGTGTGAAATATTTTTCATGGATTTTGTGGTAGAATCATGCACACCACTTTTTTTTAGTTTTGTTTTTTTGGGGATATTGCGCATAAAACTTATTCCATATATACAGTACTGTGTTTTCATCTGCATTGTATGTTTTCCAAATGAAAGACAGGGGGTGTTTTTCTGAATATATAGTTAGTCACATTATGTGTTATAGTTGTTTAGAAAGTATGCAAACATTTTTGATAATGTATTTTTTTAATACAGGTTGAGTATCCCATATACATATATTCCGAAATACAGAATATTCCGAAATACGGAATATTCCGAAATACGGACTTTTTTGAGTGAGAGTGAGATAGTGAAATCTTTGTTTTTTGATGGCTCAGTGTACACAAACTTTGTTTAATACACAAAGTTATTAATAATATTGTATTAAATGACCTTCAGGCTGTGTATACAAGGTGTATATGAAACATAATTGAATTGTGTGAATGTAGACACACTTTGTTTAATGCACAAAGTTATAAAAAATATTGGCAAAAATTACCTTCAGGCTGTGTGTATAAGGTGTATATGAAACATAAATGCATTCTGTGCTTAGATTTAGGTCCCATCACCATGATATCTCATTATGGTATCTAATTATTCCAAAATACGGAAAAATCCGTTATCCAAAATACCTCTGGTCCCAAGAGTTTTGGATAAGGGATACTCAACCTGTATACATTTTTTTGAAATTTTTATAAACATGAATTTTGAATTCATGAGTAGTAACATATGTTTGTTGATTGAATTGTTTGGCTTAAAATTAAATGCTTCCTATACATTTGCAGTCTCCAAAAAGTCACACACAGCCTCAGTGTCAGTCTCCACTCCTCCTGATGCTGAGGATGCTGATGATGCTGGTAAGTACATTAGCATTGGGTGTGTTTTCACATAAATTTGGATACAATATATATATTTTTTATTAGGTCCATCCACACACGTGTTGCCACCATGGAAATACAGTCTGGATGTGTCTTCACAGCCAGTACACATCACAACACCACATCAATGCATGTCGAAGGTATCAGCCGTCCCACCAATGCAACTCCTCGACAGCCCACAGCCATTGTCACCACATTGGCCACACCTGCCTTGTGAGTACACACTTTACCATAAGTCAAACATTGGGATACATTTTCAAAGATGGAATTTCTATTTAAGATGGAATGTTTCCCATAACAACAAATCAGATTCTACTTATGATTTATGTTACATCTTATAGTATAAACATCTTGGAATGTGATTGGTTGGTATGTACAACAACCCATCTTAGAAAAATTACCCCTTTGTAGTTTCACAGTTTAAGGCAGCAGCTTAGTAACAAAGCTGTGATGTAAACAATGCACTGCTAACAAACTAATCATTATGGTCTTCAATTACTTAAACTAAAATAATTGATGGACAAATATAATTTTGCAAAATATTGACCTAAACAAATCAATAAACACACAAAATGTGGATAAGTACAGCACCCACTAAGTAATAATTAAAGTAACTTAACATTTGCAGCCATAGGAAACATAACACATAGGATATTCTTCATTAGTTAATAAGCTTATACTTACACACAACTGGTCTCTCATTTCAGGGGAACCCATTCTTCACCCAACTCAGACAGGCCAAGTGCAGGAACCTGACAATGAAGATACATTCCTTTTAAATCTCACAACAATACCACTGCCTGACCCAACAACTAGAGATGAGCGCCTGAAATTTTGCGGGTTTTGTGTTTTGGTTTTGGGTTCGGTTCCGCGGCCGTGTTTTGGGTTCGAACGCGTTTTGGCAAAACCTCACCGAATTATTTTTGTCGGATTCGGGTGTGTTTTGGATTCGGGTGTTTTTTTCCAAAAACACTAAAAAACAGCTTAAATCATAGAATTTGGGGGTCATTTTGATCCCAAAGTATTATTAACCTCAAAAACCATAATTTACACTCATTTTCAGTCTATTCTGAATACCTCACACCTCACAATATTATTTTTAGTCCTAAAATTTGCACCGAGGTCGCTGTGTGAGTAAGATAAGCGACCCTAGTGGCCGACACAAACACCGGGCCCATCTAGGAGTGGCACTGCAGTGTCACGCAGGATGTCCCTTCCAAAAAACCCTCCCCAAACAGCACATGACGCAAAGAAAAAAAGAGGCGCAATGAGGTAGCTGTGTGAGTAAGATTAGCGACCCTAGTGGCCGACACAAACACCGGGCCCATCTAGGAGTGGCACTGCAGTGTCACGCAGGATGGCCCTTCCAAAAAACCCTCCCCAAACAGCACATGACGCAAAGAAAAAAAGAGGCGCAATGAGGTAGCTGTGTGAGTAAGATTAGCGACCCTAGTGGCCGACACAAACACCGGGACCATCTAGGAGTGGCACTGCAGTGTCACGCAGGATGGCCCTTCCAAAAAACCCTCCCCAAACAGCACATGACGCAAAGAAAAAAAGAGGCGCAATGAGGTAGCTGACTGTGTGAGTAAGATTAGCGACCCTAGTGGCCGACACAAACACCGGGCCCATCTAGGAGTGGCACTGCAGTGTCACGCAGGATGTCCCTTCCAAAAAACCCTCCCCAAACAGCACATGACGCAAAGAAAAAAAGAGGCGCAATGAGGTAGCTGTGTGAGTAAGATTAGCGACCCTAGTGGCCGACACAAACACCGGGCCCATCTAGGAGTGGCACTGCAGTGTCACGCAGGATGTCCCTTCCAAAAAACCCTCCCCAATCAGCACATGATGCAAAGAAAAAGAAAAGAAAAAAGAGGTGCAAGATGGAATTATCCTTGGGCCCTCCCACCCACCCTTATGTTGTATAAACAAAACAGGACATGCACACTTTAACCAACCCATCATTTCAGTGACAGGGTCTGCCACACGACTGTGACTGATATGACGGGTTGGTTTGGACCCCCCCCAAAAAAGAAGCAATTAATCTCTCCTTGCACAAACTGGCTCTACAGAGGCAAGATGTCCACCTCATCTTCACCCTCCGATATATCACCGTGTACATCCCCCTCCTCACAGATTATCAATTCGTCCCCACTGGAATCCACCATCTCAGCTCCCTGTGTACTTTGTGGAGGCAATTGCTGCTGGTCAATGTCTCCGCGGAGGAATTGATTATAATTCATTTTAATGAACATCATCTTCTCCACATTTTCTGGATGTAACCTCGTACGCCGATTGCTGACAAGGTGAGCGGCGGCACTAAACACTCTTTCGGAGTACACACTTGTGGGAGGGCAACTTAGGTAGAATAAAGCCAGTTTGTGCAAGGGCCTCCAAATTGCCTCTTTTTCCTGCCAGTATAAGTACGGACTGTGTGACGTGCCTACTTGGATGCGGTCACTCATATAATCCTCCACCATTCTATCAATGTTGAGAGAATCATATGCAGTGACAGTAGACGACATGTCCGTAATCGTTGGCAGGTCCTTCAGTCCGGACCAGATGTCAGCATCAGCAGTCGCTCCAGACTGCCCTGCATCACCGCCAGCGGGTGGGCTCGGAATTCTGAGCCTTTTCCTCGCACCCCCAGTTGCGGGAGAATGTGAAGGAGGAGATGTTGACAGGTCGCGTTCCGCTTGACTTGACAATTTTGTCACCAGCAGGTCTTTCAACCCCAGCAGACCTGTGTCTGCCGGAAAGAGAGATCCAAGGTAGGCTTTAAATCTAGGATCGAGCACGGTGGCCAAAATGTAGTGCTCTGATTTCAACAGATTGACCACCCGTGAATCCTTGTTAAGCGAATTAAGGGCTGCATCCACAAGTCCCACATGCCTAGCGGAATCGCTCCGTGTTAGCTCCTTCTTCAATGCCTCCAGCTTCTTCTGCAAAAGCCTGATGAGGGGAATGACCTGACTCAGGCTGGCAGTGTCTGAACTGACTTCACGTGTGGCAAGTTCAAAGGGCATCAGAACCTTGCACAACGTTGAAATCATTCTCCACTGCACTTGAGACAGGTGCATTCCATCTCCTATATCGTGCTCAATTGTATAGGCTTGAATGGCCTTTTGCTGCTCCTCCAACCTCTGAAGCATATAGAGGGTTGAATTCCACCTCGTTACCACTTCTTGCTTCAGATGATGGCAGGGCAGGTTCAGTAGTTTTTGGTGGTGCTCCAGTCTTCTGTACGTGGTGCCTGTACGCCGAAAGTGTCCCGCAATTTTTCTGGCCACCGACAGCATCTCTTGCACGCCCCTGTCGTTTTTTAAAAAATTCTGCACCACCAAATTCAAGGTATGTGCAAAACATGGGACGTGCTGGAATTTGCCCATATTTAATGCACACACAATATTGCTGGCGTTGTCCGATGCCACAAATCCACAGGAGAGTCCAATTGGGGTAAGCCATTCCGCGATGATCTTCCTCAGTTGCCGTAAGAGGTTTTCAGCTGTGTGCGTATTCTGGAAAGCGGTGATACAAAGCGTAGCCTGCCTAGGAAAGAGTTGGCGTTTGCGAGATGCTGCTACTGGTGCCGCCGCTGCTGTTCTTGCGGCGGGAGTCCATACATCTACCCAGTGGGCTGTCACAGTCATATAGTCCTGACCCTGCCCTGCTCCACTTGTCCACATGTCCGTGGTTAAGTGGACATTGGGTACAACTGCATTTTTTAGGACACTGGTGAGTCTTTTTCTGACGTCCGTGTACATTCTCGGTATCGCCTGCCTAGAGAAGTGGAACCTAGATGGTATTTGGTAACGGGGGCACACTGCCTCAATAAATTGTCTAGTTCCCTGTGAACTAACGGCGGATACCGGACGCACGTCTAACACCAACATAGTTGTCAAGGACTCAGTTATCCGCTTTGCAGTAGGATGACTGCTGTGATATTTCATCTTCCTCGCAAAGGACTGTTGAACAGTCAATTGCTTACTGGAAGTAGTACAAGTGGGCTTACGACTTCCCCTCTGGGATGACCATCGACTCCCAGCGGCAACAACAGCAGCGCCAGCAGCAGTAGGCGTTACACGCAAGGATGCATCGGAGGAATCCCAGGCAGGAGAGGACTCATCAGACTTGCCAGTGACATGGCCTGCAGGACTATTGGCATTCCTGGGGAAGGAGGAAATTGACACTGAGGGAGTTGGTGGGGTGGTTTGCGTGAGCTTGGTTACAAGAGGAAGGGATTTACTGGTCAGTGGACTGCTTCCGCTGTCACCCAAAGTTTTTGAACTTGTCACTGACTTATTATGAATGCGCTGCAGGTGACGTATAAGGGAGGATGTTCCGAGGTGGTTAACGTCCTTACCCCTACTTATTACAGCTTGACAAAGGGAACACACGGCTTGACACCTGTTGTCCGCATTTCTGGTGAAATACCTCCACACCGAAGAGCTGATTTTTTTGGTATTTTCACCTGGCATGTCAACGGCCATATTCCTCCCACGGACAACAGGTGTCTCCCCGGGTGCCTGACTTAAACAAACCACCTCACCATCAGAATCCTTCTGGTCAATTTCCTCCCCAGCGCCAGCAACACCCATATCCTCCTCATCCTGGTGTACTTCAACACTGACATCTTCAATCTGACTATCAGGAACTGGACTGCGGGTGCTCCTTCCAGCACTTGCAGGGGGCATGCAAATAGTGGAAGGCGCATGCTCTTCACGTCCAGTGTTGGGAAGGTCAGGCATCGCAACCGACACAATTGGACTCTCCTTGTGGATTTGGGATTTCAAAGAACGCACAGTTCTTTGCGGTGCTTTTGCCAGCTTGAGTCTTTTCAGTTTTCTAGCGAGAGGCTGAGTGCTTCCATCCTCATGTGAAGCTGAACCACTAGCCATGAACATAGGCCAGGGCCTCAGCCGTTCCTTGCCACTCCGTGTGGTAAATGGCATATTGGCAAGTTTACGCTTCTCCTCCGACAATTTTATTTTAGGTTTTGGAGTCCTTTTTTTTCTGATATTTGGTGTTTTGGATTTGACATGCTCTGTACTATGACATTGGGCATCGGCCTTGGCAGACGACGTTGCTGGCATTTCATCGTCTCGGCCATGACTAGTGGCAGCAGCTTCAGCACGAGGTGGAAGTGGATCTTGATCTTTCCCTAATTTTGGAACCTCAACTTTTTTGTTCTCCATATTTTATAGGCAGAACTAAAAGGCACCTCAGGTAAACAATGGAGATGGATGGATTGGATACTAGTATACAATTATGGACGGACTGCCACGGTTAGGTGGTATAAAAAAACCACGGTTAGGTGGTATATATTGTAATACAATTATGGATGGACGGACTGCCTGCCGAGTGCCGACACAGAGGTAGCCACAGCCGTGAACTACCGCACTGTACACTGGTTGATAAAGAGATAGTAGTATACTCGTAACAACTAGTATGACTGACTATGACGGTATAAAGAATGAAAAAAAAAACACGGTTAGGTGGTATATATTGTAATACAATTATGGATGGACGGACTGCCTGCCGAGTTCCGACACAGAGGTAGCCACAGCCGTGAACTACCGCACTGTACACTGGTTGATAAAGAGATAGTAGTATACTCGTAACAACTAGTATGACTGACTATGACGGTATAAAGAATGAAAAAAAAACCACGGTTAGGTGGTATATATTATAATACAATTATGGATGGACGGACTGCCTGCCGACTGCCGACACAGAGGTAGCCACAGCCGTGAACTACCGCACTGTACACTGGTTGATAAAGAGATAGTAGTATACTCGTAACAACTAGTATGACACTATGACGGTATAAAGAATGAAAAAAAAACCACGGTTAGGTGGTATATATTGTAATACAATTATGGATGGACGGACTGCCTGCCGAGTTCCGACACAGAGGTAGCCACAGCCGTGAACTACCGCACTGTACACTGGTTGATAAAGAGATAGTAGTATACTCGTAACAACTAGTATGACTGACTATGACGGTATAAAGAATGAAAAAAAAACCACGGTTAGGTGGTATATATTGTAATACAATTATGGATGGACGGACTGCCTGCCGAGTTCCGACACAGAGGTAGCCACAGCCGTGAACTACCGCACTGTACACTGGTTGATAAAGAGATAGTAGTATACTCGTAACAACTAGTATGACTGACTATGACGGTATAAAGAATGAAAAAAAAACCACGGTTAGGTGGTATATATTATAATACAATTATGGATGGACGGACTGCCTGCCGACTGCCGACACAGAGGTAGCCACAGCCGTGAACTACCGCACTGTACACTGGTTGATAAAGAGATAGTAGTATACTCGTAACAACTAGTATGACACTATGACGGTATAAAGAATGAAAAAAAAACCACGGTTAGGTGGTATATATTATAATAATACAATTATGGATGGACGGACTGCCTGCCGAGTTCCGACACAGAGGTAGCCACAGCCGTGAACTACCGCACTGTACACTGGTTGATAAAGAGATAGTAGTATACTCGTAACAACTAGTATGACTGACTATGACGGTATAAAGAATGAAAAAAAAACCACGGTTAGGTGGTATATATTGTAATACAATTATGGATGGACGGACTGCCTGCCGAGTTCCGACACAGAGGTAGCCACAGCCGTGAACTACCGCACTGTACACTGGTTGATAAAGAGATAGTAGTATACTCGTAACAACTAGTATGACTGACTATGACGGTATAAAGAATGAAAAAAAACCCACGGTTAGGTGGTATATATTGTAATACAATTATGGATGGACGGACTGCCTGCCGAGTTCCGACACAGAGGTAGCCACAGCCGTGAACTACCGCACTGTACACTGGTTGATAAAGAGATAGTAGTATACTCGTAACAACTAGTATGACTGACTATGACGGTATAAAGAATGAAAAAAAAACCACGGTTAGGTGGTATATATTATAATACAATTATGGATGGACGGACTGCCTGCCGACTGCCGACACAGAGGTAGCCACAGCCGTGAACTACCGCACTGTACACTGGTTGATAAAGAGATAGTAGTATACTCGTAACAACTAGTATGACACTATGACGGTATAAAGAATGAAAAAAAAACCACGGTTAGGTGGTATATATTATAATACAATTATGGATGGACGGACTGCCTGCCGACTGCCGACACAGAGGTAGCCACAGCCGTGAACTACCGCACTGTACACTGGTTGATAAAGAGATAGTAGTATACTCGTAACAACTAGTATGACACTATGACGGTATAAAGAATGAAAAAAAAACCACGGTTAGGTGGTATATATTATAATACAATTATGGATGGACGGACTGCCTGCCGAGTGCCGACACAGAGGTAGCCACAGCCGTGAACTACCGCACTGTACACTGGTTGATAAAGAGATAGTAGTATACTCGTAACAACTAGTATGACTGACTATGACGGTATAAAGAATGAAAAAAAAACCACGGTTAGGTGGTATATATTATAATACAATTATGGATGGACGGACTGCCTGCCGACTGCCGACACAGAGGTAGCCACAGCCGTGAACTACCGCACTGTACACTGGTTGATAAAGAGATAGTAGTATACTCGTAACAACTAGTATGACACTATGACGGTATAAAGAATGAAAAAAAAACCACGGTTAGGTGGTATATATTATAATACAATTATGGATGGACGGACTGCCTGCCGACTGCCGACACAGAGGTAGCCACAGCCGTGAACTACCGCACTGTACACTGGTTGATAAAGAGATAGTAGTATACTCGTAACAACTAGTATGACACTATGACGGTATAAAGAATGAAAAAAAAACCACGGTTAGGTGGTATATATTATAATAATACAATTATGGATGGACGGACTGCCTGCCGACTGCCGACACAGAGGTAGCCACAGCCGTGAACTACCGCACTGTACACTGGTTGATAAAGAGATAGTAGTATACTCGTAACAACTAGTATGACACTATGACGGTATAAAGAATGAAAAAAAAACCACGGTTAGGTGGTATATATTATAATACAATTATGGATGGACGGACTGCCTGCCGACTGCCGACACAGAGGTAGCCACAGCCGTGAACTACCGCACTGTACACTGGTTGATAAAGAGATAGTAGTATACTCGTAACAACTAGTATGACACTATGACGGTATAAAGAATGAAAAAAAAACCACGGTTAGGTGGTATATATTATAATAATACAATTATGGATGGACGGACTGCCTGCCGAGTTCCGACACAGAGGTAGCCACAGCCGTGAACTACCGCACTGTACACTGGTTGATAAAGAGATAGTAGTATACTCGTAACAACTAGTATGACTGACTATGACGGTATAAAGAATGAAAAAAAAACCACGGTTAGGTGGTATATATTATAATACAATTATGGATGGACGGACTGCCTGCCGACTGCCGACACAGAGGTAGCCACAGCCGTGAACTACCGCACTGTACACTGGTTGATAAAGAGATAGTAGTATACTCGTAACAACTAGTATGACACTATGACGGTATAAAGAATGAAAAAAAAACCACGGTTAGGTGGTATATATTATAATAATACAATTATGGATGGACGGACTGCCTGCCGACTGCCGACACAGAGGTAGCCACAGCCGTGAACTACCGCACTGTACACTGGTTGATAAAGAGATAGTAGTATACTCGTAACAACTAGTATGACTATGACGACGGTATAAAGAAAGAAAAAAAAATACCACGGTTAGGTGGTATATAATTATACAATTATGGATGGACGGACTGCCTGCCGAGTGCCGACTGCCGACACAGAGGTAGCCACAGCCGTGAACTACCGCACTGTACTGTGTCTGCTGCTAATATAGACTGGTTGATAAAGAGATAGTATACAACAATATACTACTATACTGGTGGTCAGGCACTGGTCACCACTAGTCACACTGGCAGTGGCACTCCTGCAGCAAAAGTGTGCACTGTTTAATTTTAAATTAATATAATATTATGTACTCCTGGCTCCTGCTATAACAACCTGCAGTGCTCCCCAGTCTCCCCCACAATTATTATAAGCTTTTATACATTGATGTGCAGCACACTGGGCTGAGCTGAGTGCACACAGACTGAGTCACACTGTGTGACTGCTGTGTATCGTTTTTTTCAGGCAGAGAACGGATATAGCAGAGAACGGATATATTAAATAAAAGTTAACTTAACAACAACTGCACTGGTCACTGTGGTAAACTCTGTCTGCACAATCTCTCTCTCTCTCTCTCTCTTCTAATCTATTCTAATGGAGAGGACGCCAGCCACGTCCTCTCCCTATCAATCTCAATGCACGTGTGAAAATGGCGGCGACGCGCGGCTCCTTATATAGAATCCGAGTCTCGCGAGAATCCGACAGCGTCATGATGACGTTCGGGCGCGCTCGGGTTAACCGAGCAAGGCGGGAAGATCCGAGTCGCTCGGACCCGTGAAAAAAAAAGTGAAGTTCGTGCGGGTTCGGATTCAAAGAAACCGAACCCGCTCATCTCTACCAACAACTACACATTTGTCTACTTCACCCACTCAAAGGACACCACAACAGGACATAAGTCCTACCACACCCCTACCAAAGGCTTTTTGGGACAGCTGATCCACCCAGCAAGCCAATACCTTAGATTGTTTGCATAGGCAAACCTAATTTATTGCTAGTATGGCCCATCACATTCCAAGATTATGCAGAAGCAACAACAGACAAACCACAGAACTCACCAGAATGGCTAACACCCTGGAATTAATGAGGACAGATAATAATAAGATGCCAGACACATACCAACGAATCATGGATGAGAATCACATGCTCCATCAATCATACCTGCAGATATTAATTGAAACACAAAACACACAAGAGAATATGGTCTGAATAATGGAAACCCACACGACAGCCACTAGAGACTTGAATGTCACACAAACTACCATAAACCAGCATCTCAGTCATCAATCTGATCAAACAAGTAACAGTTCAACAGCCACAACCACCTTAGTGTCACCTGTAACCTCACCACAAAGATGTTCTGGTCAAACACGACCAGACACAAGTGGGAATGGCCAATCCAGATCCTGCAAAATAATTGATATTAATCATGTGTTTGAAATGGACATTGGTAATTGTACGCAAGTAGCATTTTACATGTTCTTGATAAAATTAAGGCCATGGTTTATTATTTGAAAACAAATGTTACTAATTAACATATCCAAAACTAAACACAATGCAAAAAAAATGTTGTCTGTCAATTATTTCTAGAGTAATTAGAGTACAGTATATAACATGCATGGTGACATTCAAGCAACACAGTTTACACATGCAGCAGTGGTTAAGTATTGATGTAGAGAAGAGAATCCTTAATAACAGTTAATTCTATTTTTAACAATTATCTTAGGAAAATGTTAAAGCATGGGCAAACATACACACAGCTAACAATTCCACATAGAATAGTGTGCTACTATAATGTTTATTCCAAATTTACTTGCATTTATTTATATCTAAATGTATAATGCATACAGAAAAAGTGTTATGTTGTTAAAAATCTTACAATAACACAATAAAACTTAGACACTAACTTCAAAACCATACAGGGATATTATAACACTAACCTTAGCAATTGGAGAGTAGTGAGAGATGTTAAACACGCCAGACAAAAGCAGTTCTATTTGAAATGTTTTCATTTCTATGAATCGAGGCCTTTTGCGGCCGAGTTGAAGGTATTTCCGAGCACATTCATAAATACGAATCCTTGGTAAATTACCGTGTTGTATGAAATAACAACCGTATTTCACTGATGGTCTATTCATTCGTATTTGTGTAGATGGCCATGAAAAAAAATATGAATGGCCCAAACACTGTTGAATTTAATGTTTAGTAAATTCCCGAGATGCCACTTAGAAAAAAAAACAAACTCGAATGGATTCGAATGGAATCAGGACCTTAGTAAATTTCCCTATAAGTGTGTCCGCAGGTGCCATGTGTGAGCCTGACCTTTCCAATACTGTACTCAAAGAGGAGGCTCCTTCCACCATTTGAACACCTTCTGCAAATGTGTGGATGAGCAGCACAAGTCTACATGTAACAGAAATTGAGGATGCTTCTGTGGAAGTGCACCAGGAGGAGGAGTATATTTGTATAGCTGACACTAATAAGGATGTTAATAAGGATATTTATTGTGTAAATCAGACACCAGGGGAAACAGTTGTTGCCCGTGATATGAAAAATCCCATTATCATGCCTGGGCAAAAGACAAAAAAATCCACCTTTTATGTATGGAATTATTTCTACTCAAAGCTGGACAAGTGTCAAGCCATCTGTACATAGAGGTAGGGATCTTAACCATCTAGGAACCTCCTCCCTAATATGTCACCTGTGACAACACAGCCGGCGCATTTTGTCGCACAGTGGTAAAAGACATGCAGTTACTTTCCTAGCCCTGGTCCTACCCATGGACTACACTAATTGCTGATCTGTATTTTGCTATATACTAGGCAATATTGTATTATATTGTATGATGTTATTGTTACAAGTGTACAGTTATGTTTATCTGTTATATTAGGAATATGCAGTTTATGTGGTTATACTGTTTTCAATGTGTGTGATTGTATGCCAGAGTGTTAGTAACATAGTTAAATCAGTTCATTGTAATGTAAGTCCCCTAGCTGTACAATCAGATGTGATTAGGAAGAGTAGGTTATGTAGTAAACAGTTTCTGTATGGAGCTGCAGGTAATCTGATCCTATACACCCCATTGTGTTCAGGAGCCCAGACACCTCGTCTCCACTCCTGTGACTTCCTCACTGACCAGCTTGTGTGATGAATAGACAGGGGAGGGTATAACAAGAGGAGTGAACTCTACTGGTGAGGAAGAGATATAGACAGAAGGTCAGAGAGTGGCAGGAGACTGTCTAAGAAGTAATGTTCTGTCAGGAGTTCCAGGAGGGAATTGTCATGTAGAATTGGATTACAGAAGTGTGCTGAACTGTGTTATAACCTATGTTGGTTTTTCATCTACTACCAAGCTTGAGTGATTTTGGACCCTGTATCCTCACATCACCTACAGAGCATTCATAAAAAGTTTTTGACAAAATCAGAAACTTTGGCTAAAAATGTAACAATGATCAGTCCAGTGTCACCTAGCTCCCTTCTCTCTGTTAGATCCAAGCACCTGCAATCTCCACCACCAACACCTTTATTGTCAATATCCTCAATTATGATAAAAAGTAATCCTGCATCCAATTTCATAATCATGACTGACTCCTCTCCTATCTGGGTTTTTTTCAGAAGTATCCTTAAGTGCTACACCTACTGCTGTTTTGAGTGGATCTTTATCTCAGACGGAGACCAGGAAGACTACTTGTAGTAATTTAACAAAACAATTGACTGTTCAAACAATCTTTTTCAGGGAGGAGCAAGTATGACGACAGTCACTCAATTGCACAGCACATTACTGATGCCATAACAGCCATGCTGGTATAAGATGTGCATTTAGTATACACCATTAATGCAGTGGATTTTAGAAATTTACAAAAGGTCCTATTTTCCTGCTACCAAATCCCATTTAGATTCCACTCCACAATACTTGTATGAGTCAGAAATAGTAATCAAACACTGTGGTTTAATTTCACCAACAGTGTCGCACAGTATGTTTAGGAGTATGAAAATATGTTACTGTGGTACCACCTTCACCCACAGAGTTGCACAATACATGTATGAGTATGAACATTTATTGCTGTGGCACCACCTTCACCCACAGTGTCGCACAATACATGTATGAGTGTGAAATAATAATATACTGTGGCCTGACTGTCAGTGTCCCAGTACTTATGAAAATATAATAAAAATTGTATAGTACACTGGGGTACAGCACATTCAAAAAAATATTACCATATTTTAGACTTTTTAGCTTTTATTTTTTCAATTTTTCACTGGGTTGGAGCCCCTGGATGGATGGACAGATCACCTCTAGGTGGACAGAGCATACCTTGTCAGATACAGCAGACAACAGACAACAGACAGAGCATCCCTGGACTGATACTGATAGGACACATCAGCCCCTGGATGTACACAGTATACTGAGTTTTTAATAAACACTGGGGCAGAGCCCCTGGATTTATGGACAGATCACCCCTATGTGAACAGAGCACCCCTTGATAGATACACCAGATGACAGACAGAGCACCCCTGGACTGATACACTAGCCCCACAGCAGCCACCAGCCCCATACCCATGCCCAACACTATATAACCCAGCACTGAGATGGACCTGTCCATTCAGTAGTGATGAGCACCGGAAATTTTTCGGGTTTTGTGTTTTGGTTTTGGGTTCGGTTCCGCGGCCGTGTTTTGGGTTCGTACGCGTTTTGGCAAAACCTCACCGAATTTTTTTTGTCGGATTCGGGTGTGTTTTGGATTCGGGTGTTTTTTTCAAAAAACCCTAAAAAACAGCTTAAATCATAGAATTTGGGGGTCATTTTGATCCCAAAGTATTATTAACCTCAATAACCATAATTTCCACTCATTTTCAGTCTATTCTGAACACCTCACACCTCACAATATTATTTTTAGTCCTAAAATTTGCACCGAGGTCGCTGGATGGCTAAGCTAAGCGACCCAAGTGGCCGACACAAACACCGTGCCCATCTAGGAGTGGCACTGCAGTGTCACGCAGGATGGCCCTTCCAAAAAACACTCCCCAAACAGCACATGACGCAAAGAAAAAAAGAGGCGCAATGAGGTAGCTGTGTGAGTAAGCTAAGCGACCCTAGTGGCCGACACAAACACCTGGCCCATCTAGGAGTGGCACTGCAGTGTCACGCAGGATGGCCCTTCCAAAAAACACTCCCCAAAAAGCACATGACGCAAAGAAAAAAAGAGGCGCAATGAGGTAGCTGTGCGAGTAAGCTAAGCGACCCTAGTGGCCGACACAAGCACCTGGCCCATCTAGGAGTGGCACTGCAGTGTCACGCAGGATGGCCCTTCCAAAAATCACTCCCCAAACAGCACATGACGCAAAGAAAAAGAGAGGCGCAATGAGGTAGCTGTGTGAGTAAGCTAAGCGACCCTAGTGGCCGACACAAACACCTGGCCCATCTAGGAGTGGCACTGCAGTGTCACGCAGGATGGCCCTTCCAAAAAACACTCCCCAAACAGCACATGACGCAAAGAAAAAAAGAGGCGCAATGAGGTAGCTGTGTGAGTAAGCTAAGCGACCCTAGTGGCCGACACAAACACCTGGCCCATCTAGGAGTGGCACTGCAGTGTCACGCAGGATGGCCCTTCCAAAAAACACTCCCCAAACAGCACATGACGCAAAGAAAAAAAGAGGCGCAATGAGGTAGCTGTGTGAGTAAGCTAAGCGACCCTAGTGGCCGACACAAACACCTGGCCCATCTAGGAGTGGCACTGCAGTGTCACGCAGGATGGCCCTTCCAAAAAACACCCCCCAAACAGCACATGACGCAAAGAAAAATGAAAGAAAAAAGAGGTGCAAGATGGAATTGTCCTTGGGCCCTCCCACCCACCCTTATGTTGTATAAACAGGACATGCACACTTTAACCAACCCATCATTTCAGTGACAGGGTCTGCCACACGACTGTGACTGAAATGACGGGTTGGTTTGGACCCCCACCAAAAAAGAAGCAATTAATCTCTCCTTGCACAAACTGGCTCTACAGAGGCAAGATGTCCACCTCATCATCATCCTCCGATATATCACTGTGTACATCCCCCTCCTCACAGATTATCAATTCGTCCCCACTGGAATCCACCATCTCAGCTCCCTGTGTACTTTGTGGAGGCAATTGCTGCTGGTGAATGTCTCCACGGAGGAATTGATTATAATTCATTTTAATGAACATCATCTTCTCCACATTTTCTGGATGTAACCTCGTACGCCGATTGCTGACAAGGTGAGCGGCGGCACTAAACACTCTTTCGGAGTACACACTTGTGGGAGGGCAACTTAGGTAGAATAAAGCCAGTTTGTGCAAGGGCCTCCAAATTGCCTCTTTTTCCTGCCAGTATAAGTACGGACTGTCTGACGTGCCTACTTGGATGCGGTCACTCATATAATCCTCCACCATTCTTTCAATGGGGAGAGAATCATATGCAGTGACAGTAGACGACATGTCCGTAATCGTTGTCAGGTCCTTCAGTCCGGACCAGATGTCAGCATCAGCAGTCGCTCCAGACTGCCCTGCATCACCGCCAGCGGGTGGGCTCGGAATTCTGAGCCTTTTCCTCGCACCCCCAGTTGCGGGAGAATGTGAAGGAGGAGATGTTGACAGGTCGCGTTCCGCTTGACTTGACAATTTTGTCACCAGCAGTTCTTTGAACCCCAGCAGACTTGTGTCTGCCGGAAAGAGAGATCCAAGGTAGGTTTTAAATCTAGGATCGAGCACGGTGGCCAAAATGTAGTGCTCTGATTTCAACAGATTGACCACCCGTTAATCCTTGTTAAGCGAATTAAGGGCTCCATCCACAAGTCCCACATGCCTAGCGGAATCGCTCTGTGTTAGCTCCTCCTTCAATGTCTCCAGCTTCTTCTGCAAAAGCCTGATGAGGGGAATGACCTGACTCAGGCTGGCAGTGTCTGAACTGACTTCACGTGTGGCAAGTTCAAAAGGTTGCAGAACCTTGCACAACGTTGAAATCATTCTCCACTGCGCTTGAGACAGGTGCATTCCACCTCCTATATTGTGCTCAGTTGTATAGGCTTGAATGGCCTTTTGCTGCTCCTCCAACCTCTGAAGCATATAGAGGGTTGAATTCCACCTCGTTACCACTTCTTGCTTCAGATGATGGCAGGGCAGGTTCAGGCGTTTTTGGTTGTGCTCCAGTCTTCTGTACGTGGTGCCTGTACGCCGAAAGTGTCCCGCAATTCTTCGGGCCACCGACAGCATCTCTTGCACGCCCCTCTCGTTTTTTAAATAATTCTGCACCCCCAAATTCAAGGTATGTGCAAAACATGGGACGTGCTGGAATTTGCCCAGATTTAATGCACACACAATATTGCTGGCATTGTCCGATGCCACAAATCCACAGGAGAGTCCAATTGGGGTAAGCCATTCTGCGATGATCTTCCTCAGTTGCCGTAAGAGGTTTTTAGCTGTGTGCGTATTCTGGAAAGCGGTGATACAAAGCGTAGCCTGCCTAGGAAAGAGTTGGCGTTTGCGAGATGCTGCTACTGGTGCCGCCGCTGCTGTTCTTGCGGCGGGAGTCCATACATCTACCCAGTGGGCTGTCACAGTCATATAGTCCTGAGCCTGCCCTGCTCCACTTGTCCACATGTCCGTGGTTAAGTGGACATTGGGTACAACTGCATTTTTTAGGACACTGGTGAGTCTTTTTCTGAGGTCTGTGTACATTTTCGGTATCGCCTGCCTAGAGAAATGGAACCTAGATGGTATTTGGTACCGGGGACACAGTACCTCCAACAAGTCTCTAGTTGCCTCTGCAGTAATGATGGATACCGGAACCACGTTTCTCACCGCCCAGGATGCCAAGGCCTCAGTTATCCGCTTTGCAGCAGGATGACTGCTGTGATATTTCATCTTCCTCGCAAAGGACTGTTGGACAGTCAATTGCTTGGTGGAAGTAGTAAAAGTGGTCTTACGAGTACGACTTCCCCTCTGGGATGACCATCGACTCCCAGCAGCAACAACAGCAGCGTCAGCAGCAGTAGGTGTTACACGCAAGGATGCATCGGAGGAATCCCAGGCAGGAGAGGACTCGTCAGAATTGCCAGTGACATGGCCTGCAGGACTATTGGCATTCCTGGGGAAGGAGGAAATTGACACTGAGGGAGTTGGTGGGGTGGTTTGCGTGAGCTTGGTTACAAGAGGAAGGGATTTACTGGTCAGTGGACTGCTTCCGCTGTCGCCCAAAGTTTTTGAACTTGTCACTGACTTATGATGAATGCGCTGCAGGTGACGTATAAGGGAGGATGTTCCGAGGTGGTTAACGTCCTTACCCCTACTTATTACAGCTTGACAAAGGCAACACACAGCTTGACAAATGTTGTCCGCATTTATGTTGAAATACTTCCACACCGAAGAGCTGATTTTTTTGGTATTTTCACCAGGCATGTCAATGGCCCTATTCCTCCCACGGACAACAGGTGTCTCCCCGGGTGCCTGACTTAAACAAACCACCTCACCATCAGAATCCTCCTGGTCAATTTCCTCCCCAGCGCCAGCAACACCCATATCCTCCTCATCCTGGTGTACTTCAACACTGACATCTTCAATCTGACTATCAGGAACTGGACTGCGGGTGCTCCTTCCAGCACTTGCAGGGGGCGTGCAAATGGTGGAAGGTGCATGCTCTTCACGTCCAGTGTTGGGAAGGTCAGGCATCGCAACCGACACAATTGGACTCTCCTTGTGGATTTGTGATTTCGAAGAACGCACAGTTCTTTGCTGTGCTTTTGCCAGCTTGAGTCTTTTCATTTTTCTAGCGAGAGGCTGCGTGCTTCCATCCTCATGTGAAGCTGAACCACTAGCCATGAACATAGGCCAGGGCCTCAGCCGTTCCTCGCCACTCCGTGTGGTAAATGGCATATCGGCAAGTTTACGCTTCTCCTCCGTCAATTTTATTTTAGATTTTGGAGTCCTTTTTTTACTGATATTTGGTGTTTTGGATTTTACATGCTCTGTACTATGACATTGGGCATCGGCCTTGGCAGACGACGTTGCTGGCATTTCATCGTCTCGGCCATGACTAGTGGCAGCAGCTTCAGCACGAGGTGGAAGTCGATCTTGATCTTTCCCTATTTTTGGAACCTCAACATTTTTTGTTCTCCATATTTTAATAGGCACAACTAAAAGGCACCTCAGGTAAACAATGGAGATGGATGGATACTAGTATACTTATGGATGGACGAGCGACTGCCGACACAGAGGTAGCTACAGCCGTGGACTACCGTACTGCGTCTGCTGCTAATATAGACTGGATGATAATGATATAAAAAATATATATACATCACTACTGCAGCCGGACAGGTATATATTATATAATGACGGACCTGCTGGACACTGTCAGCACTGCAGACTCCTAAAGTTAGCTACTAGTATCAAGAAGATAGAAAAAAAAAACACCACAGGTAGGTGGTATACAATTATGGATGGACGAGCGACTGCCGGCACAGAGTTAGCTACAGCCGTGGACTACCGTACTGCGTCTGCTGCTAATATAGACTGGATGATAATGATATAAAAAAAAAATATATATATATCACTACTGCAGCCGGACAGGTATATATTATATAATGACGGACCTGCTGGACACTGTCAGCTCAGCACTGCAGACTCCTAAAGTAAGCTACTAGTATCAAGAAGATAGAAAAAAAAAAAAACACCACAGGTAGGTGGTATACAATTATGGATGGACGAGCGACTGCCGACACAGAGGTAGCTACAGCCGTGGACTACCGTACTGCGTCTGCTGCTAATATAGACTGGATGATAATGATATAAAAAATATATATATATCACTACTGCAGCCGGACAGGTATATATTATATAATGACGGACCTGCTGGACACTGTCAGCTCAGCACTGCAGACTCCTAAAGTAAGCTACTAGTATCAAGAAGATAGAAAAAAAAAAGCACCACCGGTAGGTGGTATACAATTATGGATGGACGAGCGACATCTGACACAGAGGTAGCTACAGCCGTGGACTACCGTACTGCGTCTGCTGCTAATATAGACTGGATGATAATGATATAAAAAATATATATATATATCACTACTGCAGCCGGACAGGTATATATTATATAATGACGGACCTGCTGGACACTGTCAGCTCAGCACTGCAGACTCCTAAAGTAAGCTACTAGTATCAAGAAGATAGAAAAAAAAAAACACCACAGGTAGGTGGTATACAATTATGGATGGACGAGCGACTGCCGACACAGAGGTAGCTACAGCCGTGGACTACCGTACTGCGTCTGCTGCTAATATAGACTGGATGATAATGATATAAAAAATATATATATATCACTACTGCAGCCGGACAGGTATATATTATATAATGACGGACCTGCTGGACACTGTCAGCACTGCAGACTCCTAAAGTAAGCTACTAGTATCAAGAAGATAGAAGAAAAAAAACACCACGGGTAGGTGGTATACAATTATGGATGGACGAGCGACTGCCGACACAGAGGTAGCTACAGCCGTGGACTACCGTACTGCGTCTGCTGCTAATATAGACTGGATGATAATGATATAAAAAAATATATATATATATCACTACTGCAGCCGGACAGGTATATATTATATAATGACGGACCTGCTGGACACTGTCAGCTCAGCACTGCAGACTCCTAAAGTAAGCTACTAGTATCAAGAAGATAGAAAAAAAAAAAACCACCACAGGTAGGTGGTATACAATTATGGATGGACGAGCGACATCCGACACAGAGGTAGCTACAGCCGTGGACTACCGTACTGCGTCTGCTGCTAATATAGACTGGATGATAATGATATAAAAAATATATATATATATATATCACTACTGCAGCCGGACAGGTATATATTATATAATGACGGACCTGCTGGACACTGTCAGCTCAGCACTGCAGACTCCTAAAGTAAGCTACTAGTATCAAGAAGATAGAAAAAAAAAAACACCACAGGTAGGTGGTATACAATTATGGATGGACGAGCGACTGCCGACACAGAGGTAGCTACAGCCGTGGACTACCGTACTGCGCCTGCTGCTAATATAGACTGGATGATAATGATATAAAAAATATATATATATCACTACTGCAGCCGGACAGGTATATATTATATAATGACGGACCTGCTGGACACTGTCAGCTCAGCACTGCAGACTCCTAAAGTAAGCTACTAGTATCAAGAAGATAGAAAAAAAAAAAACACCACGGGTAGGTGGTATACAATTATGGATGGACGAGCGACTGCCGACACAGAGGTAGCTATAGCCGTGGACTACCATACTGCGTCTGCTGCTAATATAGACTGGATGATAATGAGATATAAAATATATATATATCACTACTGCAGCCGGACAGGTATATATTATATAATGACGGACCTGCTGGACACTGTCAGCTCAGCACTGCAGACTCCTAAAGTAAGCTACTAGTAGTATCAAGAAGATAGAAAAAAAAACACCACAGGTAGGTGGTATACAATTATGGATGGACGAGCGACTGCCGACACAGAGGTAGCTACAGCCGTGGACTACCGTACTGCGTCTGCTGCTAATATAGACTGGATGATAATGATATAAAAAATATATATATATCACTACTGCAGCCGGACAGGTATATATTATATAATGACGGACCTGCTGGACACTGTCAGCTCAGCACTGCAGACTCCTAAAGTAAGCTACTAGTATCAAGAAGATAGAAAAAAAAAAACACCATGGGTAGGTGGTATACAATTATGGATGGACGAGCGACTGCCGACACAGAGGTAGCTACAGCCGTGGACTACCGTACTGCGTCTGCTGCTAATATAGACTGGATGATAATGATATAAAAAATATATATATATATATCACTACTGCAGCCGGACAGGTATATATTATATAATGACGGACCTGCTGGACACTGTCAGCTCAGCACTGCAGACTCCTAAAGTAAGCTACTAGTATCAAGAAGATAGAAAAAAAAAACACCACGGGTAGGTGGTATACAATTATGGATGGACGAGCGACTGCCGACACAGAGGTAGCTACAGCCGTGGACTACCGTACTGCGTCTGCTGCTAATATAGACTGGATGATAATGATATAAAAAAAAATATATATCACTACTGCAGCCGGACAGGTATATATTATATAATGACGGACCTGCTGGACACTGTCAGCAGAATGCGTTTATAGAATAAAAACACCACACGACGAGTGTTTAACTTTTTCAGGCAGACAATCACAATATACTGGTGGTCAGTGGTCACTGGTCAGTCACACTGGCAGTGGCACTCTGGCAGCAAAAGTGTGCACTGTTAAAATATGTACTCCTGCTATAACTGCTCCCCAGTCTCCCCCACAATTAAGCTGTGTGAGCAGTGAGCACTCAGCACAGTCAGATATACAGTATTACATAGATGATGCAGCACACTGAGGGCACACTGAGGCTGAGCACAGATATGGTATGTGACTGTGTCACACTGTGTATCGTTTTTTTTCAGGCAGAGAACGGATTAATTAAACTGGTGGTCACTGGTCACACTATCAGCAAGTAGTACTCCTAATATGCTCCCCAAAATTAGTAAATCAAGTGTCTCTACTACTCTCTAGTCTACTCTAAACGGAGAGGACGCCAGCCACGTCCTCTCCCTATCAATCTCAATGCACGTGTGAAAATGGCGGCGACGCGCGGCTCCTTATATAGAATCCGAGTCTCGCGATAGAATCCGAGCCTCGCGAGAATCCGACAGCGGGATGATGACGTTCGGGCGCGCTCGGGTTAACCGAGCAAGGCGGGAAGATCCAAGTCTGCCTCGGACCCGTGTAAAAAGCGTGAAGTTCGGGGGGGTTCGGTTTCAGAGAAACCGAACCCGCTCATCACTACTATTCAGTACACTCTCCACAGTCAGAGAGAAAATGGCGGCGATACCAGGACTTTTATAGTATCCAAAACCCAGCAAGACTCCGACAGCGGGATGATGACATTTTGCCTCATTGTGGGACTCGAATCTGGTGGTAAAACCGGATCAGTACTCGGATCCCGGACCGGGTCCCGAACTGGACCCACTCATCTCTAGTTTGTAGTACCGCAAAAACTAACTGGGAATCCATAGGTTGTAAGTTAATTGCTAGACTCTGCTAGACTATTACACTATACTGGAATAGCATAGTACAGCTTTTACTACTACCAAATTTATGTAAAGCAATAGAACAATAACATAGCTACAGTATGTATACCTCCACCAATTGCAAAAAATATCCTTTCTGAAACATGTTTTTCTAGTTGACTATACATTTTCTTTATTCAAATAACACATTGAACTGCCTACTAATCTAACTTTGTTAGTAAAAGGAGCCTCTATTTTCTAATGAGCTTTTTTCAATTAGTGAAACACATATTGGCCCAGATGTAATGACGCCCGACTCCGGCAGCCATGCAGGATGCCTTGTAAGTGATTGCCCCTTTAAAAAAAATGTCCACATTCGGCCGGCATCCTGCATGCACGCCGAACTCGGATATCATTACATTAGGGCCATTGAATCCAGAAAATATTGCTAGGTCTTTCTCACATGTGATGTAAAGTAAAAAAGGAAATATTATTCTCCTATGAAATTCAACTTCATGAGGTGGATATCCATAGTATGGTGCTGATTGTCACAGTTGCAGGGGAACTCCATGTGTTTTGTCACCTTGGCTTAGTGACAATCTAGCTTCTTTTGGTAAAATAACTTTATAGTAATTATTTGTTGCTGCTACAAATATGTGGTGTATAAACATTATGAATCATGTATGTAGCCTATGCATCGATTTACTGTATAAATATTTCCATCTGGACAGTTTCACATTATATTTACCTCATAGAGAATTTGTTGCTGATTTATTGCTGCTGCAGCTATCTAGTGGTATTTTTCTATTTATTTAAAAAGCACATATAATAATTTATTTGTACAGACAGGCCACTCTTTTCTTTGGTGCCTGATCCACTTATAAAGTATTCCTCTTTCTACTTCATGTTCAGCTCTTTGCCCAACAGCATGAATGTCTCTTCCCCTACCCAAATCTCTCCTCTCTCAAGTTCTCCCTCTCACAGAGGTTGTGGCCACACAATTAATAATTGTTGAATATGTTGAACTACATAATCCTTGCTATTAATTTTACTTTCCTAGTCAAGTTTGATTGTCTACCTCACAATAATATACAAATACAATTGGGTGAATCCAAGGACTTACAAAACCATCTAATGTACATCGCAGTTTGGATTGTCAGTTAAAATAAAACCATCTCCTGAAAACATATACACCATTCTCGATGTTCTTATAATTAGTATTCATTTTATGCCATTTTATTCATTAAAGGTAGCTCTACTTATTATGAACTCATATAATTTTTTCTCTAAGTTCATTCAATAAACAGCTTATGGGTTACTTTCAAGTCTCAGTAATCTATATCAGACTGGTTTGCAATGACTCAGTCCTCTTTTACTTCCCTCCCTCCATGAATTTACTTGTTTTCTCTGATGCTTACATTTAATGTGGGGATTTGACAGATCAGATAAATTTGTGGTGTATAGCTTGCACACTCTCCTTAACATTTTCATTTAAGCTGAAAGCCACTATCCAAAAGCCAGCAGTTCAATCTATCTCGATGGTTCTCCTTTAAGCATGATATTGAGGAAATAAATTTGTCTTTTGAGCTGGGCACCCCTTCCTTTTCTACCTCTTGAGGCCACTGTAGTATAGTAGTATAGAAGAGCCTCATAGTCAATGCTAACATGCAAGGCTGCCATAAGAAATTGTGAGGACCGGGACTGACAAAATAGACTGGGCCCCTCCCGGCCCCCAATTTTGTTTTACGCACTGTTCCACCCCTATATGATGTCATACATTGTGATGTTACTGTACATATAGGTGGAGTGTTGTGGGCCTACAGGAACGGTTCACAGATATCTGATGTAGAGATGAGCGGGTTCGGTTTCTCTGAATCCGAACCCGCCAGAACTTCATGTTTTTTTTCACGGGTCCGAGCGACTCGGATCTTCCCGCCTTGCTCGGTTAACCCGAGCGCGCCCGAACGTCATCATGACGCTGTCGGATTCTCGCGAGGCTCGGATTCTATCGCGAGACTCGGATTCTATATAAGGAGCCGCGCGTCGCCGCCATTTTCACACGTGCATTGAGATTGATAGGGAGAGGACGTGGCTGGCGTCCTCTCCATTTAGATTATAAGAGACTGAGAGAGATTTACTGGAGCTGACTAGGAGGAGTACTGTTACTGTAGAAGTGTAGAGACTGAGTGGAGAGAGTTTACTAGTGAGGACAGTGCAGTTTACTTTATAATCCGTTCTCTGCCTGAAAAAAGCGATACACAGCACACAGTGACTCAGTCACATACCATATCTGTGTGCACTGCTCAGGCTCAGGCCAGTGTGCTGCATCATCTATTATCTATATATAATATTATATATATCTGTCTGACTGCTCAGCTCACACAGCTTATAATTGTGGGGGAGACTGGGGAGCACTACTGCAGTGCCAGTTATAGGTTATAGCAGGAGCCAGGAGTACATAATATATTATATAGTGAGTGACCACCAGACACACAGTGCAGTTTATTTAATATATCCGTTCTCTGCCTGAAAAAAGCGATACACACAGTGACTCAGTCAGTCACATACCATATCTGTGTGCACTGCTCAGGCTCAGGCCAGTGTGCTGCATCATCTATATATATATTATATATCTGTCTGACTGCTCAGCTCACACAGCTTATAATTGTGGGGGAGACTGGGGAGCACTACTGCAGTGCCAGTTATAGGTTATAGCAGGAGCCAGGAGTACATAATATTATATTAAAATTAAACAGTGCACACTTTTGCTGCAGGAGTGCCACTGCCAGTGTGACTAGTGACCAGTGACCTGACCACCAGTATATATAATATTAGTAGTATACTATCTCTTTATCAACCAGTCTATATTAGCAGCAGACACAGTACAGTGCGGTAGTTCACGGCTGTGGCTACCTCTGTGTCGGCACTCGGCAGCCCGTCCATAATTGTATATACCACCTAACCGTGGTTTTTTTTTCTTTCTTTATACATACATACTAGTTACGAGTATACTATCTCTTTATCAACCAGTCTATATATTAGCAGCAGACACAGTACAGTGCGGTAGTTCACGGCTGTGGCTACCTCTGTGTCGGCACTCGGCAGCCCGTCCATAATTGTATATACCACCTAACCGTGGTTTTTTTTTATTTCTTTATACATACATACTAGTTACGAGTATACTATCTCTTTATCAACCAGTCTATATATTAGCAGCAGACACAGTACAGTGCGGTAGTTCACGGCTGTGGCTACCTCTGTGTCGGCACTCGGCAGCCCGTCCATAATTGTATATACCACCTAACCGTGGTTTTTTTTTCTTTCTTTATACATACATACTAGTTACGAGTATACTATCTCTTTATCAACCAGTCTATATATTAGCAGCAGACACAGTACAGTGCGGTAGTTCACGGCTGTGGCTACCTCTGTGTCGGCACTCGGCAGCCCGTCCATAATTGTATATACCACCTAACCGTGGTTTTTTTTTCTTTCTTTATACATACATACTAGTTACGAGTATACTATCTCTTTATCAACCAGTCTATATATTAGCAGCAGACACAGTACAGTGCGGTAGTTCACGGCTGTGGCTACCTCTGTGTCGGCACTCGGCAGCCCGTCCATAATTGTATATACCACCTAACCGTGGTTTTTTTTTCTTTCTTTATACATACATACTAGTTACGAGTATACTATCTCTTTATCAACCAGTCTATATATTAGCAGCAGACACAGTACAGTGCGGTAGTTCACGGCTGTGGCTACCTCTGTGTCGGCACTCGGCAGCCCGTCCATAATTGTATATACCACCTAACCGTGGTTTTTTTTTCTTTCTTTATACATACATACTAGTTACGAGTATACTATCTCTTTATCAACCAGTCTATATATTAGCAGCAGACACAGTACAGTGCGGTAGTTCACGGCTGTGGCTACCTCTGTGTCGGCACTCGGCAGCCCGTCCATAATTGTATACTAGTATCCAATCCATCCATCTCCATTGTTTACCTGAGGTGCCTTTTAGTTGTGCCTATTAAAATATGGAGAACAAAAATGTTGAGGTTCCAAAATTAGGGAAAGATCAAGATCCACTTCCACCTCGTGCTGAAGCTGCTGCCACTAGTCATGGCCGAGACGATGAAATGCCAGCAACGTCGTCTGCCAAGGCCGATGCCCAATGTCATAGTACAGAGCATGTCAAATCCAAAACACCAAATATCAGTAAAAAGCCTCTTTTTTTCTTTGCGTCATGTGCTGTTTGGGGAGGGTTTTTTGGAAGGGACATCCTGCGTGACACTGCAGTGCCACTCCTAGATGGGCCCGGTGTTTGTGTCGGCCACTAGGGTCGCTAATCTTACTCACACAGCTACCTCATTGCGCCTCTTTTTTTCTTTGCGTCATGTGCTGTTTGGGGAGGGTTTTTTGGAAGGGCCATCCTGCGTGACACTGCAGTGCCACTCCTAGATGGGCCCGGTGTTTGTGTCGGCCACTAGGGTCGCTAATCTTACTCACACAGCTACCTCATTGCGCCTCTTTTTTTCTTTGCGTCATGTGCTGTTTGGGGAGGGTTTTTTGGAAGGGACATCCTGCGTGACACTGCAGTGCCACTCCTAGATGGGCCCGGTGTTTGTGTCGGCCACTAGGGTCGCTAATCTTACTCACACAGCTACCTCATTGCGCCTCTTTTTTTCTTTGCGTCATGTGCTGTTTGGGGAGGGTTTTTTGGAAGGGCCATCCTGCGTGACACTGCAGTGCCACTCCTAGATGGGCCCGGTGTTTGTGTCGGCCACTAGGGTCGCTAATCTTACTCACACAGCTACCTCATTGCGCCTCTTTTTTTCTTTGCGTCATGTGCTGTTTGGGGAGGGTTTTTTGGAAGGGACATCCTGCGTGACACTGCAGTGCCACTCCTAGATGGGCCCGGTGTTTGTGTCGGCCACTAGGGTCGCTTATCTTACTCACACAGCGACCTCGGTGCAAATTTTAGGACTAAAAATAATATTGTGAGGTGTGAGGTATTCAGAATAGACTGAAAATGAGTGTAAATTATGGTTTTTGAGGTTAATAATACTTTGGGATCAAAATGACCCCCAAATTCTATGATTTAAGCTGTTTTTTTAGTGTTTTTTGAAAAAAACACCCAAATCCAAAACACACCCGAATCCGACAAAAAAAATTCGGTGAGGTTTTGCCAAAACGCGTTCGAACCCAAAACACGGCCGCGGAACCGAACCCAAAACCAAAACACAAAACCCGAAAAATTTCAGGCGCTCATCTCTAATCTGATGTGCAGAAAAGGTTTGTTTTAAGAAGTCTTCCCTGTGCAGCTCTACAGGTATTGGTGGTAGGAGCCAGTGGTTGGCCCCCTCTCTGTAAGGACCCCGGACAGCAGTCCCCACCATCCCCCCTGATGGCTGCCCTGCTAACATGCCTTGACCATTTTATTGTAACCATTTTTCCCCATATTTGGTTTAATTAATGTCTTGAATCATTATTTATTGGAGTTAAACTGTTATTTTTTATAATGGTACAATGGGCATCTGCCATTATGTAGTTTATGAGTTATCTTGCACAAGCCACACACATTATTCTTCTGTTATTTATATTTATGTGTTATATTTCTACATTTGATGTATTTTATATTGAAGCAGCAGTAGAGAAGGCCAAGGCAGAGGAAAAATCATGTAAAATCTTCTCAGGCTACAAGCTCCTGACATTCTGTAAACTCCACAAACTGTGCAATGTGACCTACACAACATATATGTATCCATGCAGCAATAAACACTATCTAGGCCACTTACAGTATCCCACAATCTACAATTTTCAAGAGATGCAAGGTCCACATCTATCCCTTGTGCCCCACTTCTTCTGCTTACATGTTTGTTGTGTGCCTTTAATTTTTTTATTTTTTTGCTTTACCCCTTAAAATGTTTTTTTAGTAGAATCATACAATTTTACTTTTATGTTATCTTGTGCCACAAAGTCAGTTTGGCAGCATCAGTAATCTACATTGTAGCTCATGCTAAGTAATACTTTTTTTTTTTTACTTTGTGAAATATGGGTAGTGTTTTTCTTCTCTACCTTGGTTTCTGGTTGGGAGAAGCTCCTGGTGTAACTCTAGATTATAGTCAGAGCAAAATAATCTGGAACAGTTTGCACATCCCACATGTGTGCAGTTCCCCATGTTTTGGTTCTAAATCATCATTGTGTTTTGGCTTTGCAAAACCACCTTCAAGTGTTTAGGGTTTGGTTTTGTATCTGGGTTTCTTTAAAAATGAAATAAATGCTCAAATGATGTCACTTGGACCTGTTTTTGTTCCTATTGTATTATTAACATCAATACCAATTACTTTCAAGTAAATTTTGCCCACTTCACCATACACTGTTCTGAGTGAAATGGCACATGAAATTTTGAAGAAGGGATTTACTGCACATGCAATCAAAAACCCAAGATTCAGTTTTAAAATCTGAGTTAAAAACTTGAGGGAAGACTCAACTCAGGACTGATTCGAGTCAGAATTTGATTTTTCTCAGATCCCCAAAGTTCATAAAAGTACATAAAACACTCAGCACATACATCGGAATAGTGTGATGACAAAAAACTACAGTATGTTTGATTACTAACATATTGGCTAGCTGCTTTGTAATCTTCATTTTATTTACCCTGTATTTAATAAAGCCTTAATCAAGAGTTCATGACCTCTTCATATTTAACAACTTCAGTCTGCTGGCTATTACAGAAACATGGCTCACACAATTAGACATGGCCTCCCCTGCAGCACTGTCACACGGTGGTCTCCACTTCACATACACCCACAGGACTGGTAACAGAAAAGATGGTGGGGTTGGAATATTTGCATACACAGTTCTACAAAAGGTTCCATCACTAACATTGACATAATTTTAAGTACATTCTATTAGAATTTACACTCCTTTCTTTCTGCATGTTGCAGCTATCTATTGCCCACCTTGGCAACCCAAAAATGTTCTATAAAAATTTTTGTGCCTGGCTCCCTCACTTACATCTGACATCTATACCATCATGTACAAGAGAAGGATATGTACAGCACTTTTTGACACACTTCAAAATGTGCACATATATTTAATATTCCACAGTTAAAAATTACACAATTAAAAATAAATTCATAAATACTGTACCTGGAGTTAAACGAATGCAACAGTAGTCTCAATAAAAAAGATCATCATATTCATTTACCTCCATGTATTGTATTTATGAATTTATTTTTAATTGTGTAAATTTTTAATGTAGAATATTAAATATATGTGCAAGTTTTCAAGTGTGTCAAAAAGTGCGGTATATATTCTTCTTTTGTTAATTCATATAGTCTTGAGAGGGATTGACTACCCCTCATACATTGCAGCTGCTGGGAGAAAACAACAAAATAACAGCACCTGAATATACATTTTGTATATCTCTTTTTTTATCTACACTATCGTCATGGGAGATTTCAGTATTGCTATTGATAGTCCAAAATCTTCTGCTCATGCCTCCAAACTACTCTCTCTAACCACCTCTCTCAGCCCCTCCCAATGGACTGATTCCTCTACTCATCAGGAGGGCCACTGCCTTGATCTAGTATTCACCAGACTATGCTCAGTTTCTGAATTCACTAACACCCCTTTCCCTTTCTCAGATCGCAACCTTATCACCTCCTCCATTACTTCAAACTCAGTGTCACTTCAGTCTTTCAAGCCTCCTCAAACTCACAGAAATATTAATGCAATTAATCTTCAAGAACTTTCCACATCACTCCAACATCTGATTTCACCAATTTTTGCATTCACTTCTCCTGAGATGGCTTTATCACACCTTAGCCAGACTCTAGAAATAGCCCTTGATGAAGTGGCTCCAGCTACCCATCACATTTCAAGTAGGCCTAGATGTCAACTGTGGCACTCTAAATGAACAAGGCACCTACAAAAACTGTCATGTAAAGTTGAATGACAGTGGCTTAAATCTCGTATTCCAAGTGACTACCACTCTTTTTATAATACCCTGGATACTGCCAAACAAACATATTTCCAAACTCTCATCTCTGCTTAAGCCTCTATTCCCAAATGACTTTTTAATACATTTAAGTAACTTCTTAACCCTCCCTACCCAACCCACTAGCCACTATCAAGGCACAAGATCTTGATTCCTACTTCAAGGACAAGATTGATAAGATCCAAGATGAAATGGTATGCTCTTCCTCAATCAGTGACCTACTCAATTCCCTACCTGCAAATGAAGTATCAACACTCTTCTCATCCTGCTACTCTACTACCTCTCCTCTTGATCCTATACCAACACAATAAAGTAATGATCTGTCTCATGTGTTCATCCCATACTTAACTGGCATCTCTAATCTCTCTCTCTCTACTGGTTTCTTTCTGTTACTGTACAAGCATGCAATGATTACTCCCATTCTGAAAAACAAAATTATTACCCTATCTCTCTCTCTCTCTCAAACTACTTTCCCATCTCTCAGGTTCCTTGCCTCTCCAAGCTACTTGAGAGACTTGCCTACACTCACCTCACACATTTTCTTAATTCATACAACTTATTGGACCCACATCAGTCAGGCTTTCATTGCCAACACAGAGACAGCACTGACTAAAGTAGTGCATGATCTGGTCACTGCAAAGTCTAAAGGCCATTACTCACTTCTTATTCTTCTTGATCGCTCTGCTGCTTTTGACACCATTGACCACTCTCTTCTCATACAAACATTACAATACCTAGGTCTTCAGGACACAGCCCTCTTGTTTCCTATCCTACCTATCTAATCACTGTATCAGTGTCCATTTCTCTGAATCTACCTCCTCTTTGCTACCTCTTTTAGTTGGAGTACAACAAGGCTCAGTCTTAGGCCATCTGCTTTTCTCAATCTTTACTTCATCTCTTGGTAAACTAATCAGCTCTTTTGGATTTCATTATCATCTGTATGCAGATGATGCTCAAATCATCCTATCCTCCCCAGATTTGTCTCTATCTGTATTGGGCCATGTCACTGAATGCCTCTCTGCTGGTTTATCTTGGATGTCATCTCACCACCTTAAACTTAGCATTTCCAAACCAGAGTTAATTATATTTCCACCAACCAATAGTGGTTACCAACCTGATATTTCAATCACTGTTGAGAACTCGACAATCAACCCTACACCACAAGCTCGCTGCGTAGGTGTCATCCTTGACTCTGAACTATCCTTTGTTCCCCATATTCAATCTGTCTCAAAATCATGTTACATGCATCTAAAAAATATATCCAAAATATGACAATATCTTAAAGCAAGACACTGCAAAAACTCTAATCCATGCACTCATCATCTCCTGCATTGATTATTGCAATAGTCTTCTTACCGGTCTAACCAAGAAGAGACTCTCACAATACAATCCATTCTGAATGCATCTGTGAGGCTAATCTTCCTCGCTAGATGGTCATCATCTGCAGACCCACTATGTCAGTCCCTCAGTTGGTTACCTGTATTATACCATATTCAATTTAAAATATTTTAACTCTCACACAAGGCATTTTAACCATACTACACCAACACCTTCGCTTATTTCAAAATACCTCAAACCTGGCCCCTTCACTCTTCACAAGATCTACATCTCTCAACACTCAAGGTAAGTGTTCTTGTATTACCTTGTATGTTATATAGGGACAATAATGGAAAAGCTGTTAAAATACCAACAAAATAATTAATTAGATAATAGCCACAAACTCTGAATAAACCTGTCCAAACTCATGAAATGAGAAGTATCCAAACTCAAGTGTCACAATATGTGTAGTTTCTCTTCCTTGCTTGGGGGGCTTCTCTCTGCTCTGGTGCATCAGCACTCTGGTCTGAGTATCTACAGCTTGGTAATTAGCTGTTACAGCAACTAAGAACAGCACCTGAATTTCCTATCTGAATCAGCCACACAAGCTGCATGATGCCAGTTCATCATGTCAAGTCTGTTTCAGTGTCTGCACTTTGGATCATGCTTCTAGAAAGTACAGTATATAATGTGCTTTCCTGCTGACTGTAGGTCCTGGTCTTCTGCAACCTTCCATCCTCATGCTCCTCATGTCAGTTAACTTGGACACTGCTCTGCAACCCCAGTGTGAATATATTTGCTATTTGGGACTTTTTTCATTGCCTACTCACAAGTCTATATCAGTTTGCCTGGACTTTACCTTACCATTAGTAATCACTTCCAATATCCTGCCAACAACTGCATACAGTATATTTGCTATTCGGGACTTCCTTCATTTGTCTTCATACAAGTTTATCTTAGTTTGTCTGGACTTCACCTTGCTACCAGTAATCACTTACTGCATCCTGCAATTAATTTTCTATTCAGAACTATATCATTGTAATTATTGTCTACAACTACCTGGATTTCTTACCTGTTAATTTTACTGCCTAAAACCTTCACTTGCAAGTTCTATCTGGACATTGCTAATCAGTGTTCTTCAGCCACAGTTATCAAGTATTAATTCTTCAGTGGTCTTCAACCACCATTTTTCAAGTAGTCATTCCTTGATTTTCTTCAGCCACAGTAATCAAGTATCCTGTCTTCTAAGTAATAATCTCTTGATCATTATTTCCTGTATTTGTTTCCTATCCGGTGTCTTCAGACTGTGGTATTCCAATACATAATCTTTAAGGTACTGTATTTGGACATTAATACTAATACTCATGGTTGTGACTGGACTTTGATACTTGCTGTTGTTGCCTTCTGTATACTGCATTTCCCAGTATGAAATAAACTGGCTGTTGCACACTGAACATACAGTAGGTTGTTTCCAGTGGTGAATTTCCCATTAGGGGTGGCACTTGGATGCTTGTTTAGTACTGTCATACTGAAATTTACCGGTAACTGCTAAATATTTCCACTCTACTGTACCATAAGGCATCTTGAGTGGAGTATGAATGGGTAGGACTGCCCTGTAAACTGTCTTACTTAATAAATATGTATACATAATTAAAAATAAAACAAAATGCTATAGTTCATGGCTTTTTTATTATAATAAATTGCTAATTATCAAATGAGGGCTTATAACCGATTAATTCAAATATTAAAATTAGGGAGAGATGGGCAGCCATTACTGTTGTGCCTAGGGGTGCCATGACCCCTAAATCTGCCCCTGGTTGTTTCCTGTGAGTATGTCCATACAGGAAAAATACCACATAAACCTTGACACCAGGAAATTTAATCAGTTGACAAATTAAAAAAAAATAGCAAAATTGATCACATAATTCATAAATGATGCCTGATTGCAAAAAAAATGCAGGCGGATGTTAAAGTGCTGTCAAATGAGGTTCCCCTGTTTGTGTAAGATCCTGCTGTACCAGTCTAGATATGGCATGAGTGCAATCCTTTAAAATGGTCATTCCTTAACTCTGCATATCACAGTAATCAAAATTTATTTTTAGGGCTATTAATTAATCACTTAACTAGCTTATGTTTTTTTTTCAAAAAATGCTCCAAAATTGTCAGTTTTTTTATGAATGAATTAGGTTATGAACATTTTTTTACAACCATATTCAATATGATTTTCTAAAAATGTTTAATTTTTTTCATAAACATCGGTACTAACATCGATAGACCATATATCCTAATTTTGATGATCAGACCATTGCAACCATTGTGACTCTACACTTTCCTGAATGCTGCTCATTTATACAGGGTCGGTTGGCCACATGGAGGGCAAGGACTGCTTTTTAACATTTCCTTAGTAGCCATGGGGTGGGGGTGCTTCTGGGCCACCCAATGACCACTGATTGGCAGTATGGCAGGCACTAGGGTAGGGAACCAAGAAGCAAGGGGACCATGAGGTCTCCCTGATAGTGGCAGCTGCTTTCTGAATGGTCACTTTGGATGTGACCATGTCAGGGAAAGCCCAGCCTGTGGTGTCACATCTGATGTGACCAAGCCAGGCAAGTGCTTAAAAAAAGCTTGCCAAAACTGTGTTTCCAATAGAGGCTTATACCGGCAAAAATGTTTGCAGTAAAGTGACAGCTATTAGCATTAGTTTACTTTGGACTCTTAAACTGCACGGTTGGCCATAAGGTGGCACATGCACACAGAAAAGTCACAATAACATTCTGAGAGCTTTTTGGACCTTGGTAAATTAGCTGGATTGCAGTCCCATTGATAATATTATAGTATACAGTGACAGTCTAACACTCTGATATCTCCTGCATTCAGAGTTTGTTATATTATAGAGTTACAATGCAGAAACTGCATTTCCATATGGGTTTATCTGTAATAAATAGATAACATAGGGCCTAATCAGGGTTGATCGCAAAAGCAAAATCTTTCTGTAATGGGCAAAACCATGTGCACTGCAGGTGTGGCAGATATAACATGTGCAGAGAGAATTAGGTTTGGGTGGGTTATATTGTTTCTGTGTAGGGCAAATACTGGCTGATTTATTTCTACACTGAAATTTAGATTTAACTTTGAACACACCCCACCCAAATCTAACTCTCTCTGCACGTTATATCTGCCCCACCTGCAGTGCACATGGTTTTTCCCATTCGAGAAAGATTTTACTTTTGCGATCAACCCTGAATTAGACCCATAGGGGTATATTTACTAAAAATCGTATTTTTCTGAATGAGGTTAAAGTGTAATCACGAATGACATCGAATGTGTGATTTTGCAACTTTTTGAATTTATTACACCTCATTTACTATGCTGTCGTGTTTTGATTATTACCATTTTTGGTGGCTTTTTCTGGTGGCCTTGGGCTTTTTCTGGTGTTTTAATACAAAAGTAAATTGTTATTGGTGTCTTTAAAAGAAGTGTGTCATGTGTTTTTGCAAATTTTTAAAAAATATATATTTTCAATGGACTTATGGTTATTATGTGTTGTTCTGGGTTGTCCTTTGTGTGGTAGATGTGATTTTTCTTGCATATTTGTTTTTGATTCTTACAATTTAGCGCATATATTTGGGGGTAGTGTTTGGTTGTTAGCAGCAAAAAAATGTAAAATACAGAGCAATATTCTGGTTGTGTTAAGCTACCACGTTTGGGTTTTAAGTAGTATAATATTGTGAATTCTGCACCTTTGTGTATGGATTGGTTGGTGTAATTGTTTCATAATTGAACTATACACACCCAATGAAGTCAGGCAGAAAAGCATAAGCATAGTTTTGTTTACTTCTCATCAGGTTCCTCATATGTTTACATCACAATAAGGATTTTGCATAAACATATAAACATAATAGTATGTTCATAAGGACATTCTTCATATTTCTACAGTATGAAAGAGATGCAGCACAGACAGGCCACAGCCCACACTGCCAAGAGATGCAGATGCTGGCGATGCAGGTAAGAATGTAGTCTATACACATATTCGGAAAACACATAGAAAAGCAGAATGTTAATGTTTATCTTATCACATAGGTCTTTCTTCATCAAACCCCCCTCCACTAAGGCGCCCATCACAGGGCTCGGATACTCTCCATAGGATGCCTACCAAGAGATGCCGTCTTGAGGCTGAATCTCCAGCAGCATCCTCACCACCACAACGGCGCATCTCCACAGTGTCGTCCCTGCCACCACAAGCCATTTTGGCCAGTCCCAAAAGCGAGGATCCACAATCCCCTCAGCTGTCTGGTGAGTAAACATAAAAATTAATTGTAAATAAGTTAAAAAACAGTGGGGTAGATGTATTAACCTGGAGAAGGCATAAGGAAGTGATAAACCAGTGATGGCCCTCATTCCGAGTTGTTCGCTCGCAAGCTGCTTTTAGCAGCTTTGCACATGCTAAGCCGCCGTCTACTGGGAGTGAATCTTAGCTTATCAAAATTGCGAACGAAAGATTAGCAAAATTGCGAATAGACACTTCTTAGCAGTTTCTGAGTAGCTCCACACTTACTCGGCAACTGCGATCAGTTCAGTCAGTTTCGTTCCTGGTTTGACGTCACAAACACTCCCAGCGTTCGGCCAGACACTCCTCCATTTCTCCAGCCACTCCCGCGTTTTTCCCAGAAACGGTAGCGTTTTTTTGCACACACCCATAAAACGGCCAGTTTCCGCCCAGAAACACCCACTTCCTGTCAATCACATTACGATCACCAGAACGAAGAAAAAACCTCGTAATGCCGTGAGTAAAATACCTAACTGCATAGCAAATTTACTTGGCGCAGTCGCACTGCGGACATTGCGCATGCGCATTAGCGACTAATCGCTCCATTGCGAGAAAAATATAACGAGCGAACAACTCGGAGTGACCCCCGATATGTGCAAGGTGATAAAGGCAGCAGCCAAACAGAGCTGTTTGGCTTGTGCCTTTATCACCTTGCACATATCACTGGTTTATCACTTCCTTATGCCTTCTCCAGGTTAATTCATCTGCCCCACTGTTTGTGCACAGCCAAAAAAATGTGTTACAAATAAAAAGTAATCCTTGTAATAATCACCAACAGCAAGCACATGGGGGTAACGTTATTTTTTTTGTTTCATTTTCAGATGTGATGTTGGCCATAGCAACCATTTTTTATTTTTTTTATTTGCTAGAAACAGCTACATAAATGTTAAGTCTAATACAATTGTTTTGCATGCCCAACATCACCAGTTCTAAACATAGGCCACCTTAAGACATTTTGAACCATTTTGAAAGTTTTAATTTTTTTGCACTATATTTGTTTAAGTTTTGGCCAGACCACTGACTGCCTTGAACAATGTATGAGTGTATTGCTCAACACATTTATTGTGTGTGTTTTACAAAAGGAAGCTTCATACACAATATGTAAATGTAGTAATTGGTAATTGTTACAGTTCTTCGTGTTCGCACATTAATTATGGCTCAGAGTCCAACAATTCACTAAAACATTTTTCAACTGAGTAGGGAACGTTAGAAGCTACATATTTCTACAAAAAGGTGAGCTACATAGTTAAGTTTAGGCCACAATCTATTTATCATTTCCAACATGAATATTAAGATGTAATGCATGTTGACGTAAAGCTATAAAAAGACCAATGCAAAATATTGACTAAATAGTGGCTGTCTTCAACCCCATACAGAACCACCCATCATGCCCGAGGATGTCCAGCAAGAATCTGACTTGCAGGATACGTACAAACTACACCTGCAAGCGATAGATCCTACCCAGCCAACCACGCCGCAGGACATAACCCAACCACCCCAAACATCCCACAGCCCACAATTGAGCCCAACACCACCCCAGCAACAAATGGCCCCAGAGTTTTGGAGCAGTTGGGCCACACAACAGGCGCAACACTATGCCTGCCTAAACACCCACACCCAATACCTTGCCAGTCTGCCCCATCATCTGCCTAGACTCAGTCGGAACTCAGGCAGACTGATAGTTCAGGTTGGCAGAATTGCCAATTCAATGGAGCAGATGAGGGCAGACAACAGCCAAATGCAAGCCAATTTGCTTCGAATCATGGATGACCAACAGCGGCAGCAACAAGCCCTCATTCAAATTATTCAACACAACCAACTGATAAACGAAAACCTCTCCCGAATTATTGCCAACAACACTGCCGCTAATACACAACTGACTGCAAGCCTAAACAACCTGAGCCAAAGCCTTAATGTGTTGGCATCACACCAACTAAGCTCAAGTTCGGGAACAACCACACCAAGCCAGACCCCAGTTTCCTCCCCAGTTAGACGCTCCAGCAGAACACGGACCAACGAACCAGGCCAATCCTCTGCACCCAGCACACAAAAAAAAAAAAATGATGAAGGCTGCAGCAAATAGCTCTTTACAAATAATGTTTTGGGAATTGTTTAACTAAAAATGCCTGTGTTCAAGGTAATAAATTATTCACACGCAATATGTGTATTGTTTAATTTGCTAATGAGTGACAGTGTAAGTTATACATTTTATTGCCTAACTGTAAACAACATGAGAAATAACAAACAATAACGCAAAACAAACATAATTAAGACCTATAAAACATTTTATAATAGTGGTTATGCAAGGTTATTTATGACTAAATAATACTTACCGTTAAAAAACGCAGATTAACTTCTTGCCTTACCTACCTCCCTACATCTGTACTCACACTGTCGCCAGGTGTTTCTAAATCACCTACTTACTGACTGTTTTCTTCATCAACAACATGTGGCAGATGTTGGCGCAAACACATGTTATGAAGAAAACAGCAGCAGAACACAATCCTAGTCACCTTTGAGGGACTATACAACAAAAGCCCTGCAGACTTATCCAGACACCGAAACCTAGATTTCAGCACCCCAAAACATCTTTCTATCACATTCCGCGTGGACTTATGTGCATTATTATAATTGTGTTCAGCAGGAGAATCAGGTTGGGACAATGGAGTAAGGAGCCAAGAGTAGCAGCCATAACCACCATCACCTGAAAGACAGATATAGGCAAAATTAGGACATGTGGTTTATGGGAAATAAAATAAAAAAATATGGAGGTTGAAGTTACCACACATACACACAACACACTTGGAACATACCCAGCAGCCATCCATCAGGCATTTGTCCGGCCTCAAACTTATCATAGAGGGATGACTGACTGAGGATGAAGGAGTCAAGGCAGCCGCCAGGGTAACCCGCAACAACACTCATAATTGTTAAATTTGCATCACAAACCACCTGGACATTAGTGGATTGGCCCAGATGTCTATTGGTATAAATATATTGCCTGCCCCTAGGTGGGCTCAGCTCAACGTGTGTGCAATCTATGGCACCCAGCACCTTGGGCATGCCAGCAAGCTCATAGAAAGCTACTCTGACTGCATGCCACTGCGACTCCTGGGTAGGGAAGCAGATAGAGGCATCTATGTGGGCATCCAAGACATCCAAAACCTGAGTGGACATTACAAAATATAAGGTGAGTGTCATGACCTGTAATCAATACTATACTGTGTTATATTACATAACAGAATCACCACTTAGACATAGACGTGTATGTATGTTTTAACTCACCTGAATTAAATATTTTGAAAAGGTGGGCTGTGAGATACAAATTACATCGCCAGTCACAGCCTGGAAGCTGCCAGTAGCCATAAAGTGCAATACAGCCAGGAGTTTGTGCAGGCCTGAGACAGAGCGAGAGTGTGCTGTATCAGGGTCTAGGTCCAGTTTGACAAGGTCATACAGACGGAAAATGTTGTTTCTATTCAGCCTGAACATATGTATAACCTGGTCATTGGCCAATGCGTTCAAGTTTAAATGCCCCATAAAAAAATGAGGCCTATGCAGCCTCCGCGGAACCTCTACAACCTACTAACCATGTTCACTTTCCTGGCCCTGGTTTATTGTTGCCCCATGGAGCAGTCTCAGGTATGCCCCAGCAAACAAGAACTCAGTACTACACACGGCAGCAGCCATTTCAGAGTGAGAGATGTGAAAAATGTTCTTGGGTCCCTTTTAAAGGTCAAAAAATTCAGGTGTGAGTAATGTATAATTGGTAACACATGTAAACACGCTTCTCAAAAGCAGGTCTACTATTTTTAGGCTTTTTTTACGATAAGTATTTTTTCACGGCTGCACATGCATTTTCACGGTAGAGATTTCAAATATGAATGCATAGTAAATGACCGAGTTCTATACCTAAACAGCCGCGTTTGACCGATGGTGTATTCATTCGTATTTTTACAACACAGCCGTAAAAAAAATACGAATGCCCTCATCACTGCCAAGATTTGAGTTTAGTAAATTCCCGAGATGACACTTTGAACAAAAAACACCAAATCGGTCAATATCGGGAGCTTAGTAAATGTACCCCATAGTGTTATAAGCAACTTTTTGTGCTCTTGCATTATTCTCCCACATGCAGACTATAATCTACTTTTATAAAATTGCACTATAGAGGAGTTGAAAAATGTAAAATGTCATGTATTATATCACATAGAAGGCTAAGATAAGAACATGCATGCAGCTAAGGTGAACATGATAGATCCAGTGGAGCTGGCAGGCCAAGAGTTAGAGATGGTGAAAAACATGTGAACCCTCAATAACATATATTTTCAATATTTCCTATAATAAATCTCCCATGGAGTGGATGGATGATAGTACTGTATGCATATCATGGTAAACCTGCACAAACTGCATATGTGTAATTAGTATTTTATAATTTCAAATAAAAAGGAAAGTTTAAGTAATGTCATCCTTAGAACTTTGAGTGCTATAGGTCCGTTAGTACAGTCGCTTAACTACAGTATATATTCATGTAAATTAGCATATTAATTGGCATAGCTTAACATAAAAGTATATGATGCAAATATCCAACAAAATATTATTCAAATTAGAAATTAAATAATCTAATTTACAAAGAGTTGAATACGGCAGTGAAAGAAGTCTGTGTTTCTGCAATGTTATGTTAAGAAAAGTAGAAGATATATTTTCTGACAGATATTGTGACATTAATGTTTTGCTTCTCATAAACAGATGCTCGGCACATGGAGAGACCACTCCATTAAGAGCCCAAGATTGTATCAGAACATATCTTATTGGAATCCAGATTCAACAGAGTGCCATAAGGTAAGCTTTAGGGCAATTCATTGGATTTGCTGGTTTCTGATGATACAGTATGTAACTTTTTTTTTTAAATAAATGTAATGTTCTTTGTCATGCCTTCAGCAAATGTTTGTTATACTGTGCATTTATCTTATCTCTGTATTTACATTAATTCATGTTATCAGCCCCATCTAGTGGTCACCACAGAAGTACTGCATCTCAATTGTGAACCTCACAATCCACCCTCAGCAAGGTTCTCAGGGTATTCTGGGTAATTCACCAGAGGCATCCATTTTCTTCTTCCCTCATGGTCCTAGTTAGACATCACATGTGCTCACCCGTAATATAGAATCCGATGGTGAGTTTCTCATCATTAAAACTGTCATCTGCTGACAGTTATGCTGACAGTTATATATGCTAGCTCTTGTTGTACACTGTAGTCAATTCTTTGCATATGTAATTTCATGTTGTCTGCATACAGTAGCTAGTACATGTTTCTGTATCTTGCATGTTACGTTTGCATTACTGCCTATCTTTGCATACTGTAATTGCATTTCATAATTTATTTTTGGTTTTACCATTTTCTTCTATTGCATAATAAACACCATTTTTCAGATCATCACATCTGATTGAGAATATTGAAAAGTAGAGGTGATTATGCTGTCTGTCTAAATTTGGTTAAAAGGAACACCATAGTGAAGGCAGAACATTCTTAATTTGTTCTGTTCATTTCATGGTTAATACATGCATCATTTAAAAAAAATCTGATAATTTTATATCTATATTACATTATTGTTTCAAAATGAGCATAATAACAGTAATACACAGTGGTTAGTTAATAGTCGTTATTGTATGATACGCAACAAAAAACTGTGTAGTATAGTGACAGGTATTTAATAATAAATTAGACATTCACATTAAAGTATACAGTATAGCTATAATACACAAGTAGCATATGATGCAAAACCCATAATAGTGTTGGTACAGTGACAGGTAGTTAGACAATATCTAATTATGTCACGATTATTTGCAAATGCCATTACTGTAAACATGTCTTTTATACTTCTCCCAGCATAAGGAGTCTTTACTACTTAACTTACAATCCCTGACGAGTCCCTAATGGGTGAAACACGTTGGTGGACCTCACATTGGGTATCTCTGTAACCCCAAATGTCTGGAGAAAGGCACTTGTGAAACTGGAAGTCATCATTGTGTGTTCCAGCTTGAATTCCAGGAACTAGGAAGAGCAATCAGACACCGGACAGCGGTGTTTAGTATGTGCCAAAGGATCGGTACAAACATACAATGGGGAAGAAGAGCTCTCATCAACCCTGAACAGGGACCCAGCAGATAGGGTGAGTGCCTCTCTTAAGAAGCACACATGAATGATTTACCACTGCAACATGACACAGCATCAATGCAACTACATCTATCACATTACAGTGAGTGGCTCTGTATAGCAGAGAGGACATTGAGTCTGCTGGGGTATCTTAAACTGGGCCCCTTTCACACTGACAGACTCTAGCCATTGAGTCTGCTGGGGTATCTTAAACTGGAACCTTTTTACACTGACAGACTCTAGCCATTTAGGCTAAGGATAACAGCTTTCTGGACATTTGCACACTGTTTAGGTGCTAACCCAAATTCTAAATTACCCATACAGGTTCAAAAAGCATGCAGTTTTACATTATGCTAAATGTTTTAATAATTTCTAAGGCATTCTAGATGTAGTCTGCAACAGAATATTATCATTGAGTATTATTGTGCATTGATTTGTTTTTACATACATACCACTGGTGTGTTTTTAAATATTGATTACATGTAATAAACAATAAAAACTGTTCTGTACACACAGTGAATTATTATTTTCTCACTCTCCTCTATTTATACCCTTAATCTTTTCTACCCCACCCACACCCACCATATAGTGCTCAGTGCCAAAAACCATTTGTTCGGTATATTGTCTTTTATGCACCTTTTGAGATAACTGGTCAGGTTTTGAGGCAGCAGAACGCTCACCTATCCCACCACATAGGAGTTGCACAGATATTTTACTACACACTTAACTGATAAGTTTTCCCAACAAAACCACTCAGAAATAGATTTTTTTATTACTTATTAAAGATGAAAAAGTATTTTTAATAATATATTCAAATATTTTATTAAAACATAACTATAACTAGGGGGTGTTTTGCACCCCCCTATCCTCCCATGTATGTAGGCACCCATCATAAAATAACTTCCAACCCCTCCAATTGGCAATAGACTCCTCCAGTGTTCTTAAAATCTAATTTTAGTACCCCCACCCCTTTGTAGTAAAAAACAACACGTTTTATAAACCTACCTACCCTGTAATAAGACCCTTTTTGGCACTCCCCACCCGCAACCTGTGACCCATGTATTTTTTATTATTGTTTTACTCCCCTAGAGCATCTTTTACTTTATATTAACCCTCCCCCAAACCCAATTATTATTGCTTCCCCCCTGTGAGTCTCCCTCCACCCTCATAACCATACACTCTCCCCCACATGCAGAGCACAATGGATTGTGTGTCAGGGAGGACTCGTGATCAGTTCCCTCTGCTGCAGATGATCTCTGCACATGCAGAGATAAGCCAAAATGTACTGGGAGAGGAAACAAGTTACCCTCCCCGCACTGTGCATCCCCGGAGCATACACTACATAATGCCAGCTACATGTCATTCTAGGGATGCAATTATATAAGTGATGTCAGGTGTCAGAGACTGCTGCATCACTCCTGGGGAACCGGGCATCCAGAAGAAATCCGTTCTGCACTTGTGCAGAATGGAGCTCCTCTTCCATATGACAGGGAACATAGAAACATAGGATTTGACAGAAGATAAGAACCACTTGGCCCATCTAGTCTGCCCAGCTGGAAGTGCGTCGCATATGATGCAACATGGCCAGGTAATGTACTCTTGGCTCTGGTCGCATCACATGCAACTAAGCAAGGCAAGTGGTTAAGTCAACAATAAGTAAAAATCTACATATAGATGAATGTATATGTATTTAATGTGTATACAGAGTAGGAAATGGGTGCCTTTTATAACAAAAGCATGAACTCTAAATGAACACCTTAGTGAAAATGCTTTTTACACATAGCATTAAATACTGTACAAAGACAAATGGTTACATTACTTAGCTGTAATTTGTCTTAGAAGGGTCTTGTTTAAATAATTACAGTAGGTTAATGTAATGTATACATGATTAGTTGCCCTTTACATTACAAGCATACATTTTATTTGTATTACGTTATTTATGTTATCTTTTGCATTGAAACTTTTTCTTCTGCAGCATTTTATTAGGGCAGTAGGAAGAGTTGTGCTACATGTTCTATTGCTGTGTTTGTTTCTACAGTAATTATAAAGTTCTGCAGAGTATGCCGGTGGTAAATTAACTAATGTTACTACTACTACTGCTGCTACTACTACTACTACTACTACTACTACTACTACTATAATAATAATAATAATAATAATACATTTTAAAACTATATATAGAATGTGACTGGAAACATATATAATACAGTGCACACAGTATGGATTGAAATATGTTGATTTATATTTTTGTTACAAAAATAGAGGAAAAAAGATACCATAATTAAAATAATCACTTTTTCTTTTTTTAGCGAAACTTCCATGTTATGTTCTGCCCAGATAATACATTAAAACCCACCTGCTGAGTGTTAGCAAAAGAATAAAATAAGAAAGAAAAACATGTTATTAAAAAAATATTTAACTTAGTTTACTGTATGATTATTATAACATTATGTGGAGAATAAAAGCACTTCCAGAAAATTTCAGCAAAATGCAGCAATTATGTTGTAACTTTGATGTATGGTTATCATCAAAACTTAAAAAGACAATGCATTTGGAGTAGAGATAATTAGTCAGGCTGAAAAGAAATATCAGCTTTCTATCCTGTAATTGCTCTTTTCCAAAGAGTTATTAGACTTTTCTTTGCTGCAAACATTTTTTCCATCAAGGCTTTGTGTGCATTACTGTTCTTAGTGTTGCTTTGCCTTGTACATCTTGCAAACTTTTTCTTGGTTTGCTAATTTTCTTGTTTGATTTCGTCCCTAGTTAAACCTAGGTTCATTTCTTGCTATTCCCATTTTATTCAAAGGGCTCTTTTGCAATCTGCTTTCTAGCATGCCCTGAACTTGCTAAGCACTGACTTTAAACATGAATCAGACTGACTTTTGCTCATTGATTTCCATAAGTCTTCCATTCTTTGCCTGACAATGAATGGAAAAGGAAGCATTTTCTATTGGCTTTCAAATCAATAGCTCCTGAATGATTAACTTCCTGAAACACCATGTCACATTTGATAACTGTATTCTTAGAATGGCATACACATGTGCAGCAGACAAAATTGCACTGACTTATTGTTAACTGAGTTTTTGATTTGGCATTTTGCACAGGGAGGTGTAAGAAGGGAAGATTAAAAGTGGCACAATGTGCCAGTTCATTTATCCTCTGTAACTCACGCAGAGAGCAATCAAATTATCACAGCCAGAAACACTTCTCTCTGTTCCTCTGATAGTGAGATAAAGTAATGCATTACAATGGAGAGAGAAAAGGCAACATCTTTCCATCTTTCACAAACTGCATTTTTGTTCTCTCACATACTCTTATGAACATAAAATTGTATAGTCTCCCATAAATATCTAATTATCTAGTCTTTTTTGTATTTAATGAGGCACATTGGAAAAACTGTTACAATACTATATATATATATATATATATATATATATATATATATACATATATATTTATATTAGAGATGGGCACTTTTCATTTTCGTGTCTTGTGTTATGGTTGTGGATCTGGATCCATGCTCGTGTTTTGGATCTGGACTGGTTTTGCCAAATCCACCCTTTCGGGTTTTGGTTTTGGATCTGGATGATTTTTGAAAAAAACACAAACACAGCTAAAATCACAGAATTTGGGGGGAATTTTGATCCTACGGTATTATTAACCTCAATAACATTAATTTACACTTATTTCCAGTCTATTCTGAACACCTCACACCTCACAATATTGTTTTTAGGCCAAAAGGTTGCACAGAGGTAGCTGGATGACTTTGCTAAGCGACATAAGTGGGCGGCACAAACACCTGGCCCATCTAGGAGTGGCACTGCAGTGGCAGAAAGGAGGGCAGATTTAAAAAAAATAGGCCCCAAACAGCACATCATGCAAAAAAGAAAAAGAGGTGCAATGAGGTAGCTGGATGGCTAAGCTAAGCTAAGCAACACAAGTGTGCAGCACAAACACCAGAACCATCTAGGAGTGGCACTGCAGTGTCAGACAGGATAACACTTAAAAAACTAGGCCCCAAACAGCACATCATGCCAAGTAATAAAAGAGGTGCAATGAGGTAGCTGTATGACTTAGCTAAGCAACACAAGTGTGTGGCACAAACACCTAGCCCCTATAGGCATGGCACTGCAGTGGCAGACCGGATGGCACTTAAAAAAACTACTCCCCAAACAGAACATCATGCAAAGAAGTAGAAGAGGTGCAATGAGGTAGCTGTATGACTAAGATAAGCGACAAAAGTGTGTGGCACAAACACCTGGCCCATTTAGGAGTGGCACTGCAGTGGCAGACAGGATGGCACTTAAAAAAAACTAGACCCCAAACAGCACATGATGTAAAGAAAAAAAGAGGTGCACCAAGGTCGCTGGATGGCTAAGCTAAGCAACACAAGTGTGCAGCATAAACATCTGGTCCATATAGGAGTGGCACTGCAGTGTCAGACATGAAAACAGATTAAAAAAACAGACCTCAAACAGCACATGATGCAAAGAAGAAAAAGAGGTGAAATGAGGTAATTGGATGGCTAAGCTAAGCCACACAAGTGTGCGGCACAAACACATGGCCCCTCTAGGAGTGGCACTGCAGTGTCAGACAGGATGGCACTTAAAAAACTATGCCCCCAAACAGCACATCATGCAATGAAGAAAAAGAGGTGCAATGAGGTAGCTGTATGACTAAGCTAAGCGACACAATTGTGCCTCACAAACACCTGGCCCATCTAGGCTTGGCACTGCAGTGGCAGACCGGATGGCACTTAAAAAAACTACTCCCCAAACAGAACATCATGCAAAGAAGTAGAAGAGGTGCAATGAGGTAGCTGTATGACTAAGATAAGCGACAAAAGTGTGCTGCACAAACACCTGGCCCATCTAGGATTGGACCTGCATGGCAGACAGGATGGCACTTATAAAACTAGGCTCAAAACAGCACATCATGCAAAGAAGCAAAAGAGGTGCAATGAGGTAGCTGTATGACTAAGCTAAGTGACACAAGTGTGCGGCACAAACACCTGGCCCATCTAGGAGTGGCACTGTAGAGTCAGACAGGATGGCACTTAAAAAAACTAGTCCCAAAACAGCACATGATGCAAAAAAAACAGGAGCACCAAGGTCGCTGGATGGCTAAGCAAAGCAACAAAAGTGTGCGGCACAAACACCTGGTCCATCTAGGAGTGGCAAACAGTGGCTGAATGTCAAAAGTGGCCCGCAATTTTTTGGCCATCGACAGCATCTCCTGCACGCCCCTGTTATTTCTCAAAAAATTCTGCTCAACCACATTAATTGTATGTGCAAAACATGGGACATGCTGGTATTTGCCCAGATGTAATACACACACAATATTGGTGGCACAGGAGAGTGTACCCCTAAAATTTACACACATGGCATGGCCTGTAAAAATTATTTGGATAATAATAACCCTTTTATTTGGACGCAGTTACATAACAATGTGCGGCACAGAAGAGCGTACCCCTAAACCACACAGGGCAGACCCTGTCAAAATTACTTGGATTAAATATTTATAACCCCTGTATTTTGAGTAAATAATATACAGCACAAGATAGCACCACTGGACTTATATGGCAGTACACTAGAACTTATGTGGCTGCATTATGGGACTAGACTTATACGGCAGTACCACTGAACTTATACGGCAGTGTCACTGGACTTATAGGGCAGTACCACTAGACATATATGGCAGTAATACCACTGGACTTATATGGCAGTATCACTGGACTTACACGGCAGTATCACTGGACATATATGGCAGTAATACAACTGGACTTATACAGCAGTATCACTGGACTTATATGGCAGTACCACTGGACTTATACGGCAATATCACTGGACTTATACGGCAGTGTCACTGGACTTATATGGCAGTATCACTAGACATGTATGGCAGTAATACCACTGGACTTATATTGCAGTATCACTGGACTTATACGGCAGTATCACTGGACATATATGGCAGTAATAGCACTGGACTTATACGACAGTATCACTGGACTTATACGGCAGTACCACTGGACTTATATGGCAGTACCACTGGACTTATATGCAGTACCACTGGACATATACGGCAGTATCACTGGACTTAAATGGCAGTATCACTGTACTTAAACTGCAGTACCACTGGACTTATACTGCAGTATCACTGGACTTATATGGCAGTAATACCACTGGACTTATATGGCAGTACCACTGGACTGGACTTATACAGCAGTACCACTGGACTTATGCAACAGTAATACCACTGGACTTATACAGCAGCACCACTGGACTTATGGCAGCACAGGAACACCACCACTGGACTGATGCAGGACAACACAGCACCACTGCAATGGACTGGATTTATACAGCAGCACTGACATATGGCAGCAGAGGACACCACCAGTGTGACTGCACTGATGAGGCACAAGACACCACCACTGGACTGATGCAGCACAACACAGCACCACTCGACTGGGCTTATACAGCAGCACTGGACATATGGCAGCAGAGGACACCGCCACTGTGACTGGACTGATGCAGAACAAGACACCACCACTGGACTGATGCAGCACAACACAGCACCACTTGACTGGACTTATACAGCAGCACTGGATATATGGCAGCAGAGGACACCACCACTGTGACTGGATTGATGCAGCACAAGACACCACCACTGGACTGATGCTGCACAAGACAGCACTGGAATGACACATAAGACAGAGCAGGTCGCCACACCACTTTCCCACACAGACAGACACTGAGGAGAGAGACACATCCTCTCACTACACTCTCCAGGACTGGAGTGAAAATGGCGGCGATGCACGGCTCCTTTAGATCTGATCGCCTGCTGTACAAAAACACAGCCTAGCGATCAGGACTGAATTAGCCCCATTGTGCAAGTTCCTAACCTAGCACATATGATCAGCACATCATTACAATGCAGTTAAATGTATTCACCTCCCAGCTATAGAGGGAAACATCTATACAGGGCTGGCCTGTGGGTCACACACACAACTAGGCCTTTTTAGCACTATTTTAATCTGCCATGATATAATCGCATGTATAGGCACTCCCAATACTTGCATTGAAAGGTTGATACGTATTGCTTCTACTGTGCCTATTCATTTGCTTTTAGTGCTGCACCACATGTTGCATATATTTATAAATATATATATATATATATATATATATATATATATAAGAAATCTGAACTGACATCTTCAGCTCAAATACCATCATTTGGGCTGCTCCCTGCTGCAAACTCCCAGGAGATCCAGAATCGCAAGTAGAGGAGGCACTCACCAGAACAATAAGGCAAGACAATGGGTGAGATTCAAATGATATATCACGCCCAATTTCCTTTCTAAAATGATCTCCGTTATCGCGCATATTACACCCATTGTAATCAGGTTTAGCTGTGTAAAGGGTTGGGTGCCTCGCTACTCCAGGGCTAGCGAGCTGAAATAATGACACAATGTCCCTGAGGGCAGAAACAGAACGAGTGCAGAAAGGGGTGAAAAGAATTGAATCCCGCCCAATATGTTTAATGCATTAATTTCCAATCTAAAGTGTGCCAATGTTTCAGTCACTACAGACCTTTGTCAAAATCAGCAAACAGTGATAATCACATCACATCCAAAAAAGCAAGTAACATGTGTCTTGCATTGGGGGGCACCAATGTTGTTTCTTGCACACAGTGCTAAAATGCCTAGTTACGGCACTGATATATAGCAATCAGGCTCTGTGGTTACAGAGATTGATTTATACGCAGCTGTTGTTTGTAAAGAGTAATATGTATATAGATTTTGTGGTGGCTTTTAAGTTAAAAGCCATAAGTGAGTACGCATTTGTGGAGCAGCCTGGGCCTCTGACACGTGGTTGTTGACTACGTAATCAGGTGCTCGGACACGCACAAGCGTAATCACGCATGAGGTACACAAGGGAATAAGGGTTATTATTGTAAGCTTTATAGGGTAACAATCCAAACTGAAAAAGATCAATTGATAATACGTTTAGCGAACTGTATGATACAACCTCTGGGAAATTATTGCCAGTTTCTGGGAAGTGACTTTTCTGTACTTAAAAATCCAAGTGTGCAAGTGTGGGCACTGAAAGTAAACATATGATTGTTGAACCAGAGCGGTATACCGCAGGTAACACAGGATTAGAGAAGTCCAGTGGCATATGGCTCACTACTATATGTGATTATTGAGTTTTGTTGGAGCGCAGTGCATTCGCTCTTTATGGTACGGATGTAGCCTTGTGAAATCGTCTCTGTGATTGTAGGGCACATAGATAATAAGTACATTTGTGCCATACCGTATTTCTCCAACAACCGCGTCCGCAACAATGTACTTTGCCTTGTTATTAATGTGTTGGATTTCATAAAAATATATAAAAAACACGGGGAGGGGGCGGCACTCTCCAGATTTTTCATAATAATAAAATAATTGTTCTTTATTTTTAAATGAACATACAGAAATCCTGGTCTCTTGGGATTAGAAGTTAAGTACTGTATGTTCAATTAAAAATAAAGAACAATGGGGGTAATTCCAAGTTGATTGCAGCAGGAATTCTGTTAGCAATTGGGCAAAACCATGTGCACTGCAGGGGAGGCAGATGTAACATGTGCAGAGAGAGTTAGATTTGGGTGTGGTGTGTTCAATCTGCAATCTAATTTGCAGTGTAAAAATAAAGCAGCCAGTATTTACCCTGCACAGAAATAAAGTAACCCACCCAAATCTAACTCTCTCTGCAAATGTTATATCTGCCCCCCCCTGCAGTGCACATGGTTTTGCCCAATTGCTAACAAACTTGCTGCTACCATCAACTCAGAATTACCCCCAATGCTTTTATTATTATGAAAAATCTGGAGAGTGCCCTCTCGTTTTTATATATACTGTGTGTGTTTATATATATATATATATATATATATATATATAGTAATGTACAGGCAGCGTCACTCCAGGTCTTGTAAAGTGGTAAAATCTTTAAACATGTATTAAAAAAAAATCACAATTCCATTTCCCAACGTTTCGGGGCTCGCAGCCCCTTTGTCAAGGTGTGAACAAGTGTATAGTGTACCCTCTTACCTTTAAAGTATGTGATCACCACCTGGGAGGAGGAGCATTGCCCGCTGTGGAGGCCAGGGGTTTCCGGCGTCTCGTGAGGACCACGTCACCCGTGCCGCCTGCCCGCGCCCGGCGTTCTGTTGCCATGACTTCGCGCTTGGTCCCCGGCTTTGTAGTCATGGTAACCAGAGCCACTTTCCAATGCGCTTGCGCACCGGGGTCTGCAAGACAACAGTGTGAAACAAGTGATCGTGACACAATGTTATGCAGCCATATCTATATACAGTTGCCTCTAGACAGTAATCTCGTGCATACATATGGAGCACTGGGGTTCAATTATTAATGTTAATCGTTACATAATTAAACATATAGTAGAACACCAAGGTGGTCACACACTCGGGGTCACCTGGTGTCAATACCTCAATTCGTTCCTGTTACCATTACAAACATCATAAAGGACCCTCACCCCAACAGCCCCTATTATATTTAATATATCATTATATTATAAGCATTATATTTAACCCATAAAGAATGTACCAACATTGGGTAGGTACAACCCAGAATTCTGCCGTAAATGGACAGCAATACTCAACAAATGCAGTCTGGACCTGGTCCTGCTAGTGGTGGAGGAAGTGGGTTGCGAACTAAAATCCACCAGAGAAAAGATAACGTCGTATGAAAGTGAAAACTTAAGGATGCTTCAAGAAGACTCTACCCAGGATTGGATGATGAAACTCCAAACCCAGTGTGACCTGTACAAAAAAGAACTGATTAGGTACAAAAGGAACAAACACCTCATAGTGAAGAGCGACTATGAGGATAACCAGGTCTACAAGTGGTTAATGGGAGGAGACATGCACAAAATGGGCCAACGCGGGTACACCTTCAAAATGGATTGGAGAAGGGATGGAATAAGCAAACCCAGCTACTCCTCAAACAGTGATAGTGAGTTTGTGGCTCCCGTCTCAGATGACATTACCACCCCAGATGATATCTCTTTAGGAGGGATGCAGGCCAAGGCCAAAGAACCAAAAGGGCGCCCACCCGCAGAGGGGGCCAAAACAAAAGATTACAGAAGCCGAGCGGCCAAAAACAAAATGCGATCTTCAATCTCTCATCTAGAACTTTCACACCAACTGAGGTCAAGGTTCTCAACAAGGGTCTTTCCTATATACCGACCAACAGACATGATGCCTTTACATGGAAACATGATTTACACAAATTCTTGCGGAAGCTGAGATTTCAAGAGCATTTCCAGGACCCGGTCAACTTCAATGTTTGACCCACAATCATCCAACCACTCATTGAAAACTTTTACATGACTTTTGGATAACTCCGTAACTCGGTACACCAACACAACAAAGGAAAGAGACTGTGAAGATATTTACAGGCAGCTAGTAGAGACACAGACGTACTGTTTGTTGGAAGCTGACCCAACACAAAAGTTTAAACAAGAATGTGACAGAATCTTGGAAGAAGCCAAACATGAGGGCCTGATCTCCACCAAGATACATGAAGCACTGACACAGAAGTTGCCAGTAGTGCCAGTCCTCTTTACAACCCCTAAAATCCATAAGGATTGTAAAAAGCCTCCTGGCAGACCGATCATCTCAGCGAGGGATTCCCTATAGCAGCCGATATCACAATTCTTGGACTGTGTGTTGCAGCCACTAGTAGTGCAGCAGCCTACCTTTATAAAGGATACCATGGAATTTCTGCTAAGACTCGAAAAAGTAGGTAAAGTTCCACCCAACACACAGATGTGTTTAATGGACGTATGTAGTCTCTACACTAGTATACCTCACACGGAGGGATTGCTGGCTACAAGAGAATTTCTAGAGGATGAGAACATGATGGCTGTGGATAAGGTATTATACATGCATCTCCTGTACCTGACACTACGTAGAAATTACTTCCTTTTCGACGGTAAGTACTATTTTCAACAAAACGGGTGTGCGATGGGCAGTAGCATAGCGCTGGCATACGCTAATGTATTTATGTTCAAGGAAGAGAGAAGATTATTCTTTGAAGACAGAGACATAGCCCAGCACATATTACTATACTGCCATTTCATAAACGACGTGTTCATGCTGTGGACAGGAGCAAACAGAGCTGTTTAAAAATACGATGGATGATATCAACACAAAAGTGACCTGCATAAGATTCACGTACCAGAACAACACGAGACTATGAATTATCTTGATGTTTCGGTGAGCATTAGGAACAGCTTAGTTGCCACAACACTATACACTAACCTAACAGACAAGAATACATTGTTGAGGGTCGACAGCACCATCCGAAACCCCTCATTAGGGGATTGCCGAGATCACAACTGATGAGAACAGCGAGGATCCACAGTGATCGAGACACACTGGAAATAGAGCTAAACAAAGTAGTAGATAGGTTTGCAGAGCGGGGCTATGACCTAGTGAAGCTGCAAGAGCAAAAACGTGAAGTCCTCCTTCTAGAGAGGAACACCCTACTGATTAAAGTGAAAAAAGACTCATAGGAAGTAATCCCATGGACAAGCAAGTTCAGTACCTCCAGCCCAGTGGTTCAAAGAGCCACCAAAGCATTTTGGCCCATAGTGGCAAGTGATGACAAACTGAGATGCTTCAAGTCTAAAAGACCCATGAGTTGCTTTTCAAGAGGGAGAAACATCAAAGATAGCCTAGTGCACTCAGATATCATGGGGTTTAGGACTAACCCACCCCTAAATTTTCTTTCCAAAGCACCCCGGTGCTACAGGTACCTGGGGTGGACCACATGCAAGTCCATGCTGACAGGAACTATGTTCAAACATCCCAAAAAAGAACAAATCTTCAGTATCCACCATGTGTTGACATGCACCACAACCCATGTAATCTACCTCATCACGTGCCAATGTGGGCTGGGATACGTGGGAAAAACAACTAGAGATTTGAGGCAAAGGATGGCATTACATAGGTCTGCGATATCAGCAGCAATTAAGCATGGAAGATCAGACCAGCCAGTGGCTCAACACTTTGCAGACAAACAACATCCGCTAAGTGCATTAAAACACATGATCATAAACCATGTCCCCAGCAGCCTGAGAGGAGGGGACAGAAATGGTAAATTATTGAAGATGAAAGCCTGGTGGATGTTTAAACTGGAGACAATACAACCAAATAGCCTTAATGAACAGATCCTATGGAACTCGCTGGGCAGGAATTAAATATACAGAACTGCTGGACTCCATGATACGAGTGTGCTGCATGCAACTGTATATGCACAATGGAGAACTATTGGGTGACGGGCTGTAATATCTGTCTTACCCCCAATAAGAGATATTGGTGATGGGTATACGGTTAGACCCTAGCTATAGATCACAGATGTCCCTTATGGGTTAAATATAACACTTAGAGGCTATGAGGGACTGTTGGGGTGAGGGTCCTTTATGATGTTTGTAATGGTAACAGGAACGAATTGAGGTATTGACACCAGGTGACCCCGAGTGTGTGATCACCTTGGTGTTCTACTATATGTTTAATTATGTAACATTATTAATTGAACCCCAGTGCTCCATATGTATGCACAAGATTACTGTCTAGAGGCAACCGTATATAGATATGGCTGCATAACATTGTGTCACGATCACTTATTTCACACTGTTGTCTTGCAGACCCCGACGTGCAAGTGCAGTGGAAAGCGGCTCTGGTTGCCATGACTACCGAGCTGGGGACCAAGCGCGAAGTCATGGCAACGGGATGCTGGAAGCGGGCAGGCGGCTAGGGTGACACGGTCCTGGCGCGATGCCGGAAACCCCTGGCCCCCAGAGCGGCAGACAGCGTGGGCAATACTCCTCATCACGGGTGGTGATCACATATTTTAAAAGTAAGAGGGTACACAAAACGTTGGGAAATGGAATTGTGATTTTTTAATACACGTTTAAAGATTTTACCACTTTACAAGACCTGGAGTGACGCCGCCTCTTTATTACTATACTTATCTCACTGCGGAGGGGTACCCAGGCTATTGACCCACTTAGGACCAGGAGTGCCGGGCACTACAGCAGACTATATATATATATATATATATACACACACACACAGTATATAGATATAATTATTTATTTACACTTTCTTATATAACACACCAAATCCCATTGCACTTTACAATTGGAAACAACAGTGATCAAACAAACAGCATAATATCAGACAGACAAAGCCATAGGAAAGCCCTGCTTGCAAGCCTACAATTTATAGGGAAATAGGAAGGATAGACAAGGATAAATATATGCAATAAAACAATGGAGAGTGCCCTTGTGAGTAAAAATCATATGTCACTTTTACTTCAATACATCACTTAAATGCATTGGGTGTGGCTTATGATGTCATCTGCTGTCTCCAGAGATGGTGTGGTTCTGTGGACGCTACCCCTCACTGCAGCCGCATGATCCTGTTGGTGTCTAAGTGACTATTCTGGCTATGTTGACTGTTTTTTTTTAACTTTGATGTACATGAGCATGTTTTGAAGTAAAAGTATCCTTTGATTTTTACACACGAGTGTGTTCTCCATTGTTTTGTCACTTCCAAACTATTGACTCCTATGGCTTGGAGTCGGGATGAAGCAGCACATTTTCATTTGCTAAAAAGCTCTGGACACTGATCAAAGACTGTTTCCGGAATCCTGATAATATACATATAGAGCTGAAAAACAATGCTTCGCTATGGAATTTCAAGTATTTCTGTGCGTATAATTTTAATTTTGAAGGTAAACTAATTAGACTTACAACAGGACATGGTCCAACCACCGCTGCCAATCTTTGTCAGGCTGCACCTCCTGGCGGGCCTTCCCCAGATTGATGCTGCCAAAAGGCTGATGCTGGGGAGAATAATTTGCCTCCTACACTGCCCTGTCCTGCTTCTGATGCTGCTCTGCTCAGTGCTATAAATGCTGGGATGACATGCCAAACTCTGCCTGCTGTGTGTTAAATATGTAAGGTTTGCAGGAATAGGCTGACTCTATTCTAAAGGGCCCTAGGTGTCCTTATTTAGCGTCTCACTCTTCTTAAGGCTCCACCTGAAGTAGAAAGGTAGAAATTTTTGCACAACACAAAGGTCACTGGGAGAGCTGTTGATACCCTTTACACAGCAAATAAGCAGTTGCTGACCATCAAGATTTCCTTTAAAGTATTTAGGAGTCAAAATATCTAGATCTCCTTTCCTCCTATTGCTCTCTGAGAGGTTCAGCAATCTTTAATTCAAGTGACCTGTTAACTTCTGATAATTAAGGTACTATACTGTGAAATCTCTATATACAGTATAAAAGGCAAATACCACTGACTCAGCACAAAATATCCTGAACCATAAGTCTGCACTTCCTTGCCAGTGGCAGTTTTAGGGCAGTCCATTATTCAAATAGTGGAGCCACACTCAGCGATGTTTGGCAGTGTTTAGGAGTGGCTGTTGATGTGGTTTCCCTATTTGAATAATAGAGTACTCTGCAACTGCCACTGAAAGAAAGTCCAGGAATAGAGCTTTGTACCCTCCCTCCTCTGCGACTTGGTTTCACCAGCACCATGCATTCTTTATAGCCCTGGCTGGGTGGGCTGTCTTAACTCTTTTCTTTGAGGGGAATTATCTCATCCCTTTTAACCCCTTTGAGGGTGAAGTTTTAAAAAATCACTTCTTAGCGTGTGCCTATGTCACAAAAGCGAACTACTGTCCAAATTTCCAGTTCCTAGTCCTTATGGTTCAGGAGATTTTGTGTGAGTCAGTGGAATTTGCCTTTTATATAGATATATATTCTGAATTTGATTTACAGCCACATTCTGCAATGCTAATTGAATACAAATAGAATTAGGATTATTATGAACATTCTAAATGGTTTTTTTTTCACAATGGATCCACAATCAGAAATGTCCCTCTTAAATACCATAACATTTAAAATATGAAATAAAAGCCCCAAATAAGACAGTAGACAAATCCATAACTGGTACGTGCATCCTGATCCAAATCAGACCACTACAATTTAGCACCAAATTTATACAGTAGAATACAAAAAATTATTTGAGAACACCAAAAGAAAAAGCCCATATTGTGTTGAATTTTTGTACTTTTTATTTACATATATCTTACCTACAATTTATTACACATTTACCTGTGACATTTTATCAGTCATGCATGAAAAAGAATTACTGTACAAACCACAAACATTAGCTTTGGTCTGACTCATGCAAACACATAGAGTATCTGAATGTAACTACTCGTCTGAATCCAACATTTGTACTGCTGACTCTTTGAAATTGAACAGAAATGAAACATTGGGGTATATTTACTAACATTCGTAATTCTCCCGATTTGGTGGGAGAATAATCACGAATGACATCGAAAGTGTAAAACTGCAACTTTTTGAATTTATTACGACTAATTTACTAAGCTGTCGTATTTTGCATTTTCGTGTTTTTCGATGTCGATGTCATTCGTGATTTTCTGGTGTGTAATGCGGCCGATTTGGTAGTTTTGCGGCCGTGTTTTCGTGTTTTTTTACGACTGCGTCACATGTTTGTTACGGCAGTGTTTGTCCGTGCACGGCCGCGTTTTTTTCCTAAGTTTCGTTTTTGTCACTCGTCCATGATTGGTTGTATTCGTAATGGAGGAGTGTCTGTGCACATTACTATAAAAACGCCCCAAACACACCGCACCTCGTGGGTTTAGCTAGTGGAGAGGAGAGATGAAGGTGTATTTGGAGTTGGTGAGTTTGGTGGATTTTTTGGTGGTTTTTGTGAGGAGTTTAGCGATTGTTGAGTGCTGTACTGTGTGTGTGTAAGTAGTCTTGTCATACTTGTTGTGTTGTTTTTTCAAAGTTTGTAAAATTTTTTGTCCTTGTTTTTTTTTTCAAGTCTATTGTCATTGTTTGTGAGTGAGTGAGTGTGTGTGTGTGTGTTGGCTGTGTGGTGTGTAGCAGTAGTGGAGGAGTGTGTTTTCTGTTTTTTTTCTGTGTTTTGTGTAGTTTGTCCTGGTTATGTCTGACTCAGAGGTCAGTGTGGTGGAGGAGGTTAGTGAGAGGGAGGAGGTCAGTGTGGTGGAGGAGGTTAGTGAGAGGGAGGAGGTGAGTGAGGTGGAGGGGGGTAGTGAGAGGGAGGAGGTTAGTGAGGAGGAGGAGGGGGTGCCTGTTGCTGCGTCCTCCAGTGATAGCGATGGTGCTGTGGCTCCGCAGCCACGCACCACTACCAAGACTGGGCGCAATGTAAAGTTCAGCTATGCTGAAAACATGTCGTTGGTGCGGGAGCTGATGAGGCATCATCGCCAATTGTTTGGGCAGGATGCTGCCAAGGTGTCCTCCCGCAGGAAGTCTGTCCTGTGGGTGAAAGTTATCCATGCAGTTAATAGTGAGGGTGTGGTGAGGCGGACTGAGGACACGTGTCGCAAAAGGTTTTACGACATCAAGCGCCGTGTCAAGGCCAAGATGGCCAAGGAGGCAAAATCAGCCCGCCAAACCGGGGGTGGCCCCCCTTTCCGGGCCACGTATCGTGATTGGGAGGAGCCTGTGCGGGCACTGATTCCAGCAGAAGTGGTGTCTGCAACTCATGTCCGGGATTCTGACCGTCCAAGGCAGGATGGTGAGTTTTTTATTTATATTTGAATTTTAAACATTTCAAACTGATCACGCTGCAAAATTTAAATGTTTTTTTAAGTATGCATACATTGTGTTGGTCATGGTGTGCAGGCCTGTGCACCCTTAAGCTGAAATTGTGTTTTTAAACTACATTTCCCATCATGCCTTGGCTGTGTTTTTAGATTAGTGAATGTTAAATAAGGTGCAGTGCATGCTGGTATGTGTAGTTCCAATACTTAATCTGAGATATTGCTTGTCCATAGCTGTTGTATCTAATTGCATTTTTTTTTATTTGTTCGTGTGTTTTGAATTCTTTTGCATATCTATTTTTTTTATGATGTTTGGGTCAATTAGCAATTAATCAATCTCTGCAATATATTGCACACAATTCATCAATGTTTCTGGATTATTTAGTGCAACACCATGTTCATTTGTAAATACACACCAAATTAAGTAATCCAGATTATTTTAAGCAGAAATTAGTTTACTTTACATTACGTACAAAATGGTTACAGTACACTAAGGTTTTGCAGTTAACAATGTGTTTTCCAAGTATGGTCATAATGTTTGTTTAATTTTTTCAAAAGTACGCCAGACCAGCGCTCCAGACAGGCCACTGCCAACTGATGTGGGTGCTGGGTTTGCAGGTAAGAATTCACTGTAGTCACATATTCTGCAAACACATAGAAGTACAAAATATTAATGTTTATCTATTCACATAGGTTCTTCTTCTGCAAGCCGCCCTCTAAGGCGCCCATCACAGGGCTCGGGTAACTTACCGAGGAGGCCAAGTAAGACGCGCCGTGTGGATTTGGATTCAGCGGATCCATCTTCCCCACCCAGGCGGCGCATCTCTGCAGTCTTGTCCCAGCCACCACAGGCACTATTGGCTAGTCCCCAAAGTGATGAGCCCCGATCACCTCAGTTATCTGGTGAGTAAAAACATACACTAAACACATTCAAAAATTTAGACACAGTACATTTACTATGATGTGATTTGTAGTTGAGATGACATGTTTGCCATAACAACCAATCTGATTTCACGAATAAACTTCTTGAAGGTGCAAATGCAAAAATTAACAAAGTCTAATTGTTTGCTATGGCCAACATCACATTTAAAAATGACCACCCATCTTACTAAATTTAGTCCACACACGTGCACAGAAAAAGAAGAGCAACTTACTCACCTAACTACCTCCCCACCACAGCATTATAGTGTTCACACACCTCCCCTGTCCTGGATGTAGACTGCTTACTTGATCCGCTCCTCTGGACCATCCAGGTGAGCAGTCTATATCCTGGACAGGGGAGGTGAGAGAACACTATAATGCTGTGGAGGGGAGGTAGTTAAGTGTGGAACCCGCCAGTCAGTCTATGTGCACGCCTGTGATGGGACATATGTTTTTATAAACAAAAGATTACTCGTTTAGAAATACACAACTCAAATATAAAAATGTCCGGAGTATTATTAAGTTTGAAATGTTTAGGACTACAAAATATATTAAATGTAAACTAAACAGTGCATGTTGGCCACCCCATACAGAACCAACCTTCATGGCCAACGTGGACCAGCAGGAACCAGACCAACAGGCCACCTATACACTGCAACTAACACCCGTTGTTCAGACCCAGGCAACCCAGCCGCAGGATATCCCCCAACCCTCCATTAGTCCACAACTGCTCCAAGCTCCACCCCAGCAACAAATGTCCGCGGACTTTTGGTCCAGTTTGGCAACCCAACAGAGCCAAAACACTGCCTGCCTGAATGCCCACACCCAACACCTTACCAGTCTGCTCCATCATCTGCCGCGCATTAGTAGGAACTCGGGCAGACTGATTGTCCAGGTAGGCAGAATTGCCACTTCTATGGAGCAAATCCGGACCGACAACACTCAAATGCTGGCTAATTTAACGCGCATAATTGATGAGCAACAGCGCCAGCAGCAAGCACTTGACAATGCCTATTCTATACCTTGTATAAAACACTCTAAAAGGTTAAAGAACACAGTACGCAATTGGCGTATGGAATACCGTAAGAGTACGCACGTAGCGTAACGAACGCTTAGCCGTGGACGAGACGCACGAGCGGCACGTTCGCTCGCGGCTTAGAGCGTAAAGGCAAGCACGCTATAGGCTGCCGACTAACGTAATGATACGCTATCAGCGTAGCGGACGCTCGAAACCACGAGGAGATCACAAGCGGCGCTGACGCTCACAGAGTTAAACCTTTATAACTATACCATAAACAATGTACTTATACTGTAAACCCTTGTGCAGTGATAAGGTGTAAATGCAACACAGTGTAACCTTGTTAGTTTAAAAGCTGTATGAGCGTATGTGACGCTCTGAGAACCCCTTAGCAATATAATAAACACTCAAATACCGGTCTAAGGGTCTAACGCCTTTTAAGGAAATGAATGAATGAACGTTCAATTGCAAAAGAATAATACAATACAAGTTATACACTACCAAGATAACATAAAATACCTAACCGAATCACTACACATAAAATACAATAAAGATACAATTACATTTAAGGGGGAAGGAGAGAGAGAATGGCTTATAACATTAAATAAGAGACAATATGGTTGCAGAGAACTTACGCACCAGGGGAAACAATCGCAAGCGCCTTTCTGGATATCCAGCTCCCGATTATCAGCAATGAGAACCGTTGAAGAGAGTAGAGCGCTGGGCCAGATCGGCTTGTCCTTTTATACACTACACACAATACAGTACAATGGTCCCTACATTCTTATTGTTCATTGGACACAGGAATTCGTCTTCGCATTATAACAAAAGGTCATACAGGTGGGCTGTGACTATTCCTAACTGCTCAGGTGGGTGGGAAACTGGGTTTCCCGCCGCATGGGTAATAAAGTGCAAATATAGTAAATGTCCATAAACTTCTTATGTCCATAACTATACGCACGAGCGATTAATCCGCTTCAAACCAACACCGGAATATTGCTAATTATATTCTCTTCCGATGGATACTAAACACCACTGTGTAACCCCTGTCTGACCCTTCGTATCAAACAAAGAGGGATCTCTTTGTCCCCGAACATACTACATTAACTAAACTTTCAGATTCTATCAAAGGGACCATAATCTACAAAATACATTATATGAATAAAATATGTTACGATTGAGTCGCCCGCTAGACGAACACAAACTCTACCGTAAATGCGCATACCGCGCGTCCGCGAGTGCACGCGACCGCGAGTATACGCACGCACGGGAGGACTCATGCACGTGCAGCGGGCACACGCATGAGGTGCATATATGGCAGTGTGCAGCGTGATATTTTTCTGACTTTGACAGTCCTCCCTTTGGCAGTCACCAATAACTGCCACTTCCTAAAACAGTTCAAAAAGAGAAAAATATATGTCATGTATAATACATTTCTATGATTGGGTAGGGGAGGAGAGGAGAAGGTAGGAAAAGGGTATGACCTAGTGAGATAGCAGAAGCATGTGTGTATGAATCCATGTTTGGGGGGTCATGTATCATCGTGCCGTACGTGTTTTAAATCAAGCTTCGAGGTATTGCGAAGTATACATTTGAATTCCTTCTTATCCCGTGGTATGGGTCTGTGGATGGGCTGTCAAACTTTACCGAGCTCTTTTCGGCTTTTGGTTGCGACAAAATGGGGGAGCACATTTTAGTTGATGATACATGAATGGGGGAATATGTGAGTGCTGATATCTGTGCCTATATTCCCTATCGACTATGTGTGTTATTACCTGAAGGTTGTAGAGATGAAGATAATGAACAATTATGGTAAATGCAGTGATAAACTATGTGAGTTTAATATACATTTGCCGATTGAGGTCTTGTCTTGTGTCTTGTCTTGTCTTGTCTTGTCTCGATGTACATGTTGACTGTTGTCTCCCGATGCTTTTGCTATAAACGGTGTGCAAAAAGCTTTTTCAATGTCCATAGACTTACAAAAAAAGTGTTGGGCTAGCGTAAAATTTAAAGTACTAGGGATATGGGGGGTCTATGGCATAGTCCATCAGTTGTCTGTGTAAAAGGTTGTCAAATTCTTCTTCCAAGCGGATGTCTTTGTACCTTGGAGGAAAACAAAGGAGAAACGGGTGAAAGAAACGGACCGTGGAATCACATTTTCATCACAACATTGTCTCTATCGTTGGGTCATAAACCAAATCAGTCGTTGTTATTACAGTATCTTCACTTCTTAAACTCATCACTCGGGCGCTACGTTTACACTTTGTTAAAACCTGAACGCATCTAAATATCAGACCGACCAATATGATGACACCCAGAGTACACAAAAGAAATTTCCCTACATCCATCATAATTCCTTGAGTCCATTCTCCTAAACCAGAGAACCAATTTTGTGGGTTCAACCATGACACCCAACTGGTCAGCTCATTACCCACAGCGGCAAGGGTGAGATTGTGTTTCCTTCGGAACTCCCATTTTAATTGCAAAATGTCATCCATCTTTTTGTCTATGACCTCGACCGGGTCCTCGGTGCTGTTTGTAATATATGTGCAGCACTTTATTCCATACTGAGTCGCTAGGGTAACACAATATCCGCCTGTCACAGCTGTGAGATAATTGAGAATCATCCTATGCTGAACCAGTTCTGTTTTATAAGCTTGGAGCTCCCTTCCGGTATACCTGAATGTGTCATCATACATTTCAGTGATATTGTCTAATAAATTTGCAAGCGCAGTTATATATTTATAATTTATCACTCCTCTGGCGGTACGAGTGATATCTAACGCGATTAGGAATTGAATCCCGGTGGATTCATGGATCAGGTCAGAGGCCGGATGCTCTGTTCTTTCTATCTATCAGGTGCCGTTTAACGATGTGCTCGTAATGAGTGTGAGTATAAGGAGCTTGGGCACTGCGGTGAATATCCTTCATTTTAGTGTGGGATACGGTCATTACCTCAGGCAGTACTTTTCCAATATAACATAACCCTTCTGAGTTTGGGGCAAGCCACTTATACGCCTTCCTCCCGCATATGAAATATGCATCATTGGGGAGAACATATGGGACGGAGTAGGACATTACCATATTACACATTTTCCATATGAAATCTCCTAACCCTAATTCTCCCATCTGTTTGGTACACGTATCAGTTTGTATGATATGTGCACAGTATCCTGGTGATACCTCTCCAACTCTCATGGTCCTACTTCCTAGGGTATACCTATATCGGAAATATTTTCCACTACCGGCTATGTGGCGTATAAGTTCTGTATCTGTAGGCATTCTATCGGCTCTGTATGAAAAGGTCATGGTTTGGTTATTCCATGACACTTCCCAATTTCCCGGCTTTCGGGGATTGGAAATGTTAAAACATACTAGGGATCTATCCACATGATATTGGTGGAGCTTCAAACTAGGAGGACTGGAGATATTAAACCTCCTGTCCACCGGCCTCCCACCACTTAGCTCAAGTACCTCCCCTATAGTTAAAGGGAATAGTACTAATCCTGATTTGCTATGGCCTTGAAGTACTTGAGAGCATACCCAACAATCTGTCTGATTTAACACTTTACCCACTAAGGAGTGATAGTCACTCAATGGATGCCGGTCCATGTGGATATTAAAACTGGATTGGCATTTCTTGATACACCCATCCTCAACTACACTGTCACAGAGTCTACAGATACAGTTCTCTTCAGCTAACATTCCTTCACAATGTTTACAAATAACATGGCTGCTAGGTCGTTTCCGGTACTCGCCTTTGCTTGGTGATTGTGTTGCTATTGGAAATTTACACCTCCGTCTCAGTCATCAGAACCTTTCTGGATCCTTTCTCGACCTCACTGGTACTCTCACCGAAACAGACTGCTCTGGTCAACATCATGGTCAACAGGAAAATCCATATCACAGTCTCTTGGGGCAAGTCCATCTTACAGGAGGAGAAAAGGAGAAATTTGTAATGGGGGTACAAAAAAATAGTTTGAGGGGGAGAGAAACTTGTTACGATAATTAGTTCTCTAGTCTTGTTGTTCTTCTTGTTCTGCTGTCATCTCAAAGGTGCTGTCTCTCAGTCTTCCAACCGAACATTCTGGTGATACAATACTTCTTCCAAACCAGCGCTCTTTCTGTAAGGAGAATAAATCTTGCATCACCATTTGTCTAACTGATGTGTGACATACCATCTTTAAAACATGAAAACATGAGTGAGAAGAGAGAAAACAAAAAACAAAAGAGAGAGAGAACAATTCATATATATATATATTACATAAACCAACAATAAACAACAACAGGAAAAAAAAAACATTTTTCAAACATTTTTAAAACATTGTCAGATCTGCTGTTCATCATCAGGCTGTCATATCTACATGTCCAATGGTATCCTTGCTCAGTCCCTCCCACCAGCACCTCCATACTCCACCCTTTGTATCTGGCCAGGATACATTGATGCGGGTAGGTCATGCTGGGGTTTGGTAGACTTCTGCAAAGACCAAGTAGCTATGCAATGTTTGAGTCCTGCTGATGATCGTCAGAGATGGGGAAAAAGGAAACATTTCACAGATACATTAAAAATTTTACCCGGTCATTCCTGTGTCTTCAGGGAATGACCTCCCAATTTATTAACCGTTACCTCAGGCTTACCATCAGTCATAATAATCACCTTTCCTGACTACATATCATGGGTGTGGCCCAGAATTCTTCCTATGTGATCCCTGATTATAATTTGGTGTGTCATAACTTTGCTCATATTCATGTCTAGGGGGTCTGACTTTATGTGGGCTGTTGCAGTTGCTGGCATAATGCCCTTCTCTTTTACAAAGATAACAAACCCTTGGCTTCCTCCATGTGCCAGTGGCCTGGGGTTTCTGTCGATTTGATGTCTCCTCTAATACTTGGATGCCCATCGCCATCAACCGCTCTTCCTGTGTTTCCCTGGTTCTTTGACTATTATGGTCATGTCGTTGTCTAGGGGGTGTATATACCTTGTGTGTGTTTTTTTTTTAGACCTACAATCTCGTGCAACATGACCTTCCCTTAAGCAGTTGTAACACCTTTTCACCTTTGGCTTACCCACAGGGATCTGGGGCTTCTTTGTTTCCCTGTGCTTGATGATGCTTTGCTCATGCCCAACGGCGGACTTTCTTAGTGCAGCCACCGAGATATTTCTCCAGTTTGGGTTGGTGGTCTGTACCCTTGTTCTCAACACCTCCTTTAAACCATTCATTAGCACAGATACTGCTACTTCTCTGTGCGGTGCACTTGTTTCGATGTTTTCTATACCTGTATACCTAGTCATGTCGTGCAATGCCCGATGGAAATAATTAGAAGTACTTTCCCCTTCGTTTTGTCTTATGGAGAAAATTTCATTCCACTTGACAACGGCAGGGAAATATACTCCTAACTGTCGGTTGATCTGCTTAATACATTCCTGATTGTGTTCCTCCGTACGAGGTACCTCTGTGTCTACTTTACAATCAGCAATAAATTTCGCAGGGTCAACGCTGGAGGGCAAACATGCCCTCAGCACTGTCCGCCAATCTTTGTTGGTGGGTTCTGTGGAGTTTCCTAGTTCTTTAATAAATCTCTGACATGCAACTAAATCTTCCCTGGGATCAGGGAATTCAGACATGATTGATCTCAATTCTGTCCGGGACCAGGGACGTCGCATTGCACTGTCCTTGACGTGAATGATTCCCTGATCGTCAGTCTTCCCATTGGGGACTGTGATCACTCTGACAGGACTAAATTCAATCATATCATCTTGTGTTGGTTCTTCAATATGAGGTACATTTGTTTGTGCGTGATATATAACACCGTACGTACCTGTGAACACGACCTCACCTGACCCTCCGTTAGGGGGTTTGATTACTGCCTTTACCAATTTGGTCGCGTCCACCTGGATGTCTGGTAGGATGGCTACTGGAAAAGGTTCCAACATCATGCTGGGCTCACTTTCTTGCTTGTAGTCCTGAGGAAAGTTTGACATGGGGTGCGACTTGCACAGGTTAACATTTGTAATTTTTACACTTTCATTATTATAAACATTATTACATTTGTTACTTTCATTCTTAATACAGTTACTAAGTGCGTTTTTATCGTACACCATTGCGCCATTCTCTGCAACCATAATCCTCTCCATTGCCATGTCTCTCTTCCCAAGGTGAGAGTCAGATATGTAAGTTAAATTTCTTTGCATTTCACTTTCCTGTTGCCACAATTTTAAATCATCATAATGTCTAATACGCCTTTTTGAAGATTTAATCAGGCAAACTCTTCTCCTTAAATTCTGTAATACTTCTGGGTTAAAAGTACCTACCCGGGAAAACTTTTTCCCGTCATGCACAGTCATCCCTTCCCATTCATTGCATAATATTTCTGTGTGATGACCATCTTGGTCTGATTTCTCACACATGACCTTGCCGACCTGATTGATTGGTTTCAAATCAACCTGAACCAGGGTTGATCGCCCCTTACCTGAACAAGTGGCCCCCATCTCTGCAGGCGTTGCTTTCACTGCCTCTGACTTCCAATCAGGGTCTCCGGCAACCCTCACAGAAAACCAAAATGTCCGGGGTAAGGCTGCGGTGGGGGTTTTGCCTCGAGGTCCGCCCACTTAACTCCGCCCACGCTGGCCAATACGGCGACCAAAGTTCCCAGAGGTTCCGTACCCAACCTAGGGCCCCTATGAACCTTTATTTACTGGGGCGTGTTGGACCTTCCAGTCCCCAGCAAGTATCGGTTGTTGGAATGTCCCCGAGTGATCAGGCTACTTCCCTTAAAATAAAAAAAATTACACAAATCACGTTAACAATGTGCAAGTAGCGTTCTTCTGAATTCAAGACACGCTAATGCACACAATCACATGCGGTACAATCGTATCTGCACACAAGCAACTAATCTTATGTGCGGAACGATCAGTGGAATTGAAAATTTCTGCTGCAAATTCCTTCAGCGATGAGCTTCTTTGGCCTATATGGGTCTCGCACCAACCCCTCTTCGGTTGTGCTCTCTACTTCTAGTCTGCTGTACCTGAACCTCTTGTTCTGTGACCTCCTGGTCTGTGACCTCCTGGTCTGTTATGTACAGCAGACTCTACTGCTCATTAATGTGTCGAGTCTAACAAGGGACGCCTCCCAAGCCACCCCACGATATCACTCTCGCTGGTGTATCTCTTTCTACTGGCCTATGGTTCCCACTTCCGTAATAAAAGAGAAATCTTTTATATACACACACTCTTACCACATGTACACTTTAATTTTTATTTCTGCGCAGAAATCCTTTCATTCGGTATTAGCCTAACCCAGAAGAATTGCAACAGAGAAAGTCTTTTTCTTTTAACTTTTAAACTTTTGGATTTGAGATAGATTTGTGTTATTTTCGCGTTATTTCCTTATCGTTTACTAAACAATACTATCGTGCGGTTTGTATCATGTGGGCGTATCCGTACGCTCCGTTGCGTAATACACTCTCCGTGCGTCGACCCTTGCTGCGTACGCCCTGCCCTTGTAAGGACACGTGTACAAAGACCAAGTACGTCCACAGTTACACACTACACGTTTATCAATGTGAATGATCTTTAACAGTAATCCTTCACTGACCACCACTCAAATCTCCCTTGTATTCTAGGCTAGATTGTGTGCGTGCCTTTTACAATTATTCCCTTAAATATTACTTTTAACTATTAATAACAACAAATGTCTCAACACGTTTATCACTAGTATGTGGCAATCAGGAGAATGAGGCACGAAAACAATACTAAACAAGAAATACAGATATGTATGCTTATTGCTTACGTTCGCAAAACAGAAACTAAACAGGTTTTAAAAGACAATAACGTACTGTTCCTACCTTTTGGTTCCGGATTCCTTCAGCACTCCTTACTAAGAGAAGCAGACGCTTATTCTGGTCAGCACTACGAGGAATATTACCTCCCGCCTTTTGCTGACCGATAATGTCTGCTGGAATTACCTAGTGTAGATATGTGAAGAGCGGGCGAGTCCCCAATTGACAATGCCTATTCTATACCTTGTATAAAACACTCTAAAAGGTTAAAGAACACAGTACGCAATTGGCGTATGGAATACCGTAAGAGTACGCACGTAGCGCAACGAACGCTTAGCCGTGGACGAGACGCACGAGCGGCACGTTCGCTCACGGCTTAGAGTGTAAAGGCAAGCACGCTATAGGCTGCCGACTAACGTAATGATACGCTATCAGCGTAGCGGACTCTCGAGACCACGAGGAGATCACAAGCGGCGCTGACGCTCACAGAGTTAAACCTTTATAACTATACCATAAACAATGTACTTATACTGTAAACCCTTGTGCAGTGATAAGGTGTAAATGCAACACAGTGTAACCTTGTTAGTTTAAAAGCTGTATGAGCGTATGTGACGCTCTGAGAACCCCTTAGCAATATAATAAACACTCAAATACCGGTCTAAGGGTCTAACGCCTTTTAAGGAAATAAATGAACGTTCAATTGCAAAAGAATAATACAATATAACATAAAATACCTAACCGAATCACTACACATAAAATACAATAAAGATACAATTACATTTAAGGGGGAAGGAGAGAGAGAATGGCTTATAACATTAAATAAGAGACAATATGGTTGCAGATAACTTACGCACCAGGGGAAACAATCGCAAGCGCCTTTCTGGATATCCAGCTCCCGATTATCAGCAATGAGAACCGTTGAAGAGAGTAGAGCGCTGGGCCAGATCGGCTTGTCCTTTTATACACTACACACAATACAGTACAATGGTCCCTACATTCTTATTGTTCATTGGACAATGGAATTCGTCTTCGCATTATAACAAAAGGTCATAGGTTGGTTCATACAGGTGGGCTGTGACTATTCCTAACTGCTCAGGTGGGTGGGAAACTGGGTTTCCCGCCGCATGGGTAATAAAGTGCAAATATAGTAAATGTCCATAAACTTCTTATGTCCATAACTATACGCACAAGCGAATAATCCGCTTCAAACCAACACCGGAATATTGCTAATTATATCCTCTTCCGATGGATACTAAACACCACTGTGTAACCCCTGTCTGACCCTTCGTATCAAACAAAGAGGGATCTCTTTGTCCCCGAACATACTACATTAACTAAACTTTCAGATTCTATCAAAGGGACCATAATCTACAAAATACATTATATGAATAAAATATGTTACGATTGAGTCGCCCGCTAGACGAACACAAACTCTACCGTAAATGCGCATACCGCGCGTCCGTGAGTGCACGCGACCGCGAGTATAAGCACGCACGGGAGGGCTCATGCACGTGCAGCGGGCACACGCATGAGGTGCATATATGGCAGTGTGCAGCGTGATATTTTTCTGACTTTGACACACTCATCCAACTGGTCCAACACAATCAGGTGGTAAATGAGTCATTGTCGAGGATTGTGGCCAGCCACACTGCAAGTAACAACCAACTTAATGCCAGCATCCACAATTTAAGCCAAAGCATCACTTTGATGGCAGCACAACAAGTGAGCTCCAGCTCAGGAACCACGACCCCTAGCTAAACCCCAGTAACCTCCCCTGTTCGCAGATCCTCCCGAGCACGTGCCAGCGACCCAGCACAAACCACGGCACCCAGCACACACAAGAAAAAAAAATAACAGCAAAATAAAATTTTAGTAACACAATAAAACTTTGATTATTCAAATCACACAACTTCCGGTGTCTGTGTCAAACATTGTAGAACACGCTATGTGTGTATTATATACTGGGGTAATGAATGACAATGTATTTTGAACAATCAATAAATAAAATGTACAGACCACTATAAAGAACAAACACTAAGTAAGAAAACACACATTCACACTTACAAAAATGTATTGCAAAGTGTTTAGTCAAGGTTAATTACAGCCATAAAAAACTTACCGGTAAAATACCGCAGAATCACTTCTTGCCTTACCTGCCTCCCTACATCTGTACTCACACTGTCACCAGATGTTTCTAACTCCTCTGCTTGCTGACTGTTTTCTACATCATCATGTGCCAGATGTTGATTCAAACACAGATTATGTAGAAAACAGCAGCAGAACACAATCCTAGTCACCTTGGAGGGACTATACAACAAAAGGCCTGCAGATTTATCCAGACACCGAAACCTAGATTTCAGCACCCCAAAACATCTTTCTATCACATTCCGCGTAGCCTTATGTGCATGATTGTAACTGTGTTCAGCAGGATAATCAGGTTGGGACAATGGAGTCAGTAGCCAAGAGTAGCAGCCATAACCCCCATCACCTGAAATACAGATATAGGCAACATTAGTACATGTGTCTGATGAATAATTACACCAAATAAAAATGGTGTTTGTAGTTAACACACATACACACAACACACTTTGAACATACCCAGCAGCCAGCCATCAGGCATTTGTCCGTCCTCAAATTTATCAAAGAGAGATGACTGACTGAGGATGAAGGAGTCATGGCAGCCGCCAGGGTAACCTGCAACCACACTCATAATTTTGAGATTTGCATCACAAACCACCTGGACATTAGTTGATTGGCTAGAATGCCGATTAGTATATATATATTGTCGGCCCCTAGGTGGTCTCAGCTCAACGTGTGTGCAATCTATGGCCCCCAGCACATTGGGCATGTGAGCAAGCTCATAGAAAGCTACCCTGACAGCATGTCACTGCGACTCCTGGGTAGGGAAGCAGATAGAGGCATTTATATGTGGTTCCAAGACATCCAAAACCTGAGTGGACATTAATATATCTAAGGTGAGTGTCATGATCTGTATTCAATACAATACTGTGTTATAAGACCTTACAGAAGCAACACTTAGACATAGACGTGTATGTATTTTTCAACTCACCTGATTCAAATATTTAGAAAAGGTGGGCTGGGAGATACCAATAACGTCGCCTGACACAGCCTGGAAGCTCCCAGTAGCCATAAAGTGTAACACAGCCAGGAGTTTGTGCAGGCCTGAGACAAAGCGAGAGCGTGCTGTCTCAGGGTCTAGTCCCAGTTTGACAAGGTCATACAGGCGAAAAATGTTGTTTCTATTTAGGCGAAACATCTGTATGACCCTATCATCAGACAATGCGTTTAAGTTTAAACGACCCCTAAAAAAACGTGGCTGGCGCAGCCTCCGCGGCACCTGTACAACCTGCTGACCATGTTGACTTACCTGGCCCAGATTTCTTCCAGACTCATGGACCAGTCTCAGGTATCCCCCAGCAACCAGTAAATCTGTAGCACACACCACAGCCGCCATTTCAGAGTGAGAGAATTTCCAATTGTGCCTGGGACCCTTTTATAGGGCCAAACATTCAGGTGTGAGTAATGGATAATTGACTACACATGTAAACACGCTTCTCAAAAGCAGGTCTGTTTTTTTTTAGGACTTTTTTACGATTTGTATTTTTTCACGGCCGCAAATGCATTTTCACGGTAGACATTACAAATACGAATTGTTAGTAAATGACCGAGATTCATATCTAAATAGCCGCGTTTTGACCGATGGTGTATTCATTCGTATTTTTATTCTTGGACTTGCAAAAAAATATGAATGGCCTCATCACTGTCGTGATTTCTGCTTAGTAAATTCCCGAGATGACACCTTGAAGAAAAAACGGCATCTCGGTCAAAATCGGGACCTTAGTAAATATACCCCATTGTTCTCAAATAAACAAAACAGAATATTTATTGCTGAAATTATAGCGAACCTACAGAAAACAGCCATGTCTACTTTCTGAACTTTATTGGTTACATTAGAAACAAAATCAGAATCAGAAGACTACGTTGTGATGTGTAGTAATAAATACACTTCCTAATTGTCAGGCAGCTCCTGCCAAGCGCAGAGAAGCATCACCCAGCTAGGAATCCAGCAGCAGAAGTAGCAAGCCTACAGATACAAGCAAGTGAATTTTAAAGTTTTAAGTTGGGGCAAAGTTTTAAGCAAAGTTGACAAAATTACCAAGGTCACAAACAAAGGGGGCTATTCATTATCAGTAAAGGGCCCATTCCATGTTTTTGTGTGTGGCATACAAGGTCAACAGTAAAAAGGTCAACAGTGTCAATATGCACAAGGTTTTAATGTGAAAAAGGATGACACAAGCACAATGTTAATGTGGAAATGTTCGACGCATGGAAAGGATGACATGAGGTTTTTTTTGGGGTCAATTTGAAGATTTGAGTACATGGAACCCCAATTAGTGTACTGGGCCCACTCACTTACAGATGGATCCATGTTTATCTTGACCTTTAATAGGATTAACTGAGACTGGGCAGTCAAACTTAATCCCCTGGTGTAATAACTTAATCCCCTGCTGTATAGTTCTATGTATTGTATTGCAGCTGGATCTTTTGTACTTGTGCAGGGGTGGGGGGCGGGGAGTCGGGCCTGACATGCGGGGTGGACTAGTTCTGTGCTGGGCATCCCCCTGCATCCCCCCGCATGTCTGTGTGACTGATCGTACATGTGTTAAATTTAGCACATCTACGATCAGGTCTGAATTAGGCCCAATGTTTAGCTCAAAGTTACATATAAACAAGTCTAGTAACATAGTAACATAGTAACATAGTAACTAAGGTTGAAAAAAGACAATTGTTCATTGAGTTCAACCTGTTTGTGGTCTACTATGCAATCTTATTATAGGACTAGTTATTTTTATGTTAGGACTAGTTATATTAACTATAATGCATGCCTACGCACCATAACCCTGAATATTTTTATCCAATAGGAATTTATCTAACCCATTCTTAAAGGTGTTGACTGAGTCCGCCATTACTACTCTCTCAGGCAGGGAATTCCAAACACGTATTGTCCTTACTGTGAAAAAACCTTTTCGCCTCAATGTGTGGAAACTCCTCTCCTCTAACCTAAGCGAGTGACTCTTATAGAAAACAGGTCCCTCCCAAGCTCTGTGTATTGACCCCTTATATATTTGTAGATGTTGATCATGTCCCCTCTTAGTCTCCTCTTTTCCAATGTAAACATGACTAGCCTTGCAAGCCTTTCCTCATATTCCAGCATCTCCATGTTCTTGATCAGTTTGGATGCCCACCTCTGAACCTTTTCTAGCTCCAGGATATCCTTTTTGTAATATGGTGCCCTCACTAGTGATTTATATAATGGGAGTATAATACTCTCGTCCCTTGCATCAATTCCCCGTTTTATGCATGCTAATATCTTATTAGCCTTCTTTGCTGCACTCCTACTTTGGGTACTGTTGCTTAAATTGTTATATATTTGAACCCCTAGGACTTTTTCCAGTACAGAATCCCCTAATATTACCTAGTGATGTACACCAGCAATTTTTCGGGTTTTGTGTTTTGGTTTTGGGTTCGGTTCCGCGGCCGTGTTTTGGGTTCGAACGCGTTTTGGCAAAACCTCACCGCCAGCAGCAGTAGGCGTTACACTCAAGGATGCATCGGAGGAATCCCAGGCAGGAGAGGACTCGTCAGACTTGACAGTGACATGGCCTGCAGGACTATTGGCTTTCCTGGGTAAGGAGGAAATTGACACTGAGGGAGTATGTGGTGTGGTTTGCGTGAGCTTGGTTACAAGAGGAAGGGATTTACTGGTCAGTGGACTGCTTCCGCTGTCGCCCAAAGTTTTTGAACTTGTCACTGACTTATGATGAATGCGCTGCGGGTGACGTATAAGGGAGGATGTTCCGAGGTGGTTAACGTCCTTACCCCTACTTATTACAGCTTGACAAAGGCAACACATGGCTTGACACCTGTTGTCCGCATTTCTGTTGAAATAACTCCACACCGAAGAGCTGATTTTTTTTGTATTTTGACCAGGCATGTCAATGGCCATATTCCTCCCACGGACAACAGGTGTCTCCCCGGGTGCCTGACTTAAACAAACCACCTCACCATCAGAATCCTCCTTGTCAATTTCCTCCCCAGCGCCAGCAACACCCATATCCTCATCCTGGTGTACTTCAACACTGACATCTTCAATTTGACTATCAGGAACTGGACTGCGGGTGCTCCTTCCAGCACTTGCAGGGGGCGTGCAAATGGTGGAAGGCGCAAGCTCTTCCCGTCCAGTGTTGGGAAGGTCAGGCATCGCAACCGACACAATTGGACTCTCCTTGGGGATTTGTGATTTCGAAGAACGCACAGTTCTTTGCTGTGCTTTTGTTATGATTCCAGCACTCTGGTCTGAGGAGGTCCTATTGCAAGGACCGGAGCACTGGAATGTAATGCTGGGGAAGGAAGCGGGAATAGAAAGTAGCCCCTGGCGCCCTAACTCCGTTGTCTCGCCCGTGCTGTCAGAAATCCCCTGCGAGACTATGGTTGCTTGAGCCCATGGCAGCCGCGTTTGAAGGGCGGATTATGTCTGCCCAACTCCGATGCCCCCTCAGGTCTTAATGGGAGACAAAGGGAAATCCGAGACAGGGTGATAACAAGGGGCCCTCTGACTAAACAACCAGGCCAGGGGCTACAAGCTAACTGACAAAAGCTGAGGTATGTGCGGAAACCCGCCAGGGAAAAGGACAACCAAAATCCACTAGTCCGTTACTCCTACCCAGCACCGCTGGATACCAGAGTGGATCTGTGGGAGCGGAATCCTCCGCAAAAGCTCCGAAACACAAATAATAAATAATAAATGATAAAGCGGCCAAGCCGCAACACACGGCTATGCCGTGACTCACGAACACCACTGGATGTTCAAAGGTGCTCAGTCAGGACTCCAGGAACAGATGACGACTTCCGAGTACAGGACAACTGAGAACAGGAACGACCGGATACAGCAGGACTGGAAACACTCTCAGCAAACAGATACAGCATGCAAGAAGCTATTACCGGCGTCTGTGAGAAGCACAGGAAGTGTATTTAACAGGGAGTCCTCCAATCAGCTGTTTAGAGGCTGATTGGATTAGATGCCATACAGCTGCCTAGCTGCATGGCCAGGAAACAGGTGTCCTATTAATTAAAATGGACCAAGCAACGGGGAACGCGGTCCGTCAGTGGCGTCCCCGTTGCTAGGGTCCGTGCGGCTCCGTGCGCCCGGCGTCTAGCGTTGCCAGGGAGCCGGCGGCTGTACGCGCACGGCGTCCCTGGTTGCTAGGCGCCGGGCCGCACCGACGAGCGGACCCCGGCGCCTTGAGGAGGGGTCAAGGAACCCCTAAAGCCAGGTTTCCGAGGAAATTCCCGAAAAAATGCCCTCTTGAGCCTCGGGGCATGGAGATCCTTATCCAGGACCCAAGACCTTTCCTCTGGACCATAGCCTCTCCTGTGCACCAGAAAATAAAGCCGACCCCGGGACAATTTGGAATCGAGAACCTTCTCCACCAAGAACTCCTGATGACCCTGTACATCTACTGGTGATTTCCCCTGAGAGATCTTCCGAGGAAATCTACTTGAAGAAACGTATGGTTTCAACAGGGAGCAATGGAACGTATTTCCGATCCGGAGAGCTCTTGGTAAACGTAACCGGAAAGCAACTGGATTGATTTTTTTAATAATATGAAATGGTCCAATAAATTTGGGGCCCAATCTAGCTGAGGTTTGTCGAAGTTTAATGTTACGAGTCGACAACCATACCCTATCTCCCACCTTAAAAGTGCAAGGACGCCGGAGCCTGTCAGAAAAATTTTCTCTCGAAATGCCGCTTTTCTGAGAGCAAGGTGCACTTTTTTCCAAATGACTCTGAGATGAGAGGTTAAGGTTAGCGAGGAAACAGAGGAATGTTGAAAAAAAAGAATTAGCTCTGGGGTGAAAACCAAAAACTGAAAAGAATGGAGACACATTAGTGGAGGAATGACAAGAATTGTTGTAAGCAAACTCCGCCAAAGGAAGAAACTCGGACCAATCATTCTGGAGTTTGGCTGAGTACAAACGCAAATACTGTTTTAATGATTGATTAACTCGCTCGGTCTGCCCATTGGATTGGGGATGGTAGCCGGATGTTAAAGACAATTTCATCTTTAATGAGGCACAAAAAGACTTCCAGAATTGTGCAATGAATTGTGGACCCCGATCAGAAACAATATCAGTGGGCAACCCATGAAGTCTGAAAACATGGCGGAGAAACAAAACTGCCAATCCCTGGGCAGATGGCAGTTGGGGAAGAGCAATGAAATGGGCCATCTTGCTAAAACGGTCCACTACCACCCATATGACTCGGAATCCGGCTGACAGAGGGAGGTCTACCACAAAATCCATGGAAATATGAGACCATGGCCTGAGAGGAACATTTAAGGGCATAAGTTGCCCGATAGGCAAGGAACGGGGAACCTTATGCTGTGCACAGACCTGACAAGAAAAAACAAACTCCTTAATGTCTTTAGAAAGACCAGGCCACCATACTGAGCGGGAGACTAATTCCAAAGTCTTAGAGATCCCCGGATGCCCGGCAACTTTGCTATCATGAAACTCAGTCAAAACAGTAGCTCTCAAAAACTCAGGGACGTAAAGACGACCAGCAGGAGTATTTCCAGGAGCTTGATGTTGAAGCTGCTTTAACTGGGTAAATAAATCTTGTGTGAGGCCTGCCCAAATGACTGAAGACGGAAGTATGGAAGTAACAGGACTGTTATTATGAACTGGAAGAAAACTGCGTGACAGGGCATCCGCCTTGGTATTCTTGGAACCTGGCCTAAAGGTGATAATAAACTTGAAACGAGTAAAAAATAAAGCCCAACGAGCCTGCCGGGCATTCAGCCGCTTAGCTGATTCGATGTACTGAAGATTTTTGTGGTCAGTCAATACTGAAATGGTATGTGTTGCTCCCTCAAGCCAATGCCTCCACTCCTCGAAAGCCCATTTAATAGCCAGTAACTCCCGGTTACCAACATCGTAGTTGGATTCAGCGGATGAGAATTTCCTGGACATAAAGGCACAAGGATGTAGTTCTAGAGAGTCCGGATCCTTCTGAGATAGGATAGCCCCCACTCCAACCTCCGAGGCATCAACCTCAACAATGAAGGGCAATTCAGGGTTGGGATGTCTGAGGACTGGGGCTGAGACAAAAGCTTGTTTCAAGGCCTGAAAGGATAACTCAGCTTCACGTGACCAGTTGGTAGGATCCGCTCCCTTCTTAGTCAGTGCCACAATGGGAGCAACCAGGTCGGAAAAAGCATGAATAAATCTTCTATAATAATTCGCAAACCCTAAAAAGCGCTGAATTGCTTTTAAGTTGGTGGGTTGCGCCCAACTAAGGATGGCTTGGAGCTTCTTAGGTTCCATACAGAATCCCCGAGGGGAAATAATGTACCCTAAAAAGGATACCTCCGTGACATGAAACTCACACTTCTCCAGCTTGGCATATAGGTGATTTTCACGTAATTTTTGAAGAACCTGACGCACCTGGGTAACATGTTGTTCAATAGAGTCAGAATAGATCAGGATGTCGTCTAAGTAAACGACCACGAATCTTCCTAGAAAATCACGGAGCACATCGTTAATGAGATCCTGGAAAACTGCCGGAGCGTTAGACAAGCCGAACGGCATCACCAGATACTCGTAGTGACCCAACTGAGTACTGAACGCCGTCTTCCATTCATCTCCCGACTTGATTCGGATGAGGTTATACGCTCCCCTCAGGTCAATTTTAGAAAAAATCACAGCCGAACGCAGCTGATCAAAGAGGACAGAAATCAGCGGCAGAGGGTAAGTATTTTTAACTGAGATCTTATTCAGGGCTCTAAAGTCAATGCAAGGTCTGAGTGATCCATCTTTCTTCTCCACAAAGAAGAAGCCTGCACTTAAAGGGGATTTAGATGGCCTGATAAATCCTTTCCCTAGGCTCTCCTTAACATACTCATTCATGGCCACAGTTTCTGGCCCGGACAATGCATATAACCTTCCCTTTGGCAATGTGGCACCAGGAATTAGCTCAATAGCACAATCATAAGGCCGATGGGGAGGCAGAATGTCCACATTGCCCTTGGAAAATACATCGACAAAGTCCTGGTATTCCACGGGAATGGGTTCAGGAATGGCAGCAGCTATTCTGACGGGAAATGTAATACATTCCTTATTACAGCTGGTACCCCATTGTGAGATCTCCCCCGACTGCCAATCAATGATGGGATTATGAAAGGCCAGCCAAGGGTGACCCAGAACCACTGGAACTGCTGGGCAATGGGTAAGGAAAAACTAAATTTTTTCGGAATGAAGAGCTCCTACCGTAAGTAGTACAGGGGGTGTACAGAGGGAAATAACCCCATTGGACAAGGGACTCCCATCTAAACCATGCATGGTGATACACCTACCCAAAGCTAACTGAGGAATACCCAAGGCCTTGGCCCACGTTAAGTCCATAAAGTTCCCTGCAGCTCCACTGTCAACAAAAGCCGACACCGAAGAACAGAGGCTGCCAAAGGAAACTTTAGCTGGGACTAAAAGGGAGTTATTCGAGGAGATAAGCTGCAGACCAAAGTGAACCCCCTCACAATTCACTTGGTCGAGGCGTTTCCCGACTTATTCGGACAATTACGGGCAAAATGTCCCTTACCCCCACAGTACAAACAAAGACCAGAGTTTTGCCTTCTGGCTCTTTCTTCTGGAGACAGCCGGGAGAGACCCATCTGCATGGGCTCCTCTATGTCCTCAGGAATGGAAAATACACATGCAGTAGACCTGACAGGTGCTCCTTTTTCAGCCCTCCGCTCTCTGAGACGACGATCAATCTTAATAGAAAGCTCCATGAGTTTATCGAGAGTCTCAGGAGCGGGATACTGAAGGAGACTGTCTTTTATAGACTCAGATAAGCCGAGGCGAAACTGACTGCGCAGGGCTGGGTCATTCCAGCCACAGTCGTTCGACCAACGGCGAAACTCCGTAGAATAAACCTCTGCAGGATTTCTACCCTGTCTGAGAGCGCGTAACTGACTCTCAGCGGATGCCTCTCTATCAGGGTCATCATACAAAAGCCCTAAAGACCCCAGAAAGGCGTCTACTGACAACAATGCCGGATCCTCTGCTTTTAAACCAAAAGCCCAGGTCTGAGGATCTCCCTGGAGCAAAGAAATAATATTTCCGACCCGCTGAGATTCAGTACCTGAGGAGATTGGTCTTAAACGAAAATAAAGTTTACAGGACTCTTTAAAATTAAAAAACTCCTTCCTATCACCAGAAAAGCGGTCAGGCAAGTGCATTTTTGGTTCAGGGACTACCCTCGGGGAAGTTCGTAAAAGATCTTCCTGCGACTTCACCCGAAGGGAAAGATCCTGAACCATCTGAGTAAGTTCTTGAATCTGGCTAACTAGGAGCTGGCCAGGATTTGGCCCTAAACCAGTGGGATTCATGAGGCCGAAAAATCTTACAAAACTGAATAAGGAAAAAATCAAACCCTGTTTAATTTTAAGTTTGGGTGTGGCCGGTAATAATTAGAGATGAGCGGGTTCGGTTTCTCTGAATCCGAACCCGCCCGAACTTCATGTTTTTTTTCACGGGTCCGAGCGACTCGGATCTTCCCGCCTTGCTCGGTTAACCCGAGCGCGCCCGAACGTCATCATGACGCTGTCGGATTCTCGCGAGGCTCGGATTCTATCGCGAGACTCGGATTCTATATAAGGAGCCGCGCGTCGCCGCCATTTTCACACGTGCATTGAGATTGATAGGGAGAGGACGTGGCTGGCGTCCTCTCCATTTAGATTATAAAAGAGAGAGATTTACTGGAGCTTAGGACTAGGAGGAGTACTGTAGAAGTGTAGAGAGTGCAGAGAGTTTACTAGTGAGTGACCACCAGACAGTGCAGTTTATTTAATATATCCGTTCTCTGCCTGAAAAAAGCGATACACACAGTGACTCAGTCACATACCATATCTGTGTGCACTGCTCAGGCTCAGCCCAGTGTGCTGCATCATCTATATATATTATATATCTGTCTGACTGCTCAGCTCACACAGCTTATAATTGTGGGGGAGACTGGGGAGCACTGCAGTGCCAGTTATAGGTTATAGCAGGAGCCAGGAGTACATAATATTATATAGTGAGTGACCACCAGACAGTGCAGTTTATTTAATATATCCGTTCTCTGCCTGAAAAAAGCGATACACACAGTGACTCAGTCACATACCATATCTGTGTGCACTGCTCAGGCTCAGCCCAGTGTGCTGCATCATCTATATATATTATATATCTGTCTGACTGCTCAGCTCACACAGCTTATACTTGTGGGGGAGACTGGGGAGCACTGCAGTGCCAGTTATAGGTTATAGCAGGAGCCAGGAGTACATAATATTATATAGTGAGTGACCACCAGACAGTGCAGTTTATTTAATATATCCGTTCTCTGCCTGAAAAAAGCGATACACACAGTGACTCAGTCACATACCATATCTGTGTGCACTGCTCAGGCTCAGCCCAGTGTGCTGCATCATCTATATATATTATATATCTGTCTGACTGCTCAGCTCACACAGCTTATAATTGTGGGGGAGACTGGGGAGCACTGCAGTGCCAGTTATAGGTTATAGCAGGAGCCAGGAGTACATAATATTATATTAAAATTAAACAGTGCACACTTTTGCTGCAGGAGTGCCACTGCCAGTGTGACTGACCAGTGACCTGACCACACTGACCACCAGTATAGTTAGTAGTATACTTATATTGTGATTGCCTGAAAAAGTTAAACACTCGTCGTGTGACTTCACTTGTGTGTTGTTGTTTTTTTTATTCTATAAAAATAAAACTCATTCTGCTGACAGACAGTGTCCAGCAGGTCCGTCATTATATAATATATAATATATACCTGTCCGGCTGCAGTAGTGATATATATATATTTTTTATATCATTTATCATCCAGTCGCAGCAGACACAGTACGGTAATTCACGGCTGTGGCTACCTCTGTGTCTGCACTCGGCAGGCAGTCCGTCCATAATTGTATACCACCTAACCGTGGTTTTTTTTTCTTTCTTCTTTATACATACATAGTTACATAGACATCTCTTTATCAACCAGTCTATATTAGCAGCAGACACAGTACAGTACGGTAGTTCACGGCTGTGGCTACCTCTGTGTCTGCACTCGGCAGGCAGTCCGTCCATAATTGTATACCACCTAACCGTGGTTTTTTTTTCTTTCTTCTTTATACATACATAGTTACATAGACATCTCTTTATCAACCAGTCTATATTAGCAGCAGACACAGTACAGTACGGTAGTTCACGGCTGTGGCTACCTCTGTGTCTGCACTCGGCAGGCAGTCCGTCCATAATTGTATACCACCTAACCGTGGTTTTTTTTTCTTTCTTCTTTATACATACATAGTTACATAGACATCTCTTTATCAACCAGTCTATATTAGCAGCAGACACAGTACAGTACGGTAGTTCACGGCTGTGGCTACCTCTGTGTCTGCACTCGGCAGGCAGTCCGTCCATAATTGTATACCACCTAACCGTGGTTTTTTTTTCTTTCTTCTTTATACATACATAGTTACATAGACATCTCTTTATCAACCAGTCTATATTAGCAGCAGACACAGTACAGTACGGTAGTTCACGGCTGTGGCTACCTCTGTGTCTGCACTCGGCAGGCAGTCCGTCCATAATTGTATACCACCTAACCGTGGTTTTTTTTTCTTTCTTCTTTATACATACATAGTTACATAGACATCTCTTTATCAACCAGTCTATATTAGCAGCAGACACAGTACAGTACGGTAGTTCACGGCTGTGGCTACCTCTGTGTCTGCACTCGGCAGGCAGTCCGTCCATAATTGTATACCACCTAACCGTGGTTTTTTTTTCTTTCTTCTTTATACATACATAGTTACATAGACATCTCTTTATCAACCAGTCTATATTAGCAGCAGACACAGTACAGTACGGTAGTTCACGGCTGTGGCTACCTCTGTGTCTGCACTCGGCAGGCAGTCCGTCCATAATTGTATACCACCTAACCGTGGTTTTTTTTTTCTTTCTTCTTTATACATACATAGTTACATAGACATCTCTTTATCAACCAGTCTATATTAGCAGCAGACACAGTACAGTACGGTAGTTCACGGCTGTGGCTACCTCTGTGTCTGCACTCGGCAGGCAGTCCATAATTGTATACTAGTATCCATCTCCATTGTTTACCTGAGGTGCCTTTTAGTTGTGCCTATTAAAATATGGAGAACAAAAATGTTGAGGTTCCAAAATTAGGGAAAGATCAAGATCCACTTCCACCTCGTGCTGAAGCTGCTGCCACTAGTCATGGCCGAGACGATGAAATGCCAGCAACGTCGTCTGCCAAGGCCGATGCCCAATGTCATAGTACAGAGCATGTCAAATCCAAAACACCAAATATCAGAAAAAAAAGGACTCCAAAACCTAAAATAAAATTGTCGGAGGAGAAGCGTAAACTTGCCAATATGCCATTTACGACACGGAGTGGCAAGGAACGGCTGAGGCCCTGGCCTATGTTCATGGCTAGTGGTTCAGCTTCACATGAGGATGGAAGCACTCAGCCTCTCGCTAGAAAAATGAAAAGACTCAAGCTGGCAAAAGCAGCACAGCAAAGAACTGTAGATTCTTCGAAATCCCAAATCCACAAGGAGAGTCCAATTGTGTCGGTTGCGATGCCTGACCTTCCCAACACTGGACGTGAAGAGCATGCGCCTTCCACCATTTGCACGCCCCCTGCAAGTGCTGGAAGGAGCACCCGCAGTCCAGTTCCTGATAGTCAGATTGAAGATGTCAGTGTTGAAGTACACCAGGATGAGGAGGATATGGGTGTTGCTGGCGCTGGGGAGGAAATTGACCAGGAAGATTCTGATGGTGAGGTGGTTTGTTTAAGTCAGGCACCCGGGGAGACACCTGTTGTCCGTGGGAGGAATATGGCCGTTGACATGCCAGGTGAAAATACCAAAAAAATCAGCTCTTCGGTGTGGAGGTATTTCACCAGAAATGCGGACAACAGGTGTCAAGCCGTGTGTTCCCTTTGTCAAGCTGTAATAAGTAGGGGTAAGGACGTTAACCACCTCGGAACATCCTCCCTTATACGTCACCTGCAGCGCATTCATAATAAGTCAGTGACAAGTTCAAAAACTTTGGGTGACAGCGGAAGCAGTCCACTGACCAGTAAATCCCTTCCTCTTGTAACCAAGCTCACGCAAACCACCCCACCAACTCCCTCAGTGTCAATTTCCTCCTTCCCCAGGAATGCCAATAGTCCTGCAGGCCATGTCACTGGCAATTCTGACGAGTCCTCTCCTGCCTGGGATTCCTCCGATGCATCCTTGCGTGTAACGCCTACTGCTGCTGGCGCTGCTGTTGTTGCTGCTGGGAGTCGATGGTCATCCCAGAGGGGAAGTCGTAAGCCCACTTGTACTACTTCCAGTAAGCAATTGACTGTCCAACAGTCCTTTGCGAGGAAGATGAAATATCACAGCAGTCATCCTGCTGCAAAGCGGATAACTGAGGCCTTGACAACTATGTTGGTGTTAGACGTGCGTCCGGTATCCGCCGTTAGTTCACAGGGAACTAGACAATTTATTGAGGCAGTGTGCCCCCGTTACCAAATACCATCTAGGTTCCACTTCTCTAGGCAGGCGATACCGAGAATGTACACGGATGTCAGAAAAAGACTCACCAGTGTCCTAAAAAATGCAGTTGTACCCAATGTCCACTTAACCACGGACATGTGGACAAGTGGAGCAGGGCAGGGTCAGGACTATATGACTGTGACAGCCCACTGGGTAGATGTATGGACTCCCGCCGCAAGAACAGCAGCGGCGGCACCAGTAGCAGCATCTCGCAAACGCCAACTCTTTCCTAGGCAGGCTACGCTTTGTATCACCGCTTTCCAGAATACGCACACAGCTGAAAACCTCTTACGGCAACTGAGGAAGATCATCGCGGAATGGCTTACCCCAATTGGACTCTCCTGTGGATTTGTGGCATCGGACAACGCCAGCAATATTGTGTGTGCATTAAATATGGGCAAATTCCAGCACGTCCCATGTTTTGCACATACCTTGAATTTGGTGGTGCAGAATTTTTTAAAAAACGACAGGGGCGTGCAAGAGATGCTGTCGGTGGCCAGAAGAATTGCGGGACACTTTCGGCGTACAGGCACCACGTACAGAAGACTGGAGCACCACCAAAAACTACTGAACCTGCCCTGCCATCATCTGAAGCAAGAAGTGGTAACGAGGTGGAATTCAACCCTCTATATGCTTCAGAGGTTGGAGGAGCAGCAAAAGGCCATTCAAGCCTATACAATTGAGCACGATATAGTAGGTGGAATGCACCTGTCTCAAGCGCAGTGGAGAATGATTTCAACGTTGTGCAAGGTTCTGATGCCCTTTGAACTTGCCACACGTGAAGTCAGTTCAGACACTGCCAGCCTGAGTCAGGTCATTCCCCTCATCAGGCTTTTGCAGAAGAAGCTGGAGACATTGAAGGAGGAGCTACCACGGAGCGATTCCGCTAGGCATGTGGGACTTGTGGATGGAGCCCTTAATTCGCTTAACAAGGATTCACGGGTGGTCAATCTGTTGAAATCAGAGCACTACATTTTGGCCACCGTGCTCGATCCTAGATTTAAAGCCTACCTTGGATCTCTCTTTCCGGCAGACACAAGTCTGCTGGGGTTGAAAGACCTGCTGGTGACAAAATTGTCAAGTCAAGCGGAACGCGACCTGTCAACATCTCCTCCTTCACATTCTCCCGCAACTGGGGGTGCGAGGAAAAGGCTCAGAATTCCGAGCCCACCCGCTGGCGGTGATGCAGGGCAGTCTGGAGCGACTGCTGATGCTGACATCTGGTCCGGACTGAAGGACCTGACAACGATTACGGACATGTCGTCTACTGTCACTGCATATGATTCTCTCAACATTGATAGAATGGTGGAGGATTATATGAGTGACCGCATCCAAGTAGGCACGTCACACAGTCCGTACTTATACTGGCAGGAAAAAGAGGCAATTTGGAGGCCCTTGCACAAACTGGCTTTATTCTACCTAAGTTGCCCTCCCACAAGTGTGTACTCCGAAAGAGTGTTTAGTGCCGCCGCTCACCTTGTCAGCAATCGGCGTACGAGGTTACATCCAGAAAATGTGGAGAAGATGATGTTCATTAAAATGAATTATAATCAATTCCTCCGCGGAGACATTGACCAGCAGCAATTGCCTCCACAAAGTACACAGGGAGCTGAGATGGTGGATTCCAGTGGGGACGAATTGATAATCTGTGAGGAGGGGGATGTACATGGTGATATGTCGGAGGGTGATGATGAGGTGGACATCTTGCCTCTGTAGAGCCAGTTTGTGCAAGGAGAGATTAATTGCTTCTTTTTTGGGGGGGGTCCAAACCAACCCGTCATATCAGTCACAGTCGTGTGGCAGACCCTGTCACTGAAATGATGGGTTGGTTAAAGTGTGCATGTCCTGTTTTGTTTATACAACATAAGGGTGGGTGGGAGGGCCCAAGGACAATTCCATCTTGCACCTCTTTTTTCTTTTCTTTTTCTTTGCATCATGTGCTGATTGGGGAGGGTTTTTTGGAAGGGACATCCTGCGTGACACTGCAGTGCCACTCCTAAATGGGCCCGGTGTTTGTGTCGGCCACTAGGGTCGCTAATCTTACTCACACAGTCAGCTACCTCATTGCGCCTCTTTTTTTCTTTGCGTCATGTGCTGTTTGGGGAGGGTTTTTTGGAAGGGTCATCCTGCGTGACACTGCAGTGCCACTCCTAGATGGGCCCGGTGTTTGTGTCGGCCACTAGGGTCGCTAATCTTACTCACACAGCTACCTCATTGCGCCTCTTTTTTTCTTTGCGTCATGTGCTGTTTGGGGAGGGTTTTTTGGAAGGGACATCCTGCGTGACACTGCAGTGCCACTCCTAGATGGGCCCGGTGTTTGTGTCGGCCACTAGGGTCGCTAATCTTACTCACACAGCTACCTCATTGCGCCTCTTTTTTTCTTTGCGTCATGTGCTGTTTGGGGAGGTTTTTTTGGAAGGGACATCCTGCGTGACACTGCAGTGCCACTCCTAGATGGGCCCGGTGTTTGTGTCGGCCACTAGGGTCGCTAATCTTACTCACACAGCTACCTCATTGCGCCTCTTTTTTTCTTTGCGTCATGTGCTGTTTGGGGAGGGTTTTTTGGAAGGGCCATCCTGCGTGACACTGCAGTGCCACTCCTAGATGGGCCTGGTGTTTGTGTCGGCCACTAGGGTCGCTAATCTTACTCACACAGCTACCTCATTGCGCCTCTTTTTTTCTTTGCGTCATGTGCTGTTTGGGGAGGGTTTTTTGGAAGGGACATCCTGCGTGACACTGCAGTGCCACTCCTAGATGGGCCCGGTGTTTGTGTCGGCCACTAGGGTCGCTTATCTTACTCACACAGCGACCTCGGTGCAAATTTTAGAACTAAAAATAATATTGTGAGGTGTGAGGTATTCAGAATAGACTGAAAATGAGTGTAAATTATGGTTTTTGAGGTTAATAATACTTTGGGATCAAAATGACCCCCAAATTCTATGATTTAAGCTGTTTTTTAGTGTTTTTTGAAAAAAACACCCGAATCCAAAACACACCCGAATCCGACAAAAAAAATTCGGTGAGGTTTTGCCAAAACGCGTTCGAACCCAAAACACGGCCGCGGAACCGAACCCAAAACCAAAACACAAAACCCGAAAAATTTCAGGCGCTCATCTCTAGTAATAATGTTATGATTCCAGCACTCTGGTCTGAGGAGGTCCTATTGCAAGGACCGGAGCACTGGAATGTAATGCTGGGGAAGGAAGCGGGAATAGAAAGTAGCCCCTGGCGCCCTAACTCCGTTGTCTCGCCCGTGCTGTCAGAAATCCCCTGCGAGACTATGGTTGCTTGAGCCCATGGCAGCCGCGTTTGAAGGGCGGATTATGTCTGCCCAACTCCGATGCCCCCTCAGGTCTTAATGGGAGACAAAGGGAAATCCGAGACAGGGTGATAACAAGGGGCCCTCTGACTAAACAACCAGGCCAGGGGCTACAAGCTAACTGACAAAAGCTGAGGTATGTGCAGAAACCCGCCAGGGAAAAGGACAACCAAAATCCACTAGTCCGTTACTCCTACCCAGCACCGCTGGATACCAGAGTGGATCTGTGGGAGCGGAATCCTCCGCAAAAGCTCCGAAACACAAATAATAAATAATAAATGATAAAGCGGCCAAGCCGCAACACACGGCTATGCCGTGACTCACGAACACCACTGGATGTTCAAAGGTGCTCAGTCAGGACTCCAGGAACAGATGACGACTTCCGAGTACAGGACAACTGAGAACAGGAACGACCGGATACAGCAGGACTGGAAACACTCTCAGCAAACAGATACAGCATGCAAGAAGCTATTACCGGCGTCTGTGAGAAGCACAGGAAGTGTATTTAACAGGGAGTCCTCCAATCAGCTGTTTAGAGGCTGATTGGATTAGATGCCATACAGCTGCCTAGCTGCATGGCCAGGAAACAGGTGTCCTATTAATTAAAATGGACCCAGCAACGGGGAACGCGGTCCGTCAGTGGCGTCCCCGTTGCTAGGGTCCGTGCGGCTCCGTGCGCCCGGCGTCTAGCGTTGCCAGGGAGCCGGCGGCTGTACGCGCACGGCGTCCCTGGTTGCTAGGCGCCGGGCCGCACCGACGAGCGGACCCCGGCGCCTAACAGCTTTTGCCAGCTTAAGTCTTTTCATTTTTCTAGTGAGAGGCTGAGTGCTTCCATCCTCATGTGAAGCTGAACCACTAGCCATGAACATAGGCCAGGGCCTCAGCCGTTCCTTGCCACTCCGTGTCGTAAATGGCATATTGGCAAGTTTACGCTTCTCCTCAGACGCTTTTAATTTTGATTTTTGGGTCATTTTACTCATCTTTTGTGTTATGGATTTTACATGCTCTGTACTATGACATTGGGCATCGGCCTTGGCAGACGACGTTGATGGCATTTCATCGTCTCGGCCATGACTAGTGGCAGCAGCTTCAGCACGAGGTGGAAGTGGATCTTGATCTTTCCCTATTTTTTTTACCTCCACATTTTTGTTCTCCATATTTTGCGCACAACTAAAAGCCACCACAGGTATACAATGTAGATGGATGGATAGTATACTATTATTACTTATGGACGACGAGTGACGACACAGAGGTAGGTACAGCCGTGGCCTACCGTACTGCTATATATATAATATATACAGAATAATAATAACGGACCTGGTGGACACTGTCAGCAGACTGCTAAACTAGTATGAAGAAAAAAAAGCCACCACAGGTATACAATGTAGATGGATGGATAGTATACTATTATTACTTATGGACGACGAGTGACGACACAGAGGTAGGTACAGCCGTGGCCTACCGTACTGCTATATATATAATATATACAGAATAATAATAACGGACCTGGTGGACACTGTCAGCAGACTGCTAAACTAGTATGAAGAAAAAAAAGCCACCACAGGTATACAATGTAGATGGATGGATAGTATACTATTATTACTTATGGACGACGAGTGACGACACAGAGGTAGGTACAGCCGTGGCCTACCGTACTGCTATATATATAATATATACAGAATAATAATAACGGACCTGGTGGACACTGTCAGCACACTGCTAAACTAGTATGAAGAAAAAAAAGCCACCACCGGTATACAATGTAGATGGATGGATAGTATACTATTATTACTTATGGACGACGAGTGACGACACAGAGGTAGGTACAGCCGTGGCCTACCGTACTGCTATATATATAATATATACAGAATAATAATAACGGAACTGGTGGACACTGTCAGCACACTGCTAAACTAGTATGAAGAAAAAAAAGCCACCACAGGTATACAATGTAGATGGATGGATAGTATACTATTATTACTTATGGACGACGAGTGACGACACATAGGTAGGTACAGCCGTGGCCTACCGTACTGCTATATATATAATATACTGTATAATAAATGGACCTGTGGACACTGTCAGCAGACTGCTAAACTACTAGTATAAAGAAAAAAAGCCACCACAGGAGTGTTTTTCAGGCAGACAAACGTATACTGGACTGGTGGTCACTGTCAGCAAAACTGTGCACTGTACTCCTGCTATAACTGCTCCCCAGTCCCCACTATTAGGCAGTGTGAGCAGTGCACTCAGCACAGATATATCATGCAGCACACTGAAAACAGATATGGTATGGAGCGTTTGTTTCAGGCAGAGAACGGATTAAACTGGTGGTCACACTCACTACTATCAGCAAAACCCTGCACTGTACTCCTAACAGCTGCTCCCCGTGCCCAATCCTCCCCACAATTATAACAATGTCACTCTTAGTCTTTTCTATTATGACTATAACGGAGAGGACGCCAGCCACGTCCTCTCCCTATAAATCTCAATACACGTGTGAAAATGGCGGCGACGCGCGGCTGCTTATATAGAATCCGAATCTCGCGAGAATCCGACAGCGGGATGATGACGTTCGGGCGCGCTCGGTTTACCCGAGCCACATGGGAGAATCCGAGCACGGCTCGGACCCGTGTAAAAAGGCTGAAGTTCGGGGGGGTTCGGTTTCCGAGAAACCGAACCCGCTCATCACTAATATTACCCCACTTAGTATGTAGGTGTTATTTTTGGTCTTGCCCCCACAGTGCATTACCTTACACTTGTCTGTGTTGAACCTCATTCTTCATTTTGCAGCCCATGCTTCCAGTTTAGTTAAGTTGTTCTGAAGAGACTCAGCATCCCCATCCGTATTCATAACCTTACACAAATTGGTATCGTCTGCGAAAATTGACACCATGCTCTCTAGACCTACTGTTAGGTCATTGATGAAAATGGTAAACAAAAGTGGTCCGAGTACAGACCCTTGTGGCACACCACTTAGTACTTTAGTCCAATTTGAAAATGATCCATTGACCACAATGCGCTGCTCCCTATTATCTAACCAATTACTGACCCAAGTGCATATTGTGCTCCCTAGCCCTAGTTCTTGTAGCTTATAGATAAGACGCATGTGTGGTACAGTGTCAAAAGCTTTGACAAAGTCTAAAAAAGAGTACATCCACCTCCTTACCCTGATCAAGGTTCGCACTTACTGTTTCATAAAAGCCAAGTAAGTTGGTCTGACATGATCTGTCCTTCACAAATCCATATTTGCTTCAAGGAACTTTTGAATACTGGCCCTCATTCTGAGTTGATCGCTAGCTGCCGTTGTTCGCAGCGCAGCGATCAGGCTAAAAATCGGCAATTCTGCGCATGCGTATGGTGCGCACTGCGCATGCGTGACGTACTTTCACAAGAATGCAGTTTTACACAAGCTCTAGCGATGCTTTTCAATCGCACTGCTGACCGCAGAGTGATTTACAGGAAGTGGGTGTTTCTAGGTGGTAACTGACCGTTTTCAGGGCGTGTGTGATAAAACGCAGGCATGCCAGATAAAAACGCAGAAGTGGCTGGAAAAACGTAGGCGTGGATGGGAGAACACAGGGTGTGTTTGTGACATCAAAACAGGAACTAAATAGTCTGAAGTGATCGCAGGCTAGGAGTAGGTCTCGAGCTACTCTGAAACTGCACAATCTTTTTTTGTAGCAGCGCTGCGATCCTTTCGTTCGCTATTCTGCTAAGCTAAGATACACTCCCAGAGGGTGGCGGCTTAGCGTTTGCACTGCTGCTAAAAGCAGCTAGCGAGTGAACAACTCGGAATGAGGCCATTGTCCCTAAGAATACCTTCCAATACTTTCCCCACTATAGATGTAAGACTTACTGGTCTATAATTATTGATCAGAAAATTACACCTGTAAACACTGAGGTGCTCATAGAAGCATAATTCCTGTGAATCCACTGCAAGAGGTGTTTAGCCTAGACTCCATTTCACTCCTGAAATGATAAATCACCTCAAAAGGCAATATATGGTTGAAGAATTGCCTTAGTAGGCAATGACTAGTAATTCTGAATGCTGCAGGTACAGTAAATGAGAGTCAATTTATATAATAGGCAACAAGTTTAGGAATCATAAGATCCACAGCAAATGTCTTATTTCAAGTCTCCTTGATTAGAGATAAAATACATCAGAGTTCTCTGTGACTTGATTTTGCACTCTGTGGGAATCCTTCTGGTACACCTTCTTGAATATTGTATTAAACACTATTTCAGATTTCATGCAAGAATAGGAGTATATTGCTGTTCCACACTGGGAAAGTGGCCACCATTGGATAAAGTTGCAAACTCTTTTACTATATATAAGGCATCTTATATATAGCTTGGATATTAAACAATTCTAAATGCTTTATTACAGCTACACTAACATATCACTATTAATAAAGGCAAGTTGTCACAACCAGGCTATCTGTAAAAGAATAGATAATTTGCAGCCAGAGAGTAAGTGAACACACACACAATTATGGTGTTACAGCAGTACTCTCTTTTTATTATGCATGAAAGGGGTTTATATACCTTTCATATTATCATATTCATGGCATGTGTGGAGCTTTGCCAGGAATGATATCAGAATCATGTACACACTATAAGCTGTATTTTGTATTAGCAACAGGGGACAGTATTGCCTAAATTTTGAATATTTCTAGACTTTTCTACTTAAACTTGACAGCTATTAAAAACTTTGCTCATTGTGAGAAAGAACAAATAGCCACATTTTGGTAGAGATATTGAAACATTTGTATATTTTTGCACCTATTAGACTCAGGTAGAATCTTTGAGAATCTTTGCTGGAATTGTGAGAAAGCATGAACCACTTTTGCATGTGAGTCTACTGTACATTTGAACAAATCAATATTCTGACTTTTACTCTATCACTATTACTACCTACTGATTACTTCCTCCCACTCCTACCTCCAAGATTTTTCACGTACTGTTCCATTTCTCTGGAATTCCCTACCTCTTTCCCTCAGACTCTCCACCTGTCTACAAAACTTCAAACGGGCTCTCAAGACCCACTTCTTCACCAAACCTAGCCAAATCTCATCCTAACCCTCTGTTCCACGCTCTCTATGTACCCCGTCTGTATCACCCCTGTATGTCTACCCCTCCCCTTTAGAATGTAAGCTATTCCCTCATGTGCTTAACCTTTATCTTACTTTAATAATCTTCAACTGCATCAACTCCAGCAGTTTTCTGCCACATGATGCTTATTCCAGTGTTATCTGCTGATGCAGATATGTTTATTTACCCTGTATTGTCCTATATTGTCTTCAACAGTAAGTTGCTGTTTTCCGGTTTTGATTATTTGTTTATGTACTCTGTAATTGGATGCTGCAGAACCCTTGTGGCACCATATAAATAAAGGATAATAATAATAATAATAATAATAATAATGAACCTTGATCTATTGAGACATGCTACTTATTATTATTTAGTAATTAATTGGTAATAGGTTCTGATAATGTCGATATTATCTTAAACCCTAAAGCTATACCTCTAGATACACTTTTACCTGAATACACGCGCTACGCACTTTGTACGCTATTTGCGTACAGAGTCCCATACGTGGTACGTACTTGGTGTACACACGCCGCGCTGAGTGTACAGAGTACGCACAGCACATGCACACACAATTGATAACCTTTAAACCTTATTAGTAATACAATGTAATAATATGGTTACACTTTAAACCTTTATGCAGCAAAGCACTGTAATGATGTTATACCTTAAACCTTAAGTAGCGCTGACGGTATAAAGTACCCGCAGTGCGTACACCTTATCAATACTTGTAAACCTTATACAGTTAAATACGCTTTAAACCCTAGCAGGGAAATGAGGACACAACACCGATATGTAGTTGAACCACAGGGTTCTAAGGCCACAGTGGATTATTTCAAAAGGTAAAACAATACAAATTATACACTACAGGCTAACAAGATAAATCTACAACAGAATAATGGCTAAAGTCAATGTACATACGTGAGAATGTTCGCAAGTGCTTCCCGGTCCCGGTCCTCCGCTAATCAGGTTGAAAGCGTTAAGAGTCTGTGATAGTGACCTGGCCTGCAGCTCGCTCTTTATTCAGTAGATCAAAACATAATACAATAGACACTGTGTGCTCTACTTCCATTGGTTCGGGGGTGGGACATATCCTGTGCACCGGGGACCATTGGTCAGTTCAAGAAGTGGGCGATGGCTAGGACTTGAGATGTGGTTTCTGTTGTTTACATCTGAGTTCCCGCCCCATGATCAGTTAAACCCATCACATTAATCATAAATCTGGTATTATTAATAACTTCATGAGGTAATATTTAATAATGTTCTTATTCCCACCAGATTAATGTTTACATGTCTCTGAACAATATGATCCCACACATGATATGATTATCTATTTCAATCTTCAAGATATACATATATCCACATATTCATATATATATATATATATATATACACACATACACACATATTCCTGCTATTACAATTTGTTAGGAATTATATATTTATTCATTCATATATATATATAATATTTATTATATAAATATATATGAACACCTACTTTTCCATGGGTTTTAGACTATGAATGTTAAATTTTTATCTGTCTGGTCTTGTGTTGTGGTTAGCTATTGTTTCTGATTTTCTAAACAGCTTTGGTTCCTGGGCATTGTCCCTTTGTTTGTTTTTTTTCCTTCTGGTGAGACAATGATAATCCAGTACTCATTGTTTTAAATAGAAACTTGGCTATTTTAGTAAACAAATGTGTATGCCTTCTTCATAGAATTTCCAAGCTTAGTGTAAATAAGGCCATTGTATTTTAGTCTCTGGGAGTTTTAATTTATGTGTGACTGATTTTCATGCTATTTAAAGGTTAACGCAGACAGTGTGGGATTTATACAATATATATATATATTAGATTTATGATATGTCTTTGTGGCTTTTCCATGAGAGTACAAATTCCACTGTAATTACTTGTACCACGCTCTAATGCGCAGGACCGTGGGTGCGGCCATACGCAATTTGCGAATATGTGCACGCATGGCGGAACAAGTGCATGCGCAGCGGGCATGTGTGTGTGTGTGGTTTGTACGTGATGTGTGTGCTGGAATATTTTTCGAATTTGACAGTCTACCCTTTGGCAGTCAACAATAACTGCCACTATCTAATCACTAAACAGAAAAATATCAATACAATATCTACAGAAGTTTGGGTAATCAGGAGAGAGGGGTAGGTAGGAAATGTATGACCTAGTGGGATAGTAAAAAGCATGTATGTATGAATTCGTGTCTGAAGGGCATGTATCATTGTGCCGTATATGTTCTAAATAAGCTTCGAAGTATTGCGAAGTATACATTAAATCCTTCTTATCCTGTATTAAGGGTCTGTAAGTGGGCCATCAAACACTACCGAGCTCTTTTCGGCTTCTTGTTCCAACAAATGGGGTGCACATTTAGTTGATGATACATGAAGGGGGGACAGATGTGAATGCTAATATATGGATATCACCTGTCGACTATGTGTGTCACTACCTGAAGGTTGTAGAGATGAAGATAAGACACATATCAAAAATATATTCACATAACATTTGCGTAATCATTCTTGGGTGTTGATCGAAGTCTTTTCCGGATGGGTGTATTTTTGCTGAGGGAAAACAAAGGAAAAATGGCCTGAAAGAAACGGGCCGTGGAATCACGTCTTATCACAACATAGTCTCTATCGATGGGTCATAAATTAAATCAGTTGCTGTAACAATGCCCCCGCTCCTTAAACTCATCACTTTGGTACCGTGCTTGCGCCGCGTTAAAACTCGAACACACCTAAATATCAAGCCACTAATTATGCCAACTCCCAGGATACAAAGGAGAAACTTTCCCACACTCATGCCTAAACCTGAGAACAAATTTCGTGGGTTCAACCATGAGACCCAGCCGGTCAGTTCATTACTCACAGCAGTCAGGGTAAGGTTGTGTTTCCGTCGGAACTCCCACTTCAACTGCAAGATATCGTCCATCTTTTGATCAATGATCTCAGTTGGGTCGTCAGTGCTGTTTGTAATATACGTGCAGCACTTCACACCATATTGAGTTGCCAATGTGACACAGTACCCTCCCGTCACGGCTGTGATATAATTGAGGACCATCCTGTGCTGGATCAGTTCCGTTTTGTAAGCTTGCAACTCCCTTCCCGTATACCTGAAGGTGTCGTCATACATCTCAGTGATGTTATCTATCAGGTTCGCTAGCGCATGGATGTACCTATAATTTATAATTCCTCTGGCAGTATGGGTGATATCTAATGTGAGAAGGAATTGAATCCCGGTGGATTCGTGTATCAAATCAGAGGCTACGTGCTCTGTCCTATCTATGAGGTGTCTCTTAATGATGTGTTCATAGTGAGTATGAGTATAAGGAGCTTGAGCACTGCGGTGAACGTCTTTCATCTTATCATGGGTTATGGTCATAACCTCTGGCAACACTCTTCCAATGTAACACAATCCCTCTGAGTTTGGGGCAAGCCACTTATACACCTTCCTCCCACATATGAAATAAGCATCATCAGGGAGAACATATGGGACAGAATATGACATTACGATGTTGCAAACTTTCCAAGTGAAAAATCCTGTCCCTAACTCTCTCATCTGTTCAGTACAAGTATCAGGCTGTATGATATGAGCACAGTACCCTGGTGATACTTCTCCAACCCACATGGTCTTACTTCCTTGAGTATACCTACACCGATAATACCTTCCACTGTTGGCTATTTGGCATATAAGTTCAGAGTCTACAGGTATCCTATCAGCTCTGTGTGAAAATGCCATGGTTTGGTTATTCCATGTCACCTCCCAATTTCCCGGCTTTCGGGAATTGGAAATGTTGAAACATACTAAGGATCTATCTACATGGTACTGGTGGAGCTTCAAACTAGGGGGCCTAGAAATATTAAATTGCTTGTCCACCGGTCTCCCACCCCGTAATTCGAGTACCTCATCTTTTCCTAAAGGGTACGGTACTAATCCTGACTTGCTCTGACCTTGAGGTACTTGTGAGCACACCCAGCATTCTGTCTGGTTTAAGACCTTACCCACTAGTGAGTGGTAATCACTCAATGGATGATGGTCCATGTTGATATTAAGGCTGGACTGACATCTCTGGATGCACCCATCCTCAACTATGTTCTCACAATTCCTACAAATGCAATCTTCCTCAGCCAATAACCCTTCACAGTGCCTCATCGTTTTCTGATACTCACCTTTGCTCGATGGATGTGTTGCTCTTGGAATTCTACAAATCCGTCCTTGCCATCAGAACCAATTCCAGATCTTTTCTCGACCTCTCTGGTACTCTCACCGAAACAGACTGTTCTCGTCAACAACAGGATTTACAGGAAATCCCGGAACGCAGTCTCTTGGGGTAAGTCCATCTTGTTTAAGGGGAGAGAAAGGGAACAAGAAGGGGGAGGAAAGGAGGGTAATTGGAGATGGAGAAAATAATAAAAAGGAAAAAGAAAACTGGTGCGACAACCGCCTCTGGTCTTGTTGTTCTCCGTGCTCAGGTGCGGTGACAATAGTCCTGCCTCTCAACCTTCCTGGAACAGACACTCCAGTGATACGATGTTCTCTCCGAGTCAGCGACCTTTCTATAGGGAACATGAATCTTGCATTACAATGTGTTTAACTGTTGTGTATTATCAGTTGTGTGAAGTAAACCATCCGTGGAAAGTGAAAAAGAGAGAGAAAATAATAAAAAGAAAATTTGTCAGATTTGCGTTCACCATCAGGCTGTCACACCATCATGTCTATCGGTATCTATGCACAGTCTCCCTTCACCAGTATTTCCACTCTCCACCCTTTGTGCATGGCAAGGCACAGTGATGCTGGTGAGATATACTGGGTTTGGGCAGACCTCTGAAAAGACCGAGTAGACATGTGATGTTTGAGCTGTAAATCTGTCGGTGAACGTCAGAGATTAAGAGGAAACTTTGAAGACAAATCACAGAGTTTAGTAACAAAGAAGATTTTACAAAGTTTGACATCTGGATTGGGCACTACGGGGAATGATTCCCTAATCAGTCTGTTCCCTTAAAAAAAATTATATGTGTGTTATATCTCTACTAGGACTATCCCAGCCATCAATCCAGTGTCTTGTCCATTCTAAGTTCATAGGGAACCCGGTATCTTTGAGATAATTTCCTCTACCTGTGATGGACATGCTTCTAAAACAGTGAAATGCAATATTAGTCTTCGTGGGTATTTTAACATATTTTGTGCTTCCTGGGTGGGAGCACTCTATATGTATACCATCTCTAACAAAACTCCTGTTGAATTACTTAGAGGTCACTTCTGCTAGAGGTAGAGAAGCAGAAGTTTAGAAGCCTCCTCCTAATCTCCGTAAATTCTGTCAAAAGGGTAAAGTTGCATTTATTCTGTTCTTCCCATTAACTGAATCTGTGTTTTTCTATACTGCTCGTGATTCCTTACTATATGTCCCTTGATCCCATCTATGTGTTTACTAACGTGGCTTATTTATTCTGTCTAGGGGTCTATATTGGCTATGTGCTCTACTACTCCTACAATTTCTAGCAAAATGTGCTTTATTTTTACAAATGTAACATATTATCGGTCTTTTGTTACTACTAGGGTTTTGGGGTTTGGGCTGATGAGACTTTGGTGTAAGAGCCTGCATACTTTCAATCCTCAGCCTATCCTCTCGCAGTTTTCTATGCCTAGCAATATTCCTATGATGTTCAATTGCGCACTCTCTAAGGCAAGCTACTGTGACCCCTCTCCAACCAGGCAAAGATGTTTGTACTTTGTCCCTCACTGTCTGATCGAGACCGTCCATTAGCACAGACACAGCTACCTTTCTGTAATTTTCATCGTTCCCTGCATTTAATACCCCCATGTATCTATCCATTTCCTGCAGTGCTCGGTGGAAATAATCAGATGTCATTTCATTTTTCCTCTGTTTTATGGAGAAAATTCTTCTCCACTCAGTGGGAAAACACAACTTTAGTTGCTTATTAATTCGTTCTATATTTTCCTGATTGTTTCTGTCAGTCAGAGGAATATCTGACTCTAATCTACAATCAGTGATACATTTTTGGGTGTCAATATTAGGGGGTAGGCATGCTTTCAAAAATGTCCGCCAATGTTGGTTTGTTGGTTCATACACATTACCCAGATCTCTGATCAATTTCTGACATCTGGCTAAATGCTTCAGAGGGTCGGGGAATTCTGAAATGATTGATCGCAGCTCATCTCTGGGCCACGGGCAATACATTGCATTATTCCTGGTGAGGACTACTTCCTGTCTATCGGTTCCCCCATTGGGAGTTACTATTCCCAAGACAGGGTGTAATCCTACCATTCCGTTCCTAATCTGTTTACGGTGTGGTGTTGTTTCTGTGCAATGAACTGTCGCATACTTACCGGTAGCTGTGACCTCACCCGTTCTTTCATTGGGGAATACTGTTACTGCACTACCTGGTTGGACAGGTCCCACCTGAGTTTCCTGCAACATGATTGCTTGGAGGAGAGCTGCGATTTGGCTGACTCCTTCATCTTCCTGTGACCTAAAACCTTGTAGAGACTTCAAAACAGGATACATTTTGCAAAAGTTAGGGTTAATACATTGCTCTTTCATATTACTATCATTTACGGATGTATCATTGACTGTAGCCTTCTGTTCCCCTTCGACCTGTGTCGACAATGGTGTGTTTGTGTTCTCATTCCCGCTAGGTTTGGAACCGATTGCATATGTTAATTTCTCTTGCCTATCACCCTCTTGCTGCCATAAATTTAAACAGTTTGTGTGTTTGACCCTTTTATTTGGGGATTTTATCAGACATATCCTAACCCTTAAATTCTGCAAAACCTCTGGTTCAAAACTGCCTATCCCAGGAAATTATGCTTTATCCCCCACAGTCATTCGTGTCCATTCATCACAAAAGGTCTCAGTGTGGGGACCATACTTCCCCCACATTACTAACCGAGCTGACCCCCTGGGTCTCAATTCTGCTGTCTGAACCCTGACTGAGGAACTTCCCTGTGTTGTGCACTTGGCTCCCATTGTGGACCTTTTTAACACGGGAAAACTTCCTAAAATGCACCAAACACAGTAGTCTACCGGTGGAAGTCCTCAAAGTTCTTCCACTACCTTCTTCTGCTCCGAGTATCACGGATCCGCCTTTTTTTTTTTAGCAGACACATGTAGCCGTTGCAGGCCCTACTTTGGCCTACATCCCCTAAGCCTTTAGGTACCCAGTGAATATCTGCCTCTGGAGGGACCAGCGAAAACTCCCTAAACCTTTACTTTACACAAATCACACTTGCATGCGCTTTACACAACACGTATGATGACGAGGTTTACACACAAATATGCATAACTTTGTATCACGTTGCACCACGTATTGCCCACACAACCGTGCGGTCAAATCATACCGCTCATAAACACTTGTTATCTATAAGTGGTAGGATCACTGGAGTCTTCACACTGTGCTCCAAAACAGCCGGAGTGTAATACCACGAAAACTTTATCACACTCCGTTGCATGTATTCACCTAGACCGTGCTCACCACGTATTCACCTAGACCGTGTTCACCAAGTTTCACCAAGTTTCACCAAGTTCACCGAGTTCACCAAGTTCACCAAGCGGGGTTCAATACATTCACACCTTATTCAGCCCACACTAACACTCTATAGTTTTCTGATCAGAAAAATATATTTTCCTGTTAACTGATAGCTTTCCCCAGAGGTAATACAGTAGAGAAGGTTTTATTTAAACTAAATCTTGGACACTGAACAATTTGTGCTATTGGCTGCCTGTAAAGGTGTTTTTTTTCACTGCTAGGTAAAAGCAGTTACACAGGTTAATTTGCATTTCAATGGCTATCTTATAGCAAGCAGAGTTAACTGAATCTTAAAGAGAAAAAAAACTTTTTTTTTTCCTGTGTGTACTTCTTACATCAAGTATTCATCTTACTATTAACTTTCATTAAGCCCCATCTGAAACTATTTGTAATTGACTGTGGCATGGGTTAAATAAATGCATTGGTAACTCATAAATGGTGATTTCTTTTTGACCAAGGAGGGCTGATTATTCCAGGCAGTGAAAATCAGCCATTTAGAAAAATGAGCTTCCCAACATGGCCGCTGCTACTCCCCCTTCCACATCCATGAGGGTTACACAAAATGGTGGACAAGCCATGTGGTTAGTCCAAAATGGAGGACAGACCATGCGGCTTCCTTTGTCACAAAGAAATCACACACCATGCAAGCCCCTCAAGTTATTTTAGGCCTGAGTTAAAAAAAAACACTATATCAAGGCTTTTGCAGCAACTTTTAAATGTACTTTTACCCTACTTAACAGATAAGCAATCCAATCTGAATCAAACACAATATGACTCATTTGAACCTTGTTTTGCAACAATATGATCAGATATGCAGAGTACAGGTGTATGCTTGTATTGTGTGCGCATTTGGCGCCAAACAGAAATTCACAGACTTTTTAAATAGCTTTGCTTATTCACTTTACGGGTCCCACCAGCATCCCTACAAACCATGCAAAGCAGACGCCATCTAATCAGCATACAAATAGGGTTTCCAGTGGATCCTGCGACCAGGAAAGGGTTCACGCAGGGTACCTGTCCGCCCTTTTGCTGATAAAGTCTGTTGTAACCTGCTAGGCTGCGGGTATGAGGAAAAACCGGACGATGCCTCCAATTGATAATGTCGATATTATCTTAAACCATAAAGCTATACCTCTAGATACACTTTTACCTGAATACACGCGCTATGCACTTTGTACGCTATTTGCGTACAGAGTCCCGTACGTGGTACGTACTTGGCGTACACATGCCATGCTGAGTGTACAGAGTACGCACAGCGCGCGCACACAATTTATAACCTCTAAACCTTATTAGTAATACAATTTAATAATATGGTTACACTTTAAACCTTTATGCAGCAAAGCACTGCAATGATGTTATACCTTAAACCTTAAGTAGCGCTGACGGTATAAAGTACCCACAGTGCATACACCTTATCAATACTTGTAAACCTTATACAGTTAAATACGCTTTAAACCCTAGCAGGGAAATGAGGACACAACACTGATATGTAGTTGAACCACAGGGTTCTAAGGCCACAGTGGATTATTTCAAAAGGTAAAACAGTACAAATTATACACTACAGGCTAACAAGATAAATCTACAACAGAATAATGGCTACAGTCAATGTGCATATGTGAGAATGTTCACAAGCGCTTCCCGGTCCCGGTCCCGGTCCTCCGCTAATCAGGTTGAAAGCATTAAGAGTCTGTGATAGTGACCTGGCCTGCAGCTCGCTCTTTATTCAGTAGATCAAAACATAATACAATAGACACTGTGTGCTCTTCTTCCATTGGTTCGGGGGTGGGACATATCCTGTGCACCGGGGACCATTGGTCAGTTCAAGAAGTGGGCGATGGCTAGGACTTGAGATGTGGTTTCTGTTGTTTACATCTGAGTTCCCGCCCCATGATCAGTTAAACCCATCACATTAATCATAAATCTGGTATTATTAATAACTTAATGAGGTAATATTTAATAATGTTCTTATTCCCACCAGATTAATGTTTACGTGTCTCTAAACAATATGAACCCACACATGATATGATTATCTATTTCAATCTTCAAGATATACATATATCCACATATTCATATATATATATATATATATATATACACACGTACACACATACTCCTGCTATTACAATTTGTTAGGAATTATATATTTATTCATTCATATATATATATATATAATATTTATTATATAAATATATATGAACACCTACTTTTCCATGGGTTTTAGACTATGAATGTTAAATTTCTATCTGTCTGGTCTTGTGTTGTGGTTAGCTATTGTTTCTGATTTTCTAAACAGCTTTGGTTCCTGGGCATTGTCCCTTTGTTTGTTTTTTTCCCTTCTGGTGAGACAATGACAATCCAGTACTCATTGTTTTAAATAGAAACTTGACTATTATAGTAAACAAAGGTGTATGCCTTCTTCATAGAATTTCAAAGCTTAGTGTAAATAAGGCCATTGTATTTTAGTCTCTGGGAGTTTTAATTTATGCGTGACTGATTTTCATGCTATTTAAAGGTTAACGCAGACAGTGTGGGATTTATACAATATATATATATATATATATATATATATATTAGATTTATGATATGTCTTTGTGGCTTTTCCATGAGAGTACAAATTCCACTGTAATTACTCGTACCACGCTCTAATGCGCAGGACCATGGGTGCGGCCATACGCAATTTGCGAATATGTGCACGCATGGCGGAACAAGTGCATGCGCACCGGGCATGTGTGTGTGTGGTTTGTACGTGATGTGTGTACTGGAATATTTTTCGACTTTGACAGTTCAATGACTGGGTTTAATTTTATTTCATATACTGAAGCTTCACAATTTATATTGAAGGAGATGAGCATTCATTTATTTTTACATTTGTTTATTACTATAGCTTGTTCATCTGGTTTATAAATATATTAAATAAATTGCCATATTGGGCACAACTTTCTCTTGCTATAATGGTCTCTTAGTTCTGCCCACATATTGATGTTCTCTAGCAGTACATGAAACACTTGATTTCTGCTACTGTATGTCATGAATTGAAAAAATTGACTTTTGTGAACAGTATTCTTAGTTTATTTGGAATGCTGACTTTTGCGAACAGTATTCTTGCTTTATTTGGAATAACAGAACATAAAAGTAGATACATTTTTAAAATTTTCATGATGTCTGTTTCATTGAATGTGTGAGATTAAAAATTCTTATATTTCATTTCGGTATTTTCTTACATTGTATTCTTCAAGTTCTAAGAATCTTTCTAGGGTGACCAGAAGGGGGAAAAAAACTCTTTATTTGGGGCACTTCTAAATAAACACAATTTTTAAAACAACTTTTATTTTAGTATAAGTTGACAATTTAACACTAATAGCAATAGCAAAAATATATTAAATAGAGTATAATGGACTTGTGTACATGTTATATTAATGCTAGATACAGCATTGATTCAGAGATGGACACAAAGACAATGCTCCATGGTACTGAGTGACTACTGTATGTGGTGGTGTTAATAGGGAGTGGTTGAAAAAACACAGGTAAGTCATGGCCATTTTTGGGGCGTGTATCAGATGTCTGCTGCAAGCTCTAAAATACAATATCATGGCATTTGCATAACTACTGCCAGGTCCAATCTGCATAGCCATAGGTCCACCTTAAGCTCAATGTTCATATAGGCTACATAAGTGTATGCAATTGTGAATGAGTTGCAACAGTTCTGGTGGGCATCTCTCTTCATTGCTGGATAGCAGTTTTATTTGATGATATCAGGAGTTGCGAGGCAGAGAAAATTGCACTTGCGTCCATCTCTGAAGCACAGAGTGTGAGGGTATACTGTACAGAAAGCAGGTTAATAACACTAGTAAACAAAGGCATTTACCATCAGCCTTGAGAGGAACTGGTCTATACTGTAGGAGAATTAATCACAATTGTAGGAGTGATCTCTCCTTATAAAGAATTAACCAATTTCTAAAGAAAAACAGACATATATTCAGACTTTTCCTAGATGTATAGTATTCATATTGTACAAAATACAGTTTAGTGTCATATATCGTATAACATATAAAGTCTGGTTAGGACAGAGATTATGTCACAAGTAGGTGTTAAATAAATCACATGACCTTGAGCAGACTAGATAGCTGATGGCTAAACCTTTATCTATAATGCACAAAACTGTACACACAAACACATATGGTAATAATAATAATAATAATAATAATAATTTTTATTATTTACAAATCACTTACAAAGCCCTCACCCATTCCTCTTCCACTTACAGTACATATTTGACGTTTATCTCTCTAGACACTCCTATTTGTCCTCTTCACTCCACAAATACATGACACCTCTCCTGCCAACTGATTACTTCCCCTCCTATTTCTGCCTCCAAGATTTTGGCCACCACGGCTATTGCTCCCTAACTCTGGAGTTCTTTGCTTCTTCCTATCAGACTCTCCAACTCTCTGATCAGCTTTGAACGGGACCCATTTCTTCACTAAATACAGCCATCTTTCATCCTAGCCCTCTGTTACATGCCCACTTCTACACAATCTGTGTCACCCTTGTCTGTCTTTCCCTCCCCTTCAGAATGTAAGCTCTCATGAGCAGGACCTTCGCCCCTCATGTGCTTTTCTATTAGACTTTTTTAAACTCCTTACAATGGCACTTAACCATTGATTTCAGCCATCCTGATAATTATTTCAATGTCTTGTCCTCTGATGCAGAAATGTTTATATGTACTTGTCCATGTACCATGTACTTGTCCTCTATTGTCTTGTACTGTAAGTAATTGTTTTCTTGTCTTGCTCATTGTTCATGTGCTTTGTTGCCATATAAATCAAAGATAATAATAATAATAATAATAATAACAACAACAATAATAATAATTTTATTTATATAGAGCTCTTTCACCAACAGGACTCAAGGCACTTTATAGGCATCAAAAACAAAGCACATAGTACATCAGATGTATATAAGTAATGTAGAGAAAGGTTAAAATGACACTTGGATAAATGTGTTATGGTTCTACTTTTGGCTATGTTGCTGGAAGTGTCAGGACAAATGGATGATATATATGTGCAGAAACAAGTTTGCATATAGTAGGTTGAGAAAGGGTCCTGAGCAAACCAAAATGTTGCTGTTTCTTGCACCAAATAAACTTAAGTAGTTTACATCATATTCACATTGTTTCCAGAGTGTCATTGCTTTTTGAACACACACACACACACACACACACACACACGAATCATTCTGTGTGTCAAAACCTAACTGTATATATGTTCTGTGGGTAAATAAATACTCAAGAAATTGTGTTGGTAACACCTCATATATATGCAGCAACATCTAAGTCTGTCATTCTAAAAGATAATACAATTAGAACAGGGGGAACATTTCTTAATTGTAATGGAATTCTGCTTTTGATTTTGTGCCCTGTTGCAGTGAACAATCACTGAGAGATTCCAGAGTCACATATAGAAGTTGAAACTGCATCCGTTTTTGGCTACAGGGTTTAGCAGCCCTTGCCTACAATTACATTCAGTAGTAAATGAGAGTGCAGTGGAGAAAGTGAGAATCTATACCTGTTGCTGTCAGAGTATGTTGTCAGCTTATCATATGAGGAACCCTGGTGTGCACATCAGTGGAGTATCTGGTGACTTTTGCTGGCTGGCTTGTTCACAGAAATCATATCTTTCTAGGGTCTCAGTTTTGGCCACTGTAGTTTTACTGCTTGGTTCTAAGTTTGCACTTCCTTGAACCATTTTTTTGTATATACTTGGTTCTATTAGCATGCCTGTTCATTGATTTATTTTAATTCTTGTGATTCGTAAGAAGAGAATGTTTATTTTTCACATCTTTGTTTCACAGCTGGAAAAGTGGGGATAACTGTTGGCATGTACTGGTATAATGAAATTGAATTAAATAGCTGGTTATTTACTTTGTTAACAAGTGCCATTTTTCAGAACAAAATACAGAAATTCAATGCCTATATTTTTTTCTGTATGGCACAGCTATTGTCATATGTTGTATTGCTCCAGAACCTCAATTAACTGTCTAAAACAGATGCTTTAATGGCTACAGATCTAAAAGTATCATAGCCCTCATGGCTTCAGTGATCTGCTGTGCAGCTTTCATGCTTGCTTCCTCTTGAAAGTATTGTTTTATAGTCCATTTCTGTTTGGAACTTCTAATAGTTTTCTCAGTTTCCTTTTGGAATGAAGATTCATCCCAGCAACAAAAACAGGAAGCTTAGCTCTCAAGGATTATTCTGAGGAGTCCTGGATAAGGAAGGAGTCAGTAAGTCTTAACAAATTGGATGCAGGAGGACTGCTTCCGATAATTAATGAGGATATTGATGATAAAGGTGTTGGCGATGGAGATTGCATATACTGGGATCTAGTTGAGAGATGGGAGCTAGCTGCTGGGCTGCATGGTAATATTTTAGCAGATTTTTTTAGATTTTAACAAAAACGTTTCATGAACTCGCTGCAAATGTTTACCATTACTAAATGGTAAACATCCCAACCTCTACTTACTTTGGATTTACAATCGCCACATATGGATGGCAACTGTTGTCAGTATTTGAGTAAAATAATACCACACATATGAGGTGGTTCTTTTGGTCATATGCCCAGACATGACAATGTCTTCTTCTTACAACTGCTGCCACTAGTACCTGACTTACACAAACAACATCTTCATCATCAACATCGTTCTCAACGATGTCCCTGACACACATATCTTCCTCATTTTGTTGCATTACCACAATGGCTTCCTCAATTTCTATGTCACCAGCTATACTTGTGCTGCTCATACCCACATTTGCAGAATGTGCAGAAATGGTAGAAGTACTGTAGGCTTCTCAATGAGCACAGTATAAGAAATGTCAGACTTACAGGTAGATCCATGCTAATCATGGCTCTGTGTGTGCCTGGGCGCTCCCACCCGGGCACGCCTATTGCCACGTCTGGGGCGTGCATCCATGATACACTTTATTCACTAGAATGGGAGAATCTCTGTGCACTCCTGGTGGTGCTAGGTGGACGGATCACCTAGTCCCACTGGGAGTGCACGTATGCAGTGGAGGCACACTTCATGAGTTCATCTCCATCTGTATACAAAATTATGGGAGCTCTTAGACTCTCCTCTGGTTTTTGTGACATTTCTGAATGCACAGTTTGTTCTTCAGCCTTATACCTCTTTTCCACTGACAGGAAAATACCGGGGTTTTGCACATGAACACGCACCAACCCAGGATTTTTGTCAGCGGAAATGGCAAATCAAAAATCCCGGTTAAAGTGACCTGGATTTTTTACCCTGGTAACAATCTGGATTTTAGTGGGTCTTTCTCAGGTGAGCTGCAATGGAAAAGGGTTATGCGGGTCATCCGACCTGGTTAACTAATTTAAAGCCTGATTATTAACTCAAACCCTCCCAAATGTGCTGCACTCACTCCGCCGTCCACCGCTGTACACCACTCACTGTCCATCTCCAGTCTACTGTTTGATGATATCATCTCCAAGGGCTGGCAAATACCGGGTCTAGTGGAAATGGAGCTGACCTGGGTATATCTCAGGTCAGCGCAGCTGTGGAGGTGGGGTAAATCCTGAGTCTGACTCGGCTTGGAACCATGTACCAAATACTGGGTCAGACCTGGTATTTTTGTGAAAAAGCAGTATACGTGTTTTTGTTTTTTGCCAGCACTGATTTGCCTGCTTTATATTTGACACCTCTGCTAGACTCTGAGTCAGAAAGTGTTGCATCATCATGTGAGGTTACAAAACAAAATGCCAGTTCCTGAACCATCAATCAAAAATAAAGGCCATGGCCTTAACCTTTCCTTGCCACTATGTGTGATGAATGACATGTTGGCAATTTTATGTTTTTCAGCAGTAAACTTTCCCACTGTGACATACTGTTTTGATTTCAGGTGCCCTTTCTTAAACTCTCTATTCCCTTGAGCTGTGGCTTTAGTAGATTTTTAACTACTAATATCACGATCATCATGACTGTCAACAGCCACAGCACTAGTACTTGGTTGCTGCTCCTGCTCTTCCATCAACAGATCGAATTGCTGACTCACATCGCTTTTATTATAAATGCGGTGGCATGCTTGTCCCTGATCACACACAAGATTTGTAATAAAAGAAAATATTTTTTTCTATATTTTAACAAATGACTACAACTTCACAATGCGATTCTCACAGTGCTTAAATATTATTATTATTATTATTATTATTATTATTATTACATTTTATTTATAAGATGCCACAAGTGTTTTGCAGTGCCATACAAAGGACAGTACAGGGAGACAAAACTTAGCATTACAGTAAATAAATAAAAAAATAGAGTACAGGTAACAAAGAGCACCACAATTCTCAAAACAGAAAAAGCGGGTTAAGATGGTCGCTGAATAGGAGAGAGCTGTGAGTGAAATGTGTTGAGAAGGGGGATTTGACAACAAGAGGTAAGAAGGCCCTGCTCTGAAGAGCTAACAATCTAGTGGGAAGGGGCAACAGACAGATGACATGAGGTGCAAGCAAGCGGGAGGTAGCCTGATGGCAGTAAGCAAAGCAGAGATGTTCAAGGCATGAGGCAGGGGGATAGGGGAGCAGCCTCAGGACTAGGTTATGCAAATATTATTATAATGGTTACATGGCTTAGACCTAAACACACACAAGTTTAAAAAATGCAGTTTTTTAACAAAAGACAACACCTTCACACTGCAACTCTCGCAGTGCTTAAATATGTTTAATGTTGTGGCACAGAATGGCCCTGAACACACACTTTTTGTACATTTATTTTTTTCACAAATGACAATTTTACACTCTGGACTCTCAGTGCATATATTTATAAATGCAGTGGCACAGAACCTACTGAACTTTATTGAACACATAAAATGGACCTACTGTAATTCAGCATGGGTTGTAGATGTGCAAAAAAATTGCACACCTACAACTCATTACTCTAACATGCAGGGGAATGCCCAGCACATGGCAAGTCCACACCACATGCCGGGTCCTGCCCCCCTACAAACATGCAAGCACATTGCAAGACAGTGATGCTCTCGCACTGAGAGTTTTGAAATATGTTTGTTTGACAATGTCCAGGGCATTACCATTGGAGTGGTAGATAGTCTTATATGTAAGGAAGTCACTTGGTGTATGAGACTTACTCCACTGATGTACAACTTTACGTGACAGTTTTTGTAGGTGTCTTGATAATTTAGAATGCCACGGATGACATCTAGGCCTATGTGGAGCATGATGGGTAGCTGGAGCCACTTTATCAAGGGCTATTACTAGAGTCTGGTTCAGGTCTGATAAAGCAATCTAAGAATAACAGAATGCAGAAATAGGTGAGAGCAGTTGTTGCAGATAGCTGGAAAGTTTTTGAAAATTAATTTTGTTAATATTTCTGCAGGTTTCAGGAGGATTGTGTTATGATTCCCGTACTCCAGACCAGAGGAGATCTTATGGCAGAGGTCTGAGTACTGGAAAGATATACTGGTTGTGGGAGCAGGAGAGCCTAGTAACCCCTGGCGCCCTAACTCCGTTGTCTCGCCCGTGTTATCAGAAATCCCCTGCGAGACTATGGTTGCTTGAGCCCATGGCAGCCGCGTTCGAAGGGCGGATTATGTCTGCCCAACCCCGATGCCCCCTCAGGTCTTAATGGGAGACAAAGGGAAATCTGAGACAGGGTGATAACAAGGGGCCCTCTGACTAAGCAACCAGGCCAGGGGTTACAAGCTAACTAACTAAACCAAAAAGTATGTGCGGACTAGCCGCCAGGGAAAAGGACAACCAAAGATCCACTGATCCGTAACTCCTATCCAGCACCGCTGGATACCAGAGTGGATCAGGGGGAGCGGAATCCTCCGCAAAAGCTCCAGAACACAAAGATACAAAATAATAAACAGTAAGCGGTCAAGCCGCAACACACGGCTACGCCGCGACTCACGAACACCACAGGATGTTAAAGGTGCTCGGTCAGACTCCAGGAACAGATGACAATTTCCGAGTACAGGATCACTGAGGACAGGAACAACCGGATTGAGCAGGACTGGAAACTCTCTGTAACCAACACAGGCAAACAGGAAGCTATCACCGGCGTCTGTGAGAAGTCCAAAGGGTGCTTATAACTGTGAGCTCCCCAATCAGGAGCCAGACTGGGTAATCACAAGTAATGCCGTGCAGCTTGCATGCTGCACGGCCAGCACACCATTATACAATTAGAAAAGACCCAACAACGGGGAACGCGGCCCGAACGTGGCGTCCCCGTTGCTAGGGTCTGAGCGGCTCCGTGCGCCCGGCGTCTAGCGTTTGCCAGGGAGCCGGCGGCTGTACGCGCACGGCGTCCCTGGTTGCTAGGCGCCGGGCCGCACCGACGAGCGGACCCCGGCGCCTAACAGTACCCCCCCCTTGAGGAGGGGTCAAGGAACCCCTAAAGCCCGGTTTCCGAGGAAATTCTCGAAAAAATGCCCTCTTGAGCCTCGGGGCATGGAGATCCTTATCCAGGACCCAAGACCTTTCTTCTGGACCATAACCTCTCCAATGCACCAAAAAATAAAGCCGACCCCGGGACAACTTGGAATCGAGAACCTTCTCCACCAAGAACTCCTGCTGACCATGTACAACAATTGGTGATCTCCCCTGAGATATCTTACGAGGAAATCTACTGGACGAAACATATGGTTTCAGCAATGAGCAATGGAAAGTATTTCCGATCCGTAAAGTTTTTGGTAAACGTAACCGGAAGGCAACTGGATTGACTTTTTTGATAATGTGAAATGGTCCAATAAATTTAGGACCCAATCTGGCTGAGGTTTGTCGAAGTTTAATGTTGCGAGTCGACAACCACACCCTATCTCCTACTTTAAAAGTGCACGGCCGCCGGAGCCTGTCAGAAAATCTCTTTTCCTGAAATGCCGCTTTTCTGAGAGCCAGGTGCACTTTTCTCCAAATGAGCCTAAGATGAGAGGTCAAGGTCAGTGAGGAGACAGAGGAATGTTGAAAAAAGGAATTAGCTCTGGGGTGAAAACCAAAAACTGCAAAAAATGGAGACACATTGGTGGAGGAATGACAGGCATTATTGTAAGCGAACTCCGCCAATGGAAGAAACTCAGACCAGTCATTTTGGAGTTTGGCCGAGTACAACCGCAAATATTGTTTTAGTGATTGATTAACTCGCTCAGTCTGCCCGTTGGATTGGGGATGGTAGCCTGACGTTAAAGATAATTTCATCTTCAATGAGACACAAAAAGATTTCCAAAACTGTGCAATGAATTGTGGACCCCGATCGGAAACAATATCAGTGGGTAACCCATGGAGTCTGAAAACATGGCGGAGGAACAAGACTGCCAATCCCTGGGCAGATGGCAATCGGGGAAGAGCAATGAAATGGGCCATTTTACTAAAACGGTCCACTACCACCCATATGACTCGGCATCCGGCTGACAGAGGGAGGTCCACCACAAAATCCATGGAGATATGAGACCATGGCCTAAGAGGAACATTCAAGGGCATAAGCTGACCGATAGGCAAAGAACGGGGAACTTTATGCTGTGCACAGACCTGACACGAAAAAACAAACTCCTTAATGTCTTTGGAAAGACCAGGCCACCATACTGAGCGGGAGACTAATTCCAAAGTCTTAGCGATTCCCGGATGCCCGGCAACTTTGCTATCATGAAACTCCGTCAAAACAGTTGCTCTCAAAAACTCAGGGACAAAAAGACGACCAGCAGGAGTATTTCCAGGAGCCTGATGTTGAAGCAGCTTTAACTGGGTAAATAAATCCTGTGTGAGGCCTGCCCGAATGACTGAAGACGGAAGTATGGGAGTAACAGGACTGTTGTCTTGAACTGGAAGAAAACTGCGTGACAGGGCATCTGCCTTGGTATTCTTGGAACCTGGCCTGAAGGTGATAATGAATTTGAAACGAGTAAAAAATAAAGCCCAACGAGCCTGCCGGGCATTCAGTCGTTTAGCTGATTCAATGTATTGAAGATTTTTGTGATCAGTCAAAACTGAAATGATATGAGTCGCTCCCTCAAGCCAATGCCTCCACTCCTCGAAAGCCCATTTAATAGCCAGCAATTCCCGGTTACCAACATCGTAGTTGGATTCAGCAGAAGAGAATTTTCTGGACATAAAGGCACAAGGGTGTAATTCAAGGGAATCCGGATCCTTCTGAGATAGGATAGCCCCTACTCCAACCTCTGAGGCATCAACCTCAACAATGAAAGGCAATTCTGGGTTGGGGTGTCTGAGGACAGGGGCTGAGACAAAGGCTTGTTTCAAGGCCTGAAAAGATAGCTCGGCTTCACGTGACCAATTGGTAGGATCCGCTCCCTTCTTAGTCAGTGCCACAATGGGAGCAACTAGGTCAGAGAAAGAGTGAATAAATCTTCTATAGTAGTTCGCAAACCCTAAAAAGCGCTGAATTGCTTTTAAGTTGGTGGGTTGCGCCCAACTAAGGATGGCTTGGAGCTTCTTTGGTTCCATACGGAATCCCCGAGGGGAAATAATGTATCCTAAAAAGGATACCTCCGTGACATGAAATTCACACTTCTCCAGCTTGGCATATAGGTGATTTTCACGTAATTTTTTTAGAACCTGACGCACCTGGGTAACATGTTGTTCTACAGAGTCAGAATAAATCAAAATATCGTCTAAGTAGACTACAACAAATTTTCCAAGAAATTCACGGAGCACATCGTTAATGAGATCCTGGAAAACTGCCGGAGCGTTAGACAGGCCGAATGGCATAACCAGATACTCATAGTGGCCTGACTGAGTACTGAATGCCGTTTTCCACTCATCCCCTGACTTGATTCTGATGAGGTTATATGCTCCTCTCAGGTCAATCTTAGAAAAAATCACAGCCGAACGTAGCTGATCAAAGAGGACAGAGATCAGTGGCAGAGGGTAAGTATTTTTTACTGAGATTTTATTCAAGGCTCTAAAGTCAATGCAGGGTCTGAGTGAACCATCCTTCTTCTCTACGAAGAAGAAGCCTGCACTTAAAGGGGATTTAGATGGCCTGATAAATCCTTTCCCTAGGCTTTCTTTAACATACTCATTCATGGCCACAGTTTCAGGTCCGGACAATGCATATAACCTTCCCTTAGGCAAAGTGGCACCAGGAATTAGCTCAATAGCACAATCATAAGGCCTATGGGGAGGCAGAATATCCGCATTGCCCTTGGAAAAAACATCAACAAAATCCTGGTATTCCACAGGAATGGGTGCGGGAATGGCAGCAGCTATTCTGATGGGAAGCGTAATACATTCCTTATTACAGATGGTACCCCATTGTGAGATCTCCCCCGACTGCCAATCAATGATGGGATTATGAAAGGCCAGCCAAGGGTGACCCAGAACCACTGGAACTGCTGGGCAATGGGTGAGGAAAAACTAAATTTTTTCAGAATGCAGAGCTCCTACCGAGAGTAGAACAGGAGGTGTACAGAGAGAAATAACCCCATTGGACAAGGGACTCCCATCTAAACCATGCATGGTGATACACCTACCCAAGGCTAACTGAGGAATACCTAAGGTCTTGGCCCATGTCAAATCCATAAAGTTCCCTGCAGCTCCACTGTCCACAAAAACAGAGACCGAGGAACAGAGGCTGCCAAAGGAAACTTTAGCTGGGACTAACAGTGAATTATTTGAGGAGATAAGCTGCAGACCAAAGTGAACCCCCTCACAATTCACTTGGTCGAGACGTTTCCCGACTTGTTCGGACAACTACGGGCAAAATGTCCCTTACCTCCACAGTATAAACAAAGACCAGAATTTTGCCTTCTGGTTCTTTCTTCAGAAGACAGTTTGGAGAGACCTATCTGCATAGGCTCCTCTATGTCCACAGGGATGGAAAAAACACAAGGAGTTGACCCGACAGATGCTCCTTTTTCAGCCCTCCGCTCTCTGAGCCGACGATCAATCTTAATAGAGAGCTCCATGAGTTTATCGAGAGTCTCAGGAGCGGGATACTGAAGGAGACTGTCTTTTATAGACTCAGATAAGCCGAGGCGAAACTGACTGCGCAGGGCTGGGTCATTCCATCCACAGTCGTTCGACCAACGGCGAAACTCCGTACAATAAATCTCTGCGGGATTCCTACCCTGTCTGAGAGCACGCAACTGACTCTCGGCGGATGCCTCTCTATCAGGGTCGTCATACAATAGCCCTAAAGACTTTAGAAAGGCGTCTACAGAAAATAAAGCCGGATCGTCTGTCTTTAAACCAAAAGCCCAGGTCTGAGGATCCCCCTGAAGCAGAGAAATAATAATTCCAACCCGCTGAGCCTCCGTACCTGAGGAGACTGGTCTCAAACGAAAATAAAGTTTACAAGACTCTTTAAAATTAAAAAACTGTTTTCTATCCCCAGAAAAACGGTCAGGCAGATGCATTTTTGGTTCAGGAATGACCCTCGGGGAAGTCCGTAACAGATCTTCCTGTGACCTCACCCGAAGAGACAGATCCTGAACCATCTGAGTAAGCTCTTGAATCTGGCTAACTAGAAGCTGGCCAGGATTTGGCCCGACACCGGTGGGATTCATGAGGCCGACAAATCTCCCAACTGAACAAGGGAAAAAATTAACTCCTGTTTAATTTTAAATTTAGTCTGGCCGGGGATAATGTTATGATTTCCGTACTACAGACCAGAGGAGATCTTATGGCAGAGGTCTGAGTACTGGAAAGATATACTGGTTGTGGGAGCAGGAGAGCCTAGTAACCCCTGGCGCCCTAACTCCGTTGTCTTGCCCGTGTTATCAGAAATCCCCTGCGAGACTATGGTTGCTTGAGCCCATGGCAGCCGCGTTCGAAGGGCGGATTATGTCTGCCCAACCCCGATGCCCCCTCAGGTCTTAATGGGAGACAAAGGGAAATCCGAGACAGGGTGATAACAAGGGGCCCTCTGACTAAGCAACCAGGCCAGGGGTTACAAGCTAACTAACTAAACCAAAAAGTATGTGCGGACTAGCCGCCAGGGAAAAGGACAACCAAAGATCCACTGATCCGTAACTCCTATCCAGCACCGCTGGATACCAGAGTGGATCAGGGGGAGCGGAATCCTCCGCAAAAGCTCCAGAACACAAAGATACAAAATAATAAACAGTAAGCGGTCAAGCCGCAACACACGGCTACGCCGCGACTCACGAACACCACAGGATGTTAAAGGTGCTCGGTCAGACTCCAGGAACAGATGACAATTTCCGAGTACAGGATCACTGAGGACAGGAACAACCGGATTGAGCAGGACTGGAAACTCTCTGTAACCAACACAGGCAAACAGGAAGCTATCACCGGCGTCTGTGAGAAGTCCAAAGGGTGCTTATAACTGTGAGCTCCCCAATCAGGAGCCAGACTGGGTAATCACAAGTAATGCCGTGCAGCTTGCATGCTGCACGGCCAGCACACCATTATACAATTAGAAAAGACCCAGCAACGGGGAAGGCGGCCCGAACGTGGCGTCCCCGTTGCTAGGGTCTGAGCGGCTCCGTGCGCCCGGCGTCTAGCGTTTGCCAGGGAGCCGGCGGCTGTACGCGCACGGCGTCCCTGGTTGCTAGGCACCGGGCCGCACCGACGAGCGGACCCCGGCGCCTAACAGATTGGAGTACTTCAGTGACATTGAGTTTGAAGTACTGGAGATCATGCAGGTTATACGGATTTGATCTGAGAGAGGGAAAGGAGTGTTAGTGAATTCAGAAACTGAGCATAGTCTGGTGAATACTAGATCAAAGCAGGGGCCCTCCTGATGAGTAGAGGAGTCAGTCCATTAGGAGAGGCCAAGGGAGGAGGTTAGAGAGAGTAGTTTGAAGGCATGTGCAGCAGACTTTGGACCATCAATAGCGATATTGAAATCACCCATGATTGTGGAGATGTCAGAGGATAAAAAGTGGGAGAGCCTGGCAGAAAAATATCCCAGAAATTGTTTGAGTTTGCCAGGTGGCCGATAGCTAGCTGCAACATGCAGAAAGAAAGGAGTTAAATCCTGGTAGAATGTACTTCAAATTATGTGAATGTGAGTGATGGAACCTGTTGTAGAACTGTGTATGTGAAAGATTGGGATAGAAATATTCCAACCCCACCACCTTTATTGTTATAAGGCCTGGAAGCATGTGTGAATTGTAGACCACCATGTGACAATGCTGCAGGGCAGGCCATGTCTGATTGTGTATGCCTTGTTTCTGTTATAGCTAGCAGGTTGAAGTTGTTAGATATGAAGAAGTCATGGATGGATGTTAATTTGTTACAGAGTACGCATTCCATAGTGTAAAGCTCATTTTACTGATTTGGAGGGTGATGAGAGGAGGGGATGTTTATGAGTTTAGCCGGATTTCTATATTGCTGCAAATCAGATGAATATGAGTGGGTCAAGTGGTTGGGTCCCAGATTTGGTGAAATGTCACCAGCTAATAGAAGCAAGACAGAGAGATAAATAAATATTTGTTGTAGTTGTAGGAAGTTTATGAATGTTTTTTTTATTGTGACAGGTTGAGGATGTTATTGTCAAAGTACAAAGGTAAGTAAAAAGAACTCATGAGTGTTAATAAGAGATGAGTGGATAACTGATGCAGCAATGTGTACTGAGGGGTGGTTTGCAGGGAGAATGAAGTCAGTGGGTAAAGGAGGCATTTTTTTAGGTATATAAGTGAAAGGAGAAAAAAAAAAGGTGGAATTATAAAACTAAAGACAGACTGGGAGTCTTGTTGAGGGAGACAATGTGATAGCAGATCATCTTAATAATTATTTTTGCTCAGTATTCACTACTGAAAGAGAGGGGAAGGGGCCACAGTTAAGTTGCAGGGATATTCAGGAAAATGAAACAAGTACATTTACAGAGGAGAAGGTCCTAACAGAACTCTCAAAGCTGAAAGTGGACAAATCTATAGGGATACATCCAAGGATACTAAAAGAACTTAAAGAGGTGCTGGTAGCACCATTGACAGAATTATTCAACCAGTCATTAGCTACAGGAGTAATTCCAGAGGACTGGAAAAGAGCGAATGTAGTCCCACTGCACAAAAGTGGAAGCAAGGAAGAGGCAAACAACTACAGACCAGTGAGTCTTACATCAGTAGTAGGTAAATTGATGGAAACACTCTTAAAAGAAAGAGTTGTAGATTATCTCAAATACAGCGATTTACAGGATCATAAACAGCATGGATTCACTGGGGGTAGATCATGTCAAACAAATCTTATTGACTTATTTGACTGTGTGACTAAAGTGATGGATAAAGGTGGAGCCGTGGATATAGCATATATAGACTTTAATAAGGCTTTTAACACTGTTCCACATTGCAGACTGTTAAATAAACTTGGAAGCTTGGGTTTGGATACTAGGATTATTGAATGGATAAAATCTTGGTTGCAGGATAGAAAACAGAGAGTTGTGGTAAATGGAGTGCATTCACAGGAGGGAAATGTTACTAGTGGAGTACCCCAGGGATCTGTACTTGGACCAGTGCTTTTTAATATCTTTATTAGTGACACTGCAAATGGTATTAAAGGGAAAGTATGCCTTTTTGCAGATGACACTAAGGTATGCAACAGGGTAGACACACCAGGTGGGGTAAAACAAATGATTGAGGATCTAGGTAGACTAGAGGAATGGTCAAGAGTGTGGCAATTACAGTTTAATGCCAAAAAACGCAAAATCATGCATTTGGCTCTCAAAAATCCAAAGGCTACATATAGTATTAATAGCACTATACTTGGAACTACTGAGAATGAAAGTGATCTAGAAGTCACTATTTCAGGTGATTTAAAGACAGGTAAGCAATGTAACAAAGCAATGAGGAAGGCTAGTCTGATGCTTGGCTGCATTGGGAGAGGAATCAGCAGCAGAAAGAAAGAAATAATAAAGCCACTGTATAGGTAATTGGTACGGCCTCATCTAGAATACTGTGTTCTATTCTGGAGGCCATATTTTCAAAAGGATTTTAATACATTAGAGACTGTACAAAGAAGTGCAACTAGAATGGTGCATGGCCTACATCACAAAACATACCCAGAAAGACTAAAAAATCTTAACAGTTTGGAGCAGAGAAGGTAAAGGGGAGACATGATAGAAACTTTCAAATATATCAAGGGTTTTAACAAAGTCCAGGAGGGAAACATTCATCAAATGAAGAGAAGCAATATGACACGAGTACATGCACTGAGACTGATGGGGGGAGGTTCAGGGGAAGTTTAAGGAAAAATTACTTCACAGAAAGGGTAGTGGACAAGTGCAATAGCCTCCCATCAGAGGTGGTAGAGGCTAAGACAGTAGAGCAATTTAAACATGCATGGGATAGACATAAGGATATCCTTACAAAGAAATAAGGATCAAATACGTTTTGAGATAAAAATATGGTTAAAAAAGGTCAGACTAGATGGACCAAGTGGTTCTTATCTACCGTCAAAGTTTATGAAGGCTGTATTTGCTACTGAGAAAATACCATGGAGTGCAATGAAGAAAAACAATTTGTGGTACATGATATGTTTTGCTAACTGTTTATCAATTATCTAGTTCAGCCAATATTGACACTAGGAGCCTGAGGACAGTCACATACGTCAGTTCAGCAGCCAGCAGCACACTTCTCTTGCAGTCCTGTGTGCAATGGCACCCAAATCACTATGGGAAGGACTTATATTGAATCCGAAACACCTGAGATCCGACGCTGGGAAGATGACATTTTGCCTCATTTTGGAATCCAAGCAAGGCAGGAAAGCCCTAGCAGGCACTCAGATTCCCTTGGAAATCATACATTTGGTTGGGTTTAGTTTTTTGAGAACCAGACACTGATCTCTACTAAAAATGTTACATACTTCTGAGCTATAATGATTAATACAGTATCTCTATGAAACAACTCCTCTGTAAAATAAATGCAAATCTCTTGTAGTCCCAAAAAATGTGTCTGCCAGGTAAAAGTGTGTCAGACTTTCAGTATAATTGTGTTATATAGTGTGGAAACATATCTCCAAGGGATGCATTTATATAATGGGCCTGATTCAGAGGTGGATCCTTTGCCCATCACAGCAGCATCTTTGTACACAGCAGATCTGAGATGATATCCTAATACCACAGCTGCTGGTATTTTTATTGAGACCACCATGGTATTTCAGATCTGCTACTTGCATACAAAGATACACCATGAAACCCACATCAATTGCAAAATCAGATATCTGAACTACCCTATTATTGCTCAGAATGTCTGTCGCATCTAAGGGCATAATTTATGTTTGTATGCAATGCTGATGTTTTCACAATGGATCAATTACCAGCATACTGCGCACACGCCAAGGCATCTTTGCGATTGAGCATGCTCTGAAATTTTATGCACAGAGTGATTGACAGAATGGGACGATTTGGAGCGTTAATGTGGGAGTGCCGGCATAAGCACAGGCATGTCATGACTGTTTTCAGAGCATGTATCTGTCTTTAGCTGTGATCATGTACATAAAGAAACATGGCGCCAGTGTCGCTACTACTACGTTCAGTCTGCGTAGTCATAGGTCAACCCTAGGAGTGGATGTTCCTCATTACTATGTTGGTGCTGCATATGAGTACGTAATTGTGAAGGACTGTGAGATGGCTCCGGTGGTCGTCCATCTTCTTTCCTGGGTGACAGCTTCACTTGCATTTCTATGACCTAGAAAAATGCAGCTGCATATGCATTTGCATACAAACATTAATAAGACCCAGTGATGGATTAAGGGAGGGGAGAAAGGGGCACCCATCCCAGGACCTCCACACATTAGGGCCCCACACACTGCATATTAAATTGGAGGAGGCTCTCTCCGACAGCTCAGCTTTTTAGTGACAGCAGCCGTTATGGAGCTCCTCTGTGCACAGTCTCGTGGGATAGGGAAATCCCATGAGACTGTGACTGTGAGTCACCAGCTGCTGAGGCTCGCTAGCCCAGCTGCTGCACTCTATAAGTGATGTGTGTGGCACAGGTGTGGTGCAGGGGAGCTTTGCTAGCAATTTTAGTGGTGTGGGCCCCCACAAAATGTTACCTTGGGAATTCACCAGCCTTAATTTGGCCCTGATTAGACCCAAAGAAGCTGGTTCCAGAACGACTGAATATGATAACATAGGGCCTAATTCAAACCTGGTCGCTGCAGCAGCAGTATATGCAGGCTAAAGCCTTGTGCTGTGTGCACATGTGCAGCAGCCACACTGCGCATGCACACACAGTGAGATGTGATGGCATCTCACTTGTGCGATTGACTCTGCCTTATTGACAGACAGAGGCGGTCCAGTGCATATCACCGGCATTGCGGCTGCATTTTTGGGGTGTGGACTGGACAATGCAGGCGTGTCCAGGCAATTTGCAGGGCGGGCCATGGTGGCTGCGTGACGTCACATGCACCCGCTGCAACCATAACCATATCCGCCTGCCTACACAGCTAGCCTGCATAGGCAGAGAGCAACTTGGCAGTTGCAAAAGCATCACCATTGTGCGATGCTTTTGCACGTCTGCGGGGAGGTGGGGGTAGTGCCTGGCATGTGGGATGGACTTCCCTGTGCTGGGCGTCCCCCGCATGCCAAAGCTTTTGATCATAGATGTGCTTTTTTTTTAGCACGTCTACGATCAGGTCTGAATTAGGCCCATATTTAATGGCTCTAACACCCCATAGAAACACTATGCCTGCATTCTAGTAGCCATACCCCCATTACATATAGACACTGTCTGTCAATCACTTTGCATCCTAATTCACACTTTGACTGTCATTGCAAGACCATAATGACACATGTGTCTGGTAATATATACTTCCTACAATAGATGCTCATTGGACAATATTGCCTTGGCAATTATGGGATAGAGGTGAATAGGTATGTCTACATCATATTACCTTATATATATATTATCATTTCTAAATTTTGTTTAGGACTTACTGTCTCATTTGTGCTTGAACCAAACATTAAATGCTCAATCGTTCTTTATATCTATCTACAGTACATTTGTAAGTGTAGCAATTATACATACTGTAGTATTATTAGACTTTAAAACATAATTTTGCATAGAATATAACATAAAGAGTGCTAAAGAATGATAACATAGAGAGTGCTAAAGAATGAATGGGCAATGTTGAAATGACTTCTTCAATCACTTTAAATCACATACGGCACAACATCAGTAAGCCTTTTAGCAATCATCTGGCATTTCTGCCCTATAAGAAGAGCCAGTGGGTCTGCATCTGTCTTCATAAGCTCTATATTATATTTAATGTTAAGGAAAGATTATAAATATAAAATGATGAAAGCACAATTATCTTATTTAATCTACAGTACATAAACTGCATTAAAACAATTATTTTATTACTAGGTGCTTCATCGCGCCCTACGGGCGCTCTTCACACCGTCGCAAGGGGCTACGCCCCTTTAACCCTTGCATGCCTATATGGGGTTCAATATTTGTATTATATGGAGTATTACCTGCATTCCTTTGTTAGTGGTTAAATATTGCACAATGAAAGGACGTGCGATGGTGAAGGAGGCGCAGCCCCTTGCGACGGCGTGAACAGCACCTGCAGGGCACGATGTACAGAATGACCGGGTGCGGGAGGGACTGCGGATGGGGGAGGGTGTCTATAGTTGCTCAAGGTGGAGGGGGGGCAGATGCGGGGGGGGCCCGGATGGGGAAGGGTTGGGAGGTGCTGCGGGTGGGGGAGAGACAGAAGAGTGGGGGCTGTAGATGGGGAGGGGTCCGGAGGCACTACAGGTGGGGGAGGGGCAGGGGTGCCACGGGGGAGGGGCAGGTGCAGGGATGTTGCGGATGGGTGAAGGGTTCCGGAGGTGCTGTGGGATGGGAAATGACGGGGGTGCCGGGGGTAGGGGGTCCGGAAGCACCGCGGTGGGGGAGAGGCAGGTGCGGGTGGTGCGGTGAAGGGGGTCCTGAGGCACTGCAGGTGGTGGAGGGGCAGGTGCGGAGGTGCCGTGGGTGGGTGAGGGGGGGAACCCGCGAATGGAGGAGGGTGTCTGCAGATGCTGTGGGTGGAGGGGGGCAGGTGTGGGGGGAGACATATATGGGGGGTGGATGGTGGAGGGGGTCTGGAGGTGCTGTGGGTGGTGGAGGGGTGGGGGAGTGGGAGCTGCTGGTGGTGTAGGGGGTCTGGAGGCACAGCATGTGGGGTAGTGGTGGAGTGTTGCATGTGGTGGAGGGGAAGGTGCGGAGGTGTGGTGCATTGGGGAGGGGTCTGGAGGCGCTGCGGGTACTGTACCTGCCAAAAAGGTAGTTGGAGGGTATGCAGTAACAGGGCCAGGACAGGGGTGACAGGGTCAGAACAGGGGTGACGGGGCAAGGACAGGGGTGATGGGGCCAGGACAGGGGTGACAGGGCAAGGACAGGGGTGATGGGGCAAGGACAGAAATGACAGGGACAGGATAGGGGTGACAGGGCCAGGGTAGGGGCAGCAGGACCAGGATTTGGTTGACAGGGCCAGGATAGGGGTGACAGGGCCAGGATAAGGGTGACAGGGCCAGGATAGGGGTGACAGGGCCAGGATAAGGGTGAAAGGGCCAGGATAAGGGTGACAGGGCAAGGCCAGGGGTGACATGGCAAGGCCAGGGGTGACAGGGACATGACAGAACACAGGGCACGGGAGATATTGGTATTAGGGACAAAACAGTGGTGACAGACAGATGTGTCTTACCGGAGTCACTGCTGCTGGCTGCTGCTGTTCCACTCCAACCTGTTTGGATCTGCTGCTGGTGGAGACTTGGCATGGTTGACTCTCTCAGGCTGGAGTCCTGCTTCCTCTGCCCGTCCGCATCCCTCCCCCCCACTCCTCAGTCACACACCGCAGACCTCACGCGGCTGCCGGGCACTGTGGTAAGGGGAGACTGGGAGTGACTGGTTAGCCCCCAGGAGACGCTGCGGCTGGAGGGAGGAGGGGGTCATAGCATGCACGCGGTGCGGACCTCGCTGCTGCCGGGCACTGTGGTAAGGGGAGACTGAGAGTGACTGGTTAGCCCCCAGGAGACGCTGCGGCTGGAGGGAGGAGGGGGTCGGAGCCTGAAAGCAGTGCAGACTTCTGCAGCGCTGCCCGCCGGCTAAAGTGTGTGAAGGAGCTGGGTGCACCTCACTGCGGGCGGCAGCACTGCAGCTAGCGGTGGGGTTGCCGGGGCTGGAGATAACAGTGGCAGTACGTAACCTGCACAGTGGCAGGTGCCCCACAAAACTGCAGCTAAGAGGCGTGGAATGTGCCAGAAAGTGACCCTGCTGAGTATGCTGATGTGGGGGGTCAAGTACACAGTGAGCCGGTGCCCGTCTGTCTGTATGGCATACCCCCTCACACACCTCCATACCTCCCAACTGTCCCGATTTTCGCGGGACAGTCCCATTTTTTGGGGTCTGTCCCACTGTCCCACCCGCGGGCCGCAGTGTCCCGCGGTTGGGAGGGGGTGCAGTTGGGAAGCTCCTGTACTCGCTGTTCTGCTTAGCATGCACACAGGGTCTATTTAGTGGAGACAGAGGGAGAGGGGCATCAGGGGGTACGGATTAAGGGTGGGCCCAGGGGGTACGTACCCCGGGCCTCACAGTTTTAGGGGGGTCCCCAGCTGGAGTAGCTCTGCCCCAGCTCTGAAGCTCCGCCGTCCTGCCAGTAACAGCAGCAGCATTGTCCTACAGTCAGCACACGCTGCTGCGTGTTGGCAGGTCTGTGGTGTTGCAGGGAGGCAGCAGCCTCCCTGCTTTCTTCTGCCTGTGCGGGTGTGTAGGGGGGAGCAACCACCCCCTCTGGATTTACCCTTAGCTGAGGGGCTAAAATCCCATAAAACAAAAATCCCGTAATTTGCATAAGGGGGTATGGCCACGGCCACGCCCCTAAACCCACAGCAGGCACATCAATGAGATAGGGTTCCCGTCTCAAGTGCCCTGGGCCCCCCCGGACTCATAATCCGCCGCTGGGGGCATGCCAGCAGCTCACAGAGCGCTAGGCATGCCCCCTCGCTGACGAAAACAGGGGCGTGGCTCGCAATCGCGGGTCCACCCGTGAAGCCATACCCCCTTTACCGTTGGCCATGCCCCCTTTTTGCTGTGCGTGTGTCCCTCCTACCTGTAGAAAGTTGGGAGGTATGCACCCCTGCCTGTGCCATGCCCATACCATCTGCTCCTGCTCCTAGTCTCCTATAGATTTGCCCAGATCTGTGACTCATTTGACTAACTCCGCCCAGTGTTTTGACTCTGCCCAGCGTTAGCAAATGAAGCACAAAGTCACAGATCTGGGCTATTATATAGGAGATTTATATGCTACTTAGAGACTTTCAATATGTTTTTAATTTAATTTAGACTTTTCCTCCATCTTAAATGAAATAACTGTAAACCTACAGTACTTTCAATGATTTACCTACATGAAGCACTTGACTATGTTTAACATGTGCCCCCATGCTACTAGCGGAATAGGAATGAAATCAGAGACAAAATCAACTATGTGATGAGACATTTACAAGTTTTCTATATTGACATACAGGTATGTGTAGTGAACTAAATTACTGTATGTTGATAAAATTTCCCAGTATAAGATTTCTTCCAGAAACAATCTAAGATTCATCTTTCTGCAGCTACCCCTTCCACAAAATAATAACATTTACTTAATTTATGTAGTGGAGAGCATGGGAATATTTAAGCTACAGTATAAGGTCTTGCCACTTACTGTATGTGTTTAAGAGATGTCTGCAGTGTACAACTGTATATGTTTAAGAGATGTCTGCGGTGACAGATGAAGTCTAATGATTTAAGTAAAGGAAATTTAGCAAGGATCTAAGCAGATTAATTAATAGTGAAACCTAAGTACAATTACTCATAGACATATATTTGGAGAAGGAATATGACACATTTTGTTATCATACACTACATTTTTGCACTGCTCATGAGTACAAAAAAAAATGTTTATCTGGATATGTATGTATCTTAAACTTGCACCCCCTTACACCAAGTGTTTTGCTATTAAAAGTATTGCTCTTTTAAATTTTGGGATTAAATACATCAGGAAGCAGCAGCTGAATGAGGTCTATACTGAGCATTTCATAATGGAAGGAACATAGCACTACAAAGTAATATAACACTCTGCAATTTTAAATTCAATTTGTATATTCAATAAGTCTGGCATAACTGTAGTGATTTTTAATTTACCTGGATGTTTTCCTGTACTTGTACCATATAATATTATTATGCAAGTGTAAAATATTCTAGTGTATGTAGCAAAATTTGTGAGTTGTTGAATTATTATTATTATTATTATCCTTTATTTATATGGCGCCACAAGGGTTCCGCAGCGCCCAATTACAGAGTACATAAACAAATAATCAAACAGGAAAACAGCAACTTACAGTTGATGACAGTATAGGACAAGTACAGGGTAAATAAACATAGTTACATCAGCAGATGACACTGGAATAAGTATCAGGTGGCAGAAGACTGATGGAATTGGTGCAGTTGAAGATTATTAAAGTAAGAAAGGATAAGCACATGAGGGAAGAGGGCCCTGCTCGTGAGAGCTTACATTCTAAGAGGGGAGGGGTAGACAGACAGGGGTGACACAGTTGGGGTACATAGAGAGCGTAGAACAGAGGGTTAGGATGAGATTTGGCTGGGTTTGGTGAAGAAGTGGGTCTTGAGAGCCCGTTTGAAGTTTTGTAGAGAGGTGGAGAGTCTGAGGGGGAGAGGTAGGGAATTCCAAAGAAGTGGTGCAGCACGTGAAAAATCTTGGAGGTAGGAGTGGGAGGAAGTAATCCGTAGGCAGGAGAGTCGGCGTGCGTTAGCAGAGCGAAGAGGACGGGTGGGAGTGTAAAGGGAGATAAGGTCAGAGATGTAGATGGGAGAGGAGTGGGTGAGGGCTTTGTAAGCGAGTGTGAGAAGCTTGGAATGGATTCTGAAAGGGAAGGGGAGCCAGTGAAGGTCTAGTAAGAGAGGAGAGGTGGACGTAGTGCGTTTGGTGTGGAAGATGAGCCGGGCAGCAGCATTGAGGATAGATTGCAGTGGAGAGAGGTATTTGTCAGGAATGCCAGTCAGGAGCAGATTACAGTAGTCCAGTCTGGAGATGACCAGTGAGTGGATAAGAGTCTTAGTAGCATCCTGGGTCAGAAAAGGTCTGATCCTGGAAATATTTTTTAGATGAAAATGGCAGGTTTGTGAGAGGTGCTGAATGTGTGGTTTGAAGGAGAGGGAGGAGTCAAGGATTACTCCAAGGCAGCGCACTTGGGGGCTAGAGGAGATAGTAGTGCCATCAATAGATAATGAGATTGTAGGAGGTGAGGTTATGCGGGAGGGAGGGAAGATAATCAGCTCGGTCTTAGACATGTTAAGTTTAAGAAAGCGCTGGGACATCCAGGAAGAGGTAGCAGATAGACAGTTGGAGATATGAGTGAGGAGAGCAGGGGAGAGGTCTGGAGAGGAAAGATAGATTTGGGTGTCATCAGCGTAGAGATGATATTGGAAACCAAAAGAACTGATGAGCTTACCTAGTGAGGACGTATAGAGAGAGAAGAGACGAGGACCAAGGACAGAACCTTGGGGTACCCCTACAGTTAGTGGAAGTGAGGGGGAGGTGGAGTCATGAGAGGAGACAGAGAAAGAACGGTCAGAAAGGTAGGAGAACAGCCAAAAGAGGGCAGTGTCACGTAGACCAATGGAGTGAAGAATTTGCAGTAGGAGAGGATGGTCCACAGTGTCAAAAGCAGCAGAGAGATCAAGTAGAATAAGTATAGAGTAGTGTCCCTTAGATTTAGCAGCATGGAGGTCATTGCATACTTTAGTGAGGGCAGTTTCAGTGGAGTGGAGAGGACGGAAGCCAGACTGGAATGGGTCAAGCAGTAAGTGTGAGGAAAGAAAGGAAGTAAGACGGTTGTAGACAATACGCTCAAGGAGTTTGGAGGCAAAAGGGAGGAGAGAGATGGGTCGGTAGTTGGAGAGAGTGTTTGGATCAAGTGTAGGTTTTTTAAGAATAGGAGAGATGAGTACATGCTTGAAGGCAGAGGGGACAGTGCCTGATGAGAGGGAAAGATTGAGAAGGTGGGAAAGATGGGAACAAGCAGAAGGAGAGAGGTAGCGGAGGAGGCGAGAGGGGATAGGGTCAAGTGGGGAGGTGGTGAGGGGACAGGAATGAATGAGGGCCATGACTTCCTCTCCAGATGCATGGGAGAAAGATGACAGAGTAGGTGCGAGGGATGGGGAGGGTTGGTAAGGGATATGAGAAAGCTGGTTACTGATGAACTGGTGTGATGTGATGTCCTGACGTATGGAGTCAATTTTGGATGTGAAGTAATTGGCAAAGTCAAGAGCAGAGAGTGAGGAAGGGAGACGAGGTGGAGGTGGGCAGAGAAGTGAGTTGAGAGTGGCAAAGAGGCGCCGGGGGTTGGAAGACTGGAAGGAGATGAGGTTCTTGAAGTATGACTGTTTAGCAAGAGAAAGGGCAGCACTGAAGGATGAGAGCATAAGTTTGAAATGGAGGAAGTCTGCCTTAGAGCGTGATTTCCTCCAGTGTCGCTCAGCAGTACGTGAGCATTTTTGCAGATATCTGGTGCATTTGGTGTGCCAGGGTTGAGGTGTTAATTTGCGAGGGTGAATAGTGGTTGGTGGAGCAACAGAGTCAAGAGCAGAAGTAAGGGATGCATTGTATGTGGAAGTGGCTTGTTCAGGGCATGAGAGAGAGAGAATAGGAGAGAGAAGTGAGTCAAACAGGGAGGAAAGGAATGTAGTGTCAATAGCTTCAATGTTACGCTTAGTGATGGTAGCCTTAGGAGGCAGAGATGGGCAAGTCGAGAGAGATAGGTTAAAGGAGAGCAGGTGGTGGTCAGAGAGGGGAAATGGGGAGTTGGAAAAATCAGAAATATCACAGCGGTGAGTGAAGACCAGATCCAGTGAGCTCCCATTCACATGGGAGGGTGAGGAGGTCCACTGGGAGAGACCAAGTGAAGAGGTAAGGTTAAGGAGTTTAGAGGCAGGGGATTGTGTGGGGATGTCAATAGGGATGTTGAAATCGCCTAGGATAATGGAGGGAATGTCAGAAGAGAGGAAGTGAGGAAGCCATGAAGCAAAATTGTCGATGAATTTGGAAGCAGTGCCAGGTGGGCGGTAAATGACAGCTACTCTAAGATGTACTGGTTGGAAGAGGCGTATGGCATGGACCTCAAATGTTGAGAATGTAAGGGATGGTTCTGGTGGTATGAGTTGGTAGGAGTAACTAGAAGGTAAAAGGACCCCAACACCACCTCCATGGCGACCCCCAGGTCGGGGTGTGTGTGTGAATGTGAGGCCCCCAGCAGAGAGAGCAGCAGGAGAAGTAGTGTCAGAGGGCGTAATCCAAGTTTCAGTAATGGCTAGTAGGTGTAGGGATTTGGAAATAAAAAGGTCATGAGTGGGGACCAGTTTGTTACAAACAGATCTGGCATTCCAGAGGGCACAGGATAGGGGGTATGAGTGTGTGGGAGAGATGTGAATGAGATTATCAGGGTTGCTGTAGCGATGAGGTGAGATTAACTTTGAGGGCAGGGATGGTGAGAGAGTAGTGATGGTACGGGTGCCTGAGTTAGGAGGGGAAACTGCAGGAGTTGGGCAGGGAGAGAGGTCAGTGTGATGTGGATGGGGATATGGGCAGGTGACAGGGAAGGGAGAGAGGGAGCAAGGCTGAGTTGTGGGGTAGCAGGACCATGGGGCTGAGGTAAATGAATGTGGGGTAACAGGAAAGGAGGGGGAAGGAAACAGAGGGATGGAGGGGAGACAGAGGAGGGGAGAGAGGAGGAGGTGTAGGAGACTAGGGGGGAAGGATAAAGATACATTATTAGGTAGACACTGAGTGATGTGGGGAGTATAAGAAAGCCTTGACATATTGTTGAGTAGGTAAATAGGTTGAGGGAAAGTGGAAGTAGGAGTGGAGACTGTAAGGGAATCAGAGCAGAAGAATTGCAGAAATGCAGTTGAGAAAAGCAGTGTAGTCTCAATGGGTGTAGATTTAGTATGGAATGAGTCAAAAGCGTAAATAAAGTGGGTGCAGAAATGTATTTGGGCTGTAAGAAATGAAAGGGTTGTGAGAGGGTTAAGAAGCAATGATAATTCTGTTAGATTTTTCAAGTGTTTTTAGATGAGAAGATGAACTCACAATTCCCAAAGAAGATCTTTGTAATCCTGATTATGGTTGGAAACCAGATCTTATTAATGTTATTTCCAGCAAGTGGGTTGCATAGTGTTCACAGAGTGAAAGTTGGAGGGTGATAAATTTGCATATGCAGTTGATATTGTTAAGTAGTTCATCTGTTGTTGTTTGTGGTTTTCTTTCAGTTTTTCGTCCAGTTTAAGTCCAGGCTAAGTCCAGGCTTTGATATAAAAATTATATATCTGCTCCCTTTGAGCCTCCTCCCTTAGAATTGCCTCATTAAGCTAAGAACATTACTCTCATTGCTGCACATATACAAATAAAATACGATAAATCTGTCAAATACTGTCAAGATGCATTTATGAATGTCATTAATAGTTGTCTTACTTTACTATCCCTATAAATTGGGACACTCATGAATTACACAGGTTCTGTGGTGTGCTGACTTCAAGCCTGAATGTCACCTGGTTTTAATCATCCACCGAACCTGTGTAATTCATGATAGACCAAAGTGGTACATCAAAATAGTTTCAAAATGTAAAAATCACACTAAATTTTTACGCTTTAGATCAGTGTTTCCCAACCTTGGTCCTCAAGGCACACTAAAAGTCCAGGGTTTAAGGATATCCATTCTTGAGCACAGGTGAATTAAATAATACCTCAGTCATTTTGATTCAACGATCTGTGCAAAGCCAAGGAACTCTTTAAAACCTGGACTGGTAGGATGTCTAGAGGACCATGGGCCTAACTCAGAGGCGATCGCTGCTTCAACAGTGATCACACTCTGAAGTCCTTTACACAGTGCGCATGTGCAGCCAGTGAGATGGGAGCATGAGATGCAGGCATCTCCATACCGTTGCGGGGTCAGGCCACTGCGGCTGTGTGATATTACATGAAGCAGCTGGGACCCAGAATGTGGTGGCTTGCTGCCTGTCACCGCAGCTATGCTGCGCAGGTAGAGAGCTACTTGGCGGGTGTGAAAGCATCACCGTTGTGCGATGCTTTTGCACCCGTGTGGGGGGGCAGGGCCTGTCATGTGGGATGGACTAGCCATGTGCTGGGCGTCCCTCTGCATGTCAGAGAAACTGATCGTAGAAGTGCTAAATTTAGCTCTGAATCACCCCCCCATGTTTGGGAACTATTGATTTAACCTCCTGTGGTCAAGCATGGACATCGTATCACTAAAAACTGGACTGTAGTGTGCCTTAGATAAAACAAATTGCTAATTCTGAGAAAGGTGACGATATTTTTGACAGTTTAAACATGTTCAATTTTGAACATACTAAAGCAATTGTCTGTCTCTTCAGTTCTCCAAAGTATATCATTGTTTAAGCTATTATCTGTAAATGGTGAAAGTTACTAGCCTTAAGCAATAGTTTGTAAGATTCATGCATGTGTACTAACCTTGTAAGATTGTAAGGTGTCCTAGCTCTGATTATCTTTCAATTCTCTTGGCTTATACAATATCTCCAACAAATCCTAAGGTGTTTCTTCTCTAAATCCCAGAACAAACTAAAACTAATGACCTTCTTAAAATCATTCACTAATTAAAGAAAAAGAAGAAAATATTAAAATTAATAATAAAGGGAATACTTAGAAATAAAATAGAAGTTAATTCTATAATAATAACACAATAGCTACTGAATTCTATATTTAATCAATCAATGCTTTCTTCCACTAACTTCATCAGGGGTCATCCAAACTGTTAAAAATAAAAATCTTAATCAAAGCCAACCTACTATTCCATATACTGTATCAAAGGGTCAGCTAATCACATTGCTCTTGTCCACACCACAGGTTTGCATTTGGATTAGAACTGCTATGTTTTGGAACATAAATTTATAATGCCCCACTCACTGGGGAAGGTCACGACTATCTTCACCATTGCATGAAGGGCCAGATCAGTTATAGTTGTCCTTGGCACCAAGAATGTGTTACATACACTATAGCTATATTACTGTATTTAATTCTGGAACTATACAGTATCTGATAATTTAAAGCTCAAACTTCTTCCACCAAACTTGAGGACTAATTATAAGTCAGGATAGTAGAAATGCTTTCAATCATTGTAAAAAATGTGAGTGAGTGTGAGTGTGAGTGTGTGTGTGTGTGTGTGTGTGTGTGTGTGTGTGTGTTGTGTGTGTGTGTGTGTGTGTGTGTGTGTGTGTGTGTGTGTGTGTGTGTGTGTGTGAGTGTGTGTGTTTGTGGGGGGGGGCACATGCATGTATTATGTAAAAATATTTTAGTTTTATTTATAGAGTTAACATATAATAGTTTAAAATGGTGAAGAACATCAAAGCAAGACAAGCTTTACTTAAAGTACAAGCATCTCTAATTAATGTCCATTGGTTTAGAAACAATATTAGTATAATAAACACTGAACACTTGCTATTATTATTATTATTATTATTATTATTATTATTATTATTATTATTATTATTATTAGTATACATTTATTTATTTATTAATTTATTTTTATATGTAAATGCCATTATATTCTTTGCTTTTAGAGGAGACTGTAATGTTCTATTATATATAAGCTCATTAAAAGAAAGAAATCATTATATATATATATATATATATATATATATATAAGTAAGGTCAAATAACTCCCACACACATAGTGGTGAAAGTCATGCAGCAATCTGTCAAGTTACAGCATCAAGCAACAAAGCATTGCTAATTCTTTTGGCATCTGTTGAGACACCATTAATCCTAATGCTCTTATCTGCTATTTGTGTAGTTGTAATATAAAATTCCATGGGAGTCCTTGCGTAGTGCACCATTTCCTCATTCCCTGAATTGATTTGCAATAGACTATTGGACGTCACAGCAGCAGTTGGAAGTTAAAAGCCAAGTGCTTGCAAGGACATGAAAAAGATGGAGATGTTTGGCTGATGACAAACTGAGATGGCTGTGCAGTTGACATTTTCCAGAGCAGGATGACATCAATCTTTATGAAGCTGTACAAATAAATGTTGAAGAAAGAAGAAATGATGACAGATACTGTGTTTTTAATAAAAAATAGAAACTTTAAGATTAAATTTTGTGATGCCTCAAATACAGTACATAATAGCATAATAATACAGCATACACTAGAGAGAATTAATACATGTGTATTAATTGTAGATTTCTATGAAATTATCTGATTCAGGTTCTCCTTTCATATTCCTGTAATGCAGCCAATGTTTGTTAGTGTTTTCTACCACCTGAACAGCATAGCACATATGTTTCTTCTTTTAAAGACAATAATATTAGAAATACGTGTCTGCACACTGTGCATGATTCAGGAGCGCTTGTAGTAAGCATAGCTGCTGCTTCCTTGGAAGAAGCAATGATGCTTACATATGGTAATTCAGCAGGAGGCGTCTGGTACAAGTAGATGCCTCCTGCATGCATCCACTTCTGCATTAGAGGATTACTGTATATCACTGATGATCGCATTAATGTGTTCAGGAATATTATAGCAAGAGACCAACTATAGTCTACAAAATGTATTTTATGCCAGTGTCTTAGAATATATTTATCCCATTATCACACCTCATATTCAGATTGTGTATTTTACTAACTATTCAAGATATTACTCACTGGATATGTACATATTTGATGGGCATAGCTCAGTGGCATATATGTAATGGGTGCAAGGTGTGCAGTGCACATGGACCGCGGGGTCCAGGGAGACCCACACTGCACACCCTGCACCCATTTTTGAATACTCACCCCTCTGGAGTCCTGCATCGGCAGAATCAACTCTGCACAGATCACCAGAAAAATGGTGAGGTGGCCATTTTACTGGAGTTTTGCACATGCACACTAGGAAAATCACTGGGAAAATGGCCACAGTGCTATAATCCCTTTGATGTCTGGATTTTGGCTGATGCATCTAGCCAGGAGCACTATAACACAAATAAAAAGAAGAGGTGAAAGAGGGTAGCCATTTCTGACCCAAGCAAGGACAGTGAAGGGATCAGTCTTCCAGCCAATCACCCACACTGAGCTGAGAATGTCAAGATATATCAGATTAACACATATAACTAAAACATTTCACCAAGCGCAAATTTCTGCAGGACCTTACCCATGAACTCATGTGAGACACATTTCAAGGTCTTACCCTGGTCAAGGCTGACCAGGGTCGCATGATAAGACTTTGAGAGAAAGTGGCACATAAGGGTCTCATCCCAACACCTCACCATCATATCAAATAAAAATACTTACATAGCTACAGTAGGTAGTGTAAATCACACACCAATCTTAATGTATTACGGGCAAAATGACATGCATATATGCAAATTATTTCATTCATAATCATCATGATTGTCAATGATTTAATATTTACACTATCTGTGGGGTTGAGATACTGTACAAGATTTAATGAATGCATATAGCAGGCATGTCCAAACTGCTGCCCTCCAGCTGTTGAGAAACTACACATCCCAGCATGCCCTGACACAGCTTGAGCATTCTCTGACAGCAAAACTGTGTCAGGGCATGCTGGGATATGTAGTAGGTTCACAACAGCTGGGGGGCCTCAGTTCGGACATGCCTGGCATTTAGCACATAGGGGGTCATTCCGAGTTGTTCTCTTGTTGCCGATTTTCGCAACGGAGCGATTAAGGCAAAAATGTGCATGGTACGCAGCGCGCATGCGCTTAGTATTGTAGCACAAAACTTAGTAGATTTACTCACGTCCGAACGAAGAATTTTCATAGTTGAAGTGATCGGAGTGTGATTGACAGGAAGTGGGTGTTTCTGGGCGGAAACTGACCGTTTTCTGGGAGTGTGCGGAAAAATGCAGGCATGCCAGGATAAAACACGGGAGTGTCTGGAGAAACGGGGGAGTGGCTGGCCGAACGCAGGGCGTGTTTGTGACGTCAAACCAGGAACGAAACGGGCTGAGCTGATCGCAGTGTAGGAGTAAGTCTCGAGCTACTCTGAAACTGCTAAGAATTATTTATTCTCAATTCCGCTACTCTTTCGTTCGCTATTCTGCTTTGCTAAGATACACTTCCAGAAAGCGGCGACCTAGCGTGTGCAATGCTAAAAGCAGCTAGCGAGCGATCAACTCGGAATGAGGGCCATAGTATGTATTAAAAAATAAATAAAATGTATATAAATAAATAAATATATATATATATATATATAAATAACAAATATTCTGTAGGCGGCACTCACGGCTCCAAAGAAAAGAAGACAGGACGCTGTCTGACTTATATCAACGTTTTAATGTTTTCAATCAAACATTTTCATCAGGATAACAGAATGACAATAAACAACTTACCTAAATACCCCTCAGCCGTCCATGGCGCCAGAGGTCCGCCCGCCACGCTCAGTAAAAAGTGACGTCATCACGGGTCGACGAGACTTGGCGTCACGGAGGGAACCCACCTGTGCCGTGAATACAATTAATTAGTGAACATAAAATACACAAGAGTAAAAAAGTGAATAAAATACATGCATAGCTGTTGGAAAAATAGGCATCATCATATCTAGATAATTAATAAAGCAAATAACCATTGACATATATTTAATATTAAACAAATTCCCATAATGGCCCAACCAGTAAGCAGCGGGGGGAAAATATTCCACACGCACTGCTTAGATGCACACAGACATAGAAGTAGCAAGGGATTAACAGATGTTACAAAAATGTAACTATTAATGTGCAATGGTAACAGAGATCTATTACATGTTACAACTTATGGAAAGAGAACACAGAGGATAGCAGCAGTGTAGAAAAATGCTAAGGTGAGGAAGAATGCGACTACAGGAACGATGATAAACCTGATTGTTCGTTTAACCCCTTTGGGGACAAGGTATCGAGTTTGAAAATCCACTTGGCTTCAGCTTTAACTAAAAGTAACCCCCTGTTACCCCCGCGGGTCAATGGTGGGATATGATCAATAATGCGATGTTTCAATACTGCCAAAGAGTGGCGAGCATTGGCAAAATGACGAGCAACTGGCTGGTCACTATGACCAGCAACAAGCGCTGCTCTGATGGAGGCTCGATGTCCAGCCATCCTTTCTTTAAACATGCATTCAGTCTTTCCCACATAATGTAACCCGCAGGGGCAACTCAAGAGGTAGACCACAAATTTAGTTGTGCATGTAACACGATGGTATATTTTATACCGTTTGCCTGAGTAGGGGTGATGAAATGAATCACCAGGCTGCATATGGCTACATGTAGTGCAGCCCAAGCAGCGAAAACACCCAGGCTTGGATGCACTTAAAAAACCAGTGGTATTGACATGTTTGGTGCTAGGGAATTGTATATTGGTTTTAACCAAATGGTCCCTGAGGTTTTTTCCACGTTTGTAGGCAGGCATAAGTCTGGTATTGGATAAAGCTGTAAGGTTCTTATCGGCCTGTATAATGGGCCAGAATCTGTTCGAAATTTTTCTAATAGAATTACTGTGGGTATTAAATTTATTAACCCAAATCATCTTATTATCTTGTATTTTTTTTTACCAGCTATATTCAATGTAACTGAATGGGGAATTTTGAGAACTTTCTGTTTAAGAACTTCTAAATCAGCAGCTGCATAACCCCTAGTGATGAATGTGGAGATCAGAGTGTCTAGTCTTGATATTAATTTAGTTTCATCACTCACAATCCGCCTAATTCTAAGCATTTGTGAGTAAGGGAGACCCCTACGTAGTGGGGTTGGGTGGTGGCTCGATGCTAACAAGATATTATTCCTAATTGTAGATTTAACATAGAGATCTGTAGTGGTTTTATTATTGATGACCTCAATATGCACATCCAAAAAATCCACCATTTTTGAATCGATGTGGAAACTGAACTTAATAGGGGATGATGATGCATTATGGGTGATCAACACATTTTCCAATAGATCACGTGATCCTGTCCAAAAGAGGAGCAGGTCATCTATGTATCTGTAATATGCCATAATGTGAGAACCGATATGCGTGGAAGAGAAGAATAATGCATCTTCCACCTGGAACATAAATGCATTAGCAAAAGAAGGTGAAACATTGCTACCCATTGAGCAACCACGGAGCTGTAAATAAAATCATTATTAAAAAGAAAATAATTCCGTTCAAGAGATAATTGTAACAATTGAAGAAATATTTAAATGTCTGGACCACGGTAGATGTAATTGTCAGTAATTAGGGAGCGCACAGCTTGTATACCCTCATTATGAGGAATGCTGGTGTACAAATTATTTACATCTATCGTGACCAGAAGACAGTTGGAAGGTACATTATCAATCTCAGACAATGAATTAAGCAAAGTAGTGGTATCCTTCAGGTAAGTTTTCTTAGATTGAATACATGGCTGTAAAAAATAATCAAGGTAAACAGAAATAGCCTGAAAAGGGAACCTCTAGCAGAAATAATAGGTCTAGGTGGTGGATTGTGACTGTCTTTGTGGATTTTAGGAAGAGAATAAAGTATTGGAACAATGGGAAACAGTGTAATAAGGGCTTCCTATGTAGATTGTGAGAGTTTGTTCTCAACGACCGCAGACTTTAGGAGTTTATCCAATTCTTCCTTAAATGGCTTGGTAGGATCAGACTTCAATTTTCTGTTTGTAGATTTATCATCCAGATGTTGATTTAATGCTTGGACATAATCGATTGTGTTCTGAATGACAATGGCACCGCCCTTATCCGCCGGGTGGATCACCACATCATCATATCGAGAAAGATTGGTAAGAGCATCCCACTCTGGTTTTGTGAGATTGGAATGTCCAGTATCATGGTGTTGAATATCTAAAGCGACCTGATGGTCAACAGTGTTACAGTACATTTTGATCGCTTGGTTGTGGGATAAAGGATCAAATTTGGACTTTTTCTTAAGAATTATTGGCAGATCTGGCAATGTAGCCACGTTGGATGTGTTAAAATGTTCCTTTAAGCGTAATTGTCGTCCAAGTTTGAACTGCTCAACTTTCCATTCAAATGAATCCAATTTATTGGTGGGGACAAAATTGAGACCCATAGATAGTATCTTATTTTCAATAGGCGAAAACATTCGGTCGGAAAGATTAAAAATTATTTCCGTTTGGAGTATGGACGCCGCTTTGCGTTGCAACCTTTTCCCTTGGCCCCCCCGCCGCGTGAACTGCCGTCTGGGTCGGCTAACTGGGCCCGGGTGAGTACCACTAAAGGGGGCCATCCTGAGGTTGTGGTGTGGTGTTCTATGTCACTGGTGGAAGCACCCCCCTCAGTTGATGACTCAGTATCAAATGGTGCCATATTGTAGCGGTTATATGGATTTCGCCTAGGTGGTCTACAGTGCGTGGATATACCAGAAATCCAAGGATATATCAATTTCTTGGCGTAATCATTGTTTACTTTGTCAAGTTTGTCCCTTTTATATTGGATCAAATCTTTGCGATACTTGTCAATGTCCAAAGACATTTTTTCCAGCCAATTGTTGGAAGAATCGGCTACCATAGTGACCAGCCAGTTGCTCGTCATTTTGCCAATGCTTGCCACTCTTTGGCAGTATTGAAACATCGCATTATTGATCATATCCCACCATTGACCCGCGGAGGTAACAGGGGGTTACTTTTAGTTAAAGCTGAAACCAAGTGGATTTTCAAACTCGATACCTTGTCCCCAAAGGGGTTAAACGAACAATCAGGTTTATCATGTTTCCTGTAGTCGCATTCTTCCTCACCTTAGCATTTTTCTACACTGCTGCTATCCTCTGTGTTCTCTTTCCATAAGTTGTAACATGTAATAGATCTCTGTTACCATTGCACATTAATAGTTACATTTTTGTAACATCTGTTAATCCCTTGCTACTTCTATGTCTGTGTGCATCTAAACAGTGTGTGTGGAATCTTTTCCCCCCGCTGCTTACCGGTTGGGCCATTATGGGAATTTGTTTAATATTAAATATATGTCAATGGCTATTTGCTTTATTAATTATCTAGATATGATGATGCCTATTTTTCCAACAGCTATGCATGTATTTTATTCACTTTTTAACACTTGTGTATTATATGTTCACTAATTAATTGTATTCACTGCACAGGTGGATTCCCTCCGTGACGCCAAGTCTCGTCGACCCGTGATGACGTCACTTTTTACTGAGCGTGGCGGGCGGACCTCAGGCGATATGGACGGCTGAGGGGTATTTAGGTAAGTTGTTTATTGTCATTCTGTTATCCTGATGAAAATGTTTGATTGAAAACATTGAAACATCGATATAAGTCAGACAGCGTCCTGTCTTCTTTTCTTTGGAGCCGTGAGTGCCGCCTACAGAATATTTGTTACATATGGGTGATTGCATGGTCACCATCGGAGGGCACCGGCACTATACAAGTTTACATATATTGCATTGAGGAGTGCCGCGAACAGACTCTGTATATATATATATATATATATATATATATATAACAAGGAGACACTCAACAGGCTGGAAAAACGTGGTTGCTTTATTGGCTAAATAAAGCAACCACGTTTTTCCAGCCTGTTGAGTGCCGCCTGTTTACCTCTCCTTGTTATCTGATGGGAACTCTTTTCCATGAGGAAGGCACCACAGCACCATACCACTACGCATGAGAGTGCCGGATGATATATTGGACGACTATATATATATATATATATATATACAGTGGTGGCAGGCGGCACTCTAAGGTTTTCATTCAGTGAAAAGTAACGTGTTTATTGGAATATATATATATATATATATATATATATATATATGCAGGTTGAATATCCCTTATCCAACATTCGAAATCCCACATTTTTGGGTCCCCTACTGAGGTAATGACATATATATTATATATTATTGTCATATATAGATATATTATATAGATATATGATATAATATATATATATATATATATATATATATGTGTCATTATCTCAGTAGGGGAACCAAATATGTGGGATTTAGTGTTTTGGATAAGGGATACTCAACCTGTGTATATCTCAGGGAGGGGAGGTGAGGCAAGACTTTCCTGTCAAACTAACATATATTCTAGAGTCGTGACTATATAAAGTATATGTAAATAATTTTTATAGACAAAACTCTTGAGTAAAAAGTCTATGGCAAGCGCAATGGAATATGCTGTGCTATATAAGAAACTGCTAATAAATAATAAATAAATAATATGGCAAGTGAAGCAGTGCTTGTCTTTTCAACACATCTCTGATCAAAACTAACCAAATTTACTGCAATATATGCTGCATCTTTAAATAATGTCTATGTCAGGGAAATCTCATAATTTCTCCTGTGAGCTGACCTCAGAGTTGTGTATTTTCAAAAGTATAAATTATATGTTGCTGGGGAACCTGACATGACGTTGTAAAAGGGGATTGCATTTCTACATCAAAAGCATGTGTTCATAGCAGATATTGGCAAGCTCTGGACATTGAAGTCTGATAAGCTTAATTAGTTTGTTATGTCAACAGAGGGGTTCTGTAAACAGACCAGGGAAGTGTGACAAATGCCCCCCTGCCTGAAAGGAATGTTCAGAAATTCTATTTCCTGACTAGCATCATAAACCTCTGGAGCTTCAACTCCATCCTTAGGAAGATGTGACACACAGATCACAGGCCTTCTATAGATATTACAAGGAGAGTGACCTTCCACTGCTGGATATGAATGGGCCCAGCAGAATAAGGGTTAAACTTTCCAAAAGGTGGGGGCTGATGTGCTGAGGGGCCTATAACTACATGAATCACTGATAGATCCTTGTTCATTCTGATAAAAGTGGCTGCCCATGCCTGGATGGATGTCTATTTTCTTGTGAAGCTTCCTCACACAGAAATTAAAGCACTACTTAAGAGTAATTAGGTTCTGATTTTCTTTATTCCATTTTTGTTTATTGAGACTGCTAGTAACCTGTATATCTTTTCTAAAACTCCTTATATACTTTGTAATTTTTTTACCCATGTAAACCCGAAGATATTTCTTAATTATAATAAAAATATAATTAGCTCTGACTGCTGTGTTCTTGAACCCAAGTGAAGCGAATTCAATGTTACCTATTTTTTCATGAGATATTGAGATTTGTGGTTACAGTTAAATATAAAGATGCCTGCAACATCCATACTACATTGAAAAGTCTTTGCTGGTGGCAGCGTTAATTCACACTGCACTGGCGAAACTCTCGGATTGGTGTATCTGGAGAGTGGGGCGGCCGAGGTTCGTGACAGTCTACACAAATCCATTGACTCATATATTTTGTGTAAATCTGGCTCTATATTTATTAGTCTCCCCTATTCTAAAAGTTAAGGATATATAGAGACATATAAAGAGGCTATGGTTAACTAACAGCTTAGTGGAGGATTGAGGAGTGGAGGCTGGTTGCCAGTGGCCAATGAGCACAGATCAGGAAGAGGACCCAGGAGAATAGCTAGCTTCTCTAGCTGCTGGGAAGGTGCCCTTCCTCCAGCCCAATCCCTTCCTGTACTGCAAACCTTTTCCACTGGCTCTGGGTTTCCAAATAAATAAGAAAACATGCTGGTACTTTATCTTTGCTGCTGTATATTAATTTATGGCAGGGAAAGATGTCACTGCTAGACAGACTTCCCCAGTCACAACACAACCCAGATGAACACCTTGCCCCAGATGTGGGTCTCAACAATCCCAATGTGGGAAGGGGGGACCAAGGAGAAGTTTCTGAAAGTTTAGTTTAGAAAAAAAGTTAATATTTTTGCAAATATATGTTAAAAAAGTGCAACAACATTTGTCAATTTACCTAAACATGCTAGTGTATTTTTTTCACTAACGTTTACATTCAAATTGGATATCTTGGATATTGCACAGTTTTTGCAAAATGTTTATTTGTAATTGTACTTGTAATTTTGAATAAAACAAGAACATCTTATAAAATTGTAACAATTTGTGGCATTAATGTAATGCATGTATGTAAACTTTATGTGAGAGCAATTGTGTATATTATGCATAAAAATTGTATATTTTTCAACATTTGAGTGCAAGTTTACACTAAACACACATTATGTAAATGTTTTATTGGTATCGTACTCCAAACATTCAAATTGATTTTAAGTACAAAAACATGTAAATTCGCTGCTGCTTATGTAGGCTATATGAAACTTCTATTTGGGCTGAGTTTGCACTATTTTTGGACGTGTTTGCAAACATGACTTTTATAAAATGTCCATATTGTATTGTTTCTTTTGAAAGTACTTGCAACCAAATGTAATTCTTAGCAAATTTACCCATAGTTCTGCTCAGTGTTACAACAACTGGAAAAACTGAAGACAGGTTTGTGGAGGTGAAGATACTGATGTCTTAAAAAAGAGAGAATGAGGGAAAAAAGCAAGAGAGAGACAAAGAAGCAGACACAGAGGATTAGGAGAGCAGAAGAGGGGAAATGGCAAGAAGAAAGAAAGAGAGAGACAGGAGAATGATAGAGAGAGAGAGAGAGAGAGAAAGACAAAAAGACTCCTGACAAGACCAGTGACACCAGGTAGTACACAATAATCATTACAATAATATGGGTATTGTACATCACAATGGTACAGGTACAATGAATGAGACAAAATACAAACAAATTCATTATAAGTCCCACATATCATTCATCATATAGAAAATGTGTGCACTTTTTCAAGTGGCAGTGTAAATAATATTTACAAAATACATTTCAGAGACATAGAGCACGTTAAATACCTAGAACATCAGCTTAAAGTATTGTTCATCCAGCCCAAAACAGGAAAAACAGCCATCTTGGGTGAAGCATGCAATTCCATTGAGCCAATGCCAGGAGACACCTCATACCTACTCCCTTCTGTGCTCCTGGCTTAAGCCTCAACCAGGCAACATTTTTTAGAGGACATCCAACCCTATATTAAGCATCTTACTCTGACCAGTAGTTTTCATGCTTTAGCACCAATTGCTGCTTCTAGTACACCCCAGTGTACTAAAATATTATTTTTATTTGACACTGCCGGCCAGACCACAGTGTACTGCCACCAGTCATGATGATACAAGTCCATTAACATCATCTACTAATGCCGATGCCCAAGGGCATAGAGGGCTTAAGTCAGGGCATGTAAAATTAAAGAAATAAATTTAATTTTATAGTGGTAAAGAAAAAAAAACATCAAAAGGAAAGTTAGCTGCAGAGAAACATGAAAGTGGCACAGAAAGACTCAGGTCTTGTCTTTAAGTGGTGGTTCTGCAATTGTCAGTGAGGCATCTTCTTCTGCATCTAGTGATAATGCCAGAGTCTAGAAGAGGTAACAAAAAATAAAAACCACTAAAGCAGTCGAACAAACTGTTCATTAAGATCAATTACACATTTCTGGGGTGTCACCATCAGCTATGTGTGAGTCTGACATTTCTCACACTGTCCTCATAGAGAATCCTCTTTCACATTCTTTATTTATTTTTTTAATTATAAAAACATCTAAAATCATGTAATTTGAGCATGTTTAGTTCCAACAGTATCAATAATCTGAATATCTTTCATTTTTAGTTATTTTGAGTCAATTTTGAGAACCTCAAAGCTTACAATATTGTTCATCAATATTGTCTAAATATCTGGTTGGCTAAACTAAGCAACAGATCAGCGGCACAAACACAGTAGTTTTTAAAAAAAAATAACACATTTATGAAACATTGTGGCATTGCAGTGCAGAAATGATGGTCATTTAATACTGTGAACTAAACCACCCCATAGAAAGAATGTTTTTATTAATCAAGAAGAGGCCTGAAGGCAGTACATAAACAAATAGAGGTGGAGAATGCAGTGGAAGGCAGGTTATGAATTGATTGATTGATTGATTGATTGATTGATTAAGATCAAGCATGGTTGCCAAAATGTAGTGATCCAATTGCAAGATGTTGACAACCCTTAGGTACTGGTGAAGCAAATAAAGAGCTTCATCTACAAGTCCAGCATACTTAGCGGAATTGCTTTGTTTCACCTCCTCTTTAGTTTCTCCAGCTGACTCAGTCTGGCAGTGTCTGAACTCACTTCATTAGTTTATACTTCAAACGGTTTCAGTAGCTTGCATAAAATGAAAAGTATTTTCCAGTGTGTTGGACTGAGGTATATCCCCCCTTCTCTCCCTATCATGTTTTTTTTGTGTAGGTTTGGATGACTTGTTACTGTTCCTCTATTCACTGAAGTATGTTACATGGTGGAATTCCATCATATTACTACCTCTTTCTTCAGTTGATTGCATGCAAATGGCACTGTTCTTGCAGCCACTGCGATCTTCTATATGCGGTTGCTGAATTCCAAAAATGTTCAGAACTTTTTCGGACCACAGACAGCATCTCCTTCTCGAACCTGTCATTTAAAAAAATCTGTACCACAAAATTAATTGTGTGCTCAAAACAAGGGACATGTTCAAATTCCCCCATGTTCAAATTCACCCAGTTGTAATTCTCTCATAATGTTACTTGTATTACTGGAAATGACAAATCCTGAGAAGAGTTCTAGAGGGTTAAGCCATTTTGCTATGTATTTCTAACAAGTTGACACTGGTATGCCCATTAGTAAAGCCAATATTACAGAGAGCAGACTGTCTGAAAATGAGCTGATGTTGTGTGTTAGATGCTGCTGCTGAAGGAAATAAACCCACCCAGTGGGCTGTCTCAGTCATGTAATCTCTAGTTTGACCATTACCACTTGTCCATATATATGTGGTTAAGTGAACAGATGGTACAATGGCATTTTACAGACTAAGAATTAGGTAACATAGTAACTATCGACAAACAGATGCATTGATGGTGGTTTTTTTATGCAGATCTTTTACTAGCATAGCCATCAATGCTTCAGTGATCTACTGTGCAACTGATTGGCAGTCATCATACAGTACTTGCTTCTTCATGCAAAAGATTGTTACACAGGAAGTTGCTGAAATGACTAGTTTTATTGCTGTCCTAAACCCCCAGCAGCATTAGCAGCAGATCGAGTACACATGGATGCTTCTGGGTAATTTTGTATAGGGGAGGAGTCAGTTAGCCTTTGCAAATAGGATGCAGGATGACTACCTCCAATTATTAATGGAGAGATTGAGGATGAAGGTGTTGGCAATAGAGATTGCATGTGCTTGGTATTATTTTACCAGATTTTTTAGATTTTCCAAAATTTGTTGCATGAACTCTATAGTATATGCCATGTCACTCATCTGAACACCGTAAATAAATACACAATATACTGTAATGTTTTAATTGAATCAGAATAAACTGCAGATTTTTATCTGGAACTCATCAAAAAACAAGGTTCTCTTAAGGTGCAGCATCCTTTAAACACAGTAGAGTAATGAAGGTTCACTTTAATGGCACTCTAAAATGATGTTATATTTTTTTTAAAACACAGTGCCTGAACACTAAATACCCTAAAATGACATTATTCAGATGAGTCCTTATACATCATTGCATGGCAGACTAAAAGTCATGGCAGAGACTATTGTTCACACTCTCACTTGCACCACGGTAAAATGAGACAGAGGAGCCAAAATAAGCAGTGGACAGCGGTGCTCCGGCTACTTGTTCATTAAGGAATCTGGCACAGCGTATTTCTCAGGGGTAGCGAGAGGTTGTGCACAATGGGGTAAATTTACTAAAGTGGGAGTTTTTTAGAACTGGTGATGTTGCTCATAACAACCAATCAGATTCTCGTAATAATTTATCTTGCTGCTTTTAGAAGACAATAGATAGAATCTGATTGTTGCTATTGGCAACATCACCAGTTCTAAAAAACTCCCACTTTAGTAAATTTACCCCAATGCCTGAACACACAAACAACACAGTGCTCATAACAATAACGGCACCCTAAAATGACATATTTTTTGAAGCACAGTGCATGAACACACAAACAACACAGTGCTAATATTAATAAATTATGATTGTCACCCTAAAATTATATTATATATTTTTTAATGCAATGCCTCACAGTGCAGCACACCCTCTCCCTCTGATCTCCTGTGTGACATCGCACCCAATCACATGGAGTGACTATTTTCGATCCAAAAGGTGTCAGATCAAGTGCCGGGAAGATGATATTTCACCTCTTTTTGGGATCCAAACATAGTGGGAAGACCTGGGCTGAGGATTAACTCATAACAGTTAAGTTTGAGTATGTTCTGTTTCCCTGGAAACCAACTGCACATCTCTAATTATTACAGGAAGACCTGAAGAGTAGGGGGTTTTGCTATTTTAGTAGGGAGGTAATCTTCTCTATAGGAAATTCAGGCCTTTAAGGCAAACCAGCCTTGTGCTTAGTAGCGCTGTGGCTCTTCTTCATATCCTTTAGGCTTTTGTTATTACTGTATATTAATAAAATTTGACTGGTGTGGAAATAAATCAGCCAGCATACTTTGTATGGTTATTAAATATCGCAATGAGAAGATTTCCTCCATTTCTAAAGAAAATTGAGGAAACTAAGAAATTACTCTCAACTTATTCAGAACACCCACAATATTAACATAATGACCAGAAATTGAACCACAAAATCGAGGCCTATGAAAGGGAGATTATTAACTGAAAAAAATGTAAATTTAAATGAGATTCAGATGATTATAGCAATAATCAAGTCCGTACTTTCAATAAGAAACAGATTTATAGATGGAGACTCCAAAGTAGATCAAACGGGAGGTATCAGTATGCCAATCGTTCTTTGTCCCGAGTAGGTAATAACACCTCCAAAATCAATCAGAGATTTACATCTTCTCGATATGAACATGCTACATATGATGATACACATAAACATTCTAAATCATCTTCTGACAGTCATCGAAGAGATGAAATGGTAGTGAGACCTAAACATCAGGCTTCTCAGAACATTAATGATAACCAGGTGCAGAAAAATAGTCCTGTTTTTTAGGAAAACACAAAAGACAATATCACACTCTTTCTCCATATCATCACCAGAACAGATACAGTTTACTCTGACCAAACACTCCCAAAAGAAGAAGAGACCCCAGCATAGAGGCCACTGAGGAGGAATGCAGAGAAAAAAATAGAGACGTGAAGTATTAGGCAAATACATCATTCACAATTTATCTTCAATTGAACTTAATGTGGATGACATGAGATTACTAAATTGAGGACTTAAATTTGCCCCCACCAAACCCCCTTATCATTTTAATTTATCCATTGATCTCAACAGATATGATAGAACCTTAGCCAGGAAAATATATTTTGCATTCCAAAAAATTATGTAGAAACAATGAAATTGGTTCCTCTATTATTCTAGATGATACAGACAGGCTTGGTATAGATATGCTTGAGTCACTCCAACTGGAGAGCAATATATCATCAGGCACCATGCCCATTTATAGCTCAGATAGATCAAATGTACGATCAATAAGATTTAGAAACAAGTCTCGGTTTTTTCCTCTGCATCAAAGGAGTCCCCAAATTGACATCTTCTATAAGAAAACATTGGATGACTTTGATGATTTATGTACCAGGGAAACCAAGATCATCAAATACAAACACAATCTGCATATTAAAGAGAAAGCATCATTGAAGAGGCTAATGAAGGGCCACTCCCTTGTCATCAGGCTGGCTGACAAGGGAGGAGGAATTGTTATTCAGAATACCGCTGACTATCTCTAAAGGCCCATATAAACGGCCCGATGCAGGAGAGATGTGTGCTAAGCGAACCGCTCAGCACACATCACTCCTGCCGCTCAGCACAGCGCGATCTGTGCTGAGCGTGTGGGGGGAGAGGCGCTCATTTCACCCAGCGGGTGAAGTGAGCGACCCGCTAGATTGGCCTGCGTGCAGGTCAATATAGCACCAGCGATAGCGATGCGCGGGGCTGCTCATCGCTATTGCTGTAGGGGGTACACACGGAACGATAATGCTCAAATTCTAAGCAATCTAGTCAGATTGCTTAGAATATCGCTCTGTGAGTACCCCCTTTAGAGGCAGAAAGACAATTGGGGGACACTAAGGTATATAGTAAATTGAGGCACAATCCAAAAAATATCTTTTCAGCCGCTCTGACTACAATGATACGAGAGGCGTATAATGATGAAGTTCTATCAAAAGAAGAAACAAAATATCTAATTCCTTCACATCCAGTCACAGCCACATATTATCACCTTCCCAAAATTCACTCCACCGGGTAGACCTATTATTTCAGGTGTCAGGTCCCTCACTGCCAATTTATCTCACTTGATTTCTTTTTACAACCTCACGCAGTCTCTCTGCATTCTCACATTAAAGACACCACTGCCTTCCTAAATTCATTTAAAAAATAGAGTGGAAAAACTCATATTTTTTGTAACATGATGTCAACTCACTATATTCTAACATCCCCCATGCTAAGAGGGTTGCAGTGATTGAACAACAGCTGAATAACTTAGATAGAATAGGGGTCATTCTGACCCGTTCGCTCGCTGCAGTTTGTCGCAGCACAGCAATCGGGTCAGAACAGTGCATGCGCCGGTGCCACAGTGCGCCGGCGCATGGCTGTCATCGCTGACTAGCGTTCGCCTCTAAGACAGACGGTCGCTGGGCGGGCGGGGGCTAAACGGCAGCATTAAGCCACCGTTTGGGAGGCGCGGTCCAACCAACGCAGGCGTGGCTGGACCATTGGGGGGGCAGGCCACGGTGGCTACGTGATGTCTCATGCAGCCGCTGCGGCCAGCAGCAGCGAAGACCAACTCCTGGCCAGCTGCAGAAGCTGCGCTGGCCAGGAGTTACTCCTGAAAGACAAAAGCATCGCTGCTGTACGATGCTTTTGTATTTGTGCGGGGGGGCGGCACTGACATGCGGGGTGGACTAGCCCTGTGCTGGGCATCCCCCCGCATGTCAGTGAAGATGATCATAGCTGTGCTAAATTTAGCACAGCTACGATAAACTCAGAATGACCCCCAATGTCAGAGAGACTGCGTAGATTTAGTGTGGACTCTATATCATTTTTACTATCACATAATTATTTTTTGTTTAATAACACTTATTTACAGACACTTGGGACGGCCATCGGGGCGAGGTTCAAGCCCAGTTTTGCCGACATATAGATGGGCGCGTTTGAGGACGTGCACATGTGGGGGTGTGACTTGGGTGTGGGCCTCATCTTCTATGGCCGTTATATAGATGACTTGTTTTTTATTCTGGATGGGGATTATTCACAATTCACTAACCTAACCACACTTTCAAATTTAAATGATTTTAATTTACAGTTCACAAGCACATCGGACGACAAGTCTATTTCCTTTCTAGATATTGCCATAACTACTATTGATGGCACCATCACCACTAAAACTTTTAGGAAGGAGGTGGATAGTTTTAATTTTCTTCATTATGATAGTATGCATTCCAAACCATGGGTCAAAAACTTACCTTTAGGTTAATTGCATCGGTTACGACACAACTGCAGCAATCAGAGTGACTTTGCTATACAAGCGCAAGAACTCACTAGTGCCTTATGAACTAGAGGTTATACTACAAGTCTGATCAATTCTGTTGGATCGGGATCATCTCCTTAATTATAAATTTAAGAACACACTTTTTAAAAAAGATCTTCCACATTTTTGCTCAAAATTTAACAGCGCTTCAGGGAAGATTAAAAAGATCTTGAACAATAACTTTCCTATTTTACTAACTGTTAAGATCCTAAGACCAGAGATGGGACATGTTCCTTCAATAATTTTCAAAAAATCTGAGAACCTTACACAACATTTGGCCCCGAGTCAATTTGTAGACAAAAGAACTTCAGGTGCCGATACACAAGAATCATCCTCTTTATGGCTTACAACCAAACCAAATGGTTGTTTTCGCTGTGGCTCAGGTAATTGCATTACCTGTTCTCACATCCAAAACAACATTCATTTTTTGACATTTCCCAAAGGAGATTAATTTACCATTAAATCTCTCATAAACTGTAATAGTGATCATGTAATTTATTTATTAATCTGCCCCTGTGGCCTTCACTATGTGGGCAGAACCACACAATTAGTTTTTTAGAACATAGACACAATATTTCTAAGGGCTTTCTGAATCACAGTGTCTCTAAACATTTTTATGATTTCCACAATAAAGATCCTAGAGATCTAAAATTGATAGACATCGAAATAATTAATCTCACAAAAAGGAGTGGAGACAGATACAATAGGCTGTGTCAAAGGGAAAACTTCTGGATACACAAATTGAGGACCCTCGTTCCTGAGGGCCTCAATGAGTGTATTGAGGTTGACCCTTGACACATCCCTACTAGGATCATATCCCCCACCTTTTATCACCTTCTTGTCAATCCTCTTTACATGGGTTGTCATTATAACATATGCATGAACCAATGCAGATAGATAGTCGTTCAATATAAGAGTCGTAGGAGTCATCACACTTGTCTTTTCCCCTTTTTTCCTTTATTTCCTAGGTTTGGTAATTGCAAGATCAAATTTTTGCAATTATAGGATCAAACTTGTATAAAAAGGATAGAAATATTAATAATTAAAAGATTAAAAAGGAAATATAGGATTACGCTATTATTATAACCAATTTGCATTGACAAATTGAGATAATATTTATGGTTATCCTTTATTAGAGAAAATTATTTTTTGTTTTTTTATTCTTTATTATAATTTATTTTTATTTTTTAATTCATATATTTTTTCCATTTTTTTCATTTTGTAGTGTTTATTACTGTATTTAGGTAATTTTCAGTATGTTTGATTAAGTATATCATCCGATATGTGAACTCAGTTGTGCATAATTTCATAAGAATCTAATATAGCGTCACAGACACTGTACTCACTATGTCTTTTAAGAGATATATTTATGTATACCAATGTTTAGCTTAGTGGTGAACTTAGCATATATCCACTTTGTTTTTAATTCAATTAGAATTAGCATTGACATATGATAAAAAATGTCATGATATATCTATACATATATATAAATGTTTGCCTAGTGAATAGATTAAATTACAACCATTGAAGTCCTAGTTAATTGTGTACGAAACATCAGATCCTTATGAGTACACTAATCACACAGGTGTTTGCTTTATTGGGAACCCTTCAAATAGAGCGCATCAGGTCTTGGAAGTCATCTCTTTGAAAAAGTCATGTGTAGTCATTACGAAACGCATCAGTACTCCGCCCACTGTTGCCGTAAGCAAGTCTCAGGTGTACATCACAGACACCGGCCATGCTGCTTAAAAACTACAAGCCGCCTCAAGCACTGCACGGGACACGGGAAGTGAATCCCCCTCCAGCTTGTTCCTTCGATCGCAACATTTCACATCTACCTGCGGGATCACATCCTCCGCCACATCCAGCGGCTGCAATACCTGGATTGCTGGCACGGTCTGCACGCCGCCAGCGCCGACAGCCCCATCTATCACCTGCATCTTCACGGCATGGATGTGGCGGTATAAGGTACCATCATCGCTGGTGTTTTACTTCAGATCAGCGGCTTCTTTACAACCAGCCTACGCCATCCACCACCAACTTGGACTCGGTAATTATATACAGCCATTTCCATCTCAGTGGCAAAACACAGATAACATTTGATTTTTCATCTCAGCAATTTCAAGTGAATGTCAATATAATCAGAGACGGGGACTCCCGGCTTCACACCTGATTTAATTGTCAATACACAACCCGATTGATACATGGATTTGGTTTTAGAATAGTCAATTTATCGTTACTAATTGTCACAAAGTAATAACAGTAACTATAATCAGTATAATTTGATACAAAGATGCTTTATTTCTATAACAAATTGTAGATAACAGTATATGCAATTATATGATATAAATTAGCTGAATTGTCACAGCTCTATTGCCATATAATACATATGTTATGCATATGTTATGCACATAGTATTGACAATTGTTTTTATTAAATTACATTTTATTATCAGTTCCTGGATTTCTTTGGCTGATATATTTCAGATGCGCAATATATATGGTTTATGAGTGCTTCTATTTTTCTTCTCTAACTAGTTAACTATCAAGGAGCATTACACAACTCCTTTATAGAGGGGAATGTACACCTAGTATTGATCCCTGCTTTCCTGGACAAAACAGTATGCTTTATTTCTAGTCTGGTTAAACCATAGACTCCGGCACTGCAATTTTTTAGTGTGGTAGCATACTTTGTACCCAGTACTCCCTGTAACATAGAGTATAATAAAAGTTTCCAAGTAATATATATATATATATATATATATATATAAAATGTATTAAAACAAAAAAGAAAGAAAACAATTTCCTTAACTGAACATTATTAATCAATTAATTAGTGGGAATTCCTGTTGGTGACAAATAAATGCTGGCCAAAATTATTGATCCAGAAATCATTAACATAGCAATAATTAAAAAACAAAAATACTTCCTCCTTTACTTTATTTCTAATAATATTCATTCAATATTATTTTGTCCATTACATAATATTTTATAAATAATTTTGCATTTACTGCAAAAAATGAATTTAATAAAAAATTGTGCCCCATTACATACATTTATTACTTTGGTCTCTTGACTATTAATTACTACCCCTTTAATACATACAGATGTGTTCTCTTGTATCTTTGCCGGCAGTGCGGCATGCCTTGGCATGCATGCTGTGAAACAGTGGCCACTAGAGGGAGCGTGTGCTGTGTTTGCATCAGCAATCCCATGGGATTGCATGGTGCAAATGGTGATGCAGTGTTGCATACTGGGTCATGAGCCTGCAATGCAATTTGCATGCTTTTACTGTATGTGCACAAACGTTTGCCATGCTGCAGGCAAAGATACAAGAAGACAAACCTGTATGTTAAATATTGTTCCTTATTAGGTCCTGCATGAAAAGATATTAATCTAGTCAGCAAGGTTTTTCAGTGCGTTGAGTCAAGTTGATGCTACAGTAAATTTGGCCTTTCACACCTATCAGTTATCATATAAATAGCAATTTGTACTTTAGTCTTCCAAACCACTGGTTTGGATGGATATTGGATGCCAACATTGCTGGAGATTTGTGGTGAGTTAAAATTGCACTCCATTAGTTTCACCCCCAAGGCTTATGGAACCACAACAGACCCACTGCTAAGAGAAGCTTCTAGAGATACAGTATAGTTAAATCTAACAAGATAACCAGTTACAGAATCTCCAGCAGATATACTACATTTATAAGGTCACTCCCCAACAATATTATATTATTGCTTGCCTTCATCAAATCAGCTTTTTAGAATTAGTGGGATATTAATCAAATTTTAGAGACATAAGAAATTGCCTATACCAACCAATCAGCTAATGTCATTTTGCAGGCTGTGTTAGAAATCTACTGTATGAGCTGTTTGGTTGCTATGAGTAGCTTGTGCACATTGTCTCTCTCCAAGATTTGATACATCTACCCCCCAGTGCAAGTAACTGAAAACTTAAAGCTGGATGCATATTTCTGTACATGCAGAAAATCAAGTATTTTAGACCCGTAATTGGACTTATGTCTGGCTATAAACTACACAATTATGTTAAAGGACATTTTAGGGGACAGACCACTCGGATGTATGTCATCTATGGAAGTTACCCTTACATGGGTATATTTAAGGAGGACAGTAGAGGACAATATAATTTTATTTGAACAAGACATAGTGACTTGAAATGCTTCTGAAGTCTGTGGAAGATTTAGGTAGGATTTGTAGCATCCCACATACATCCTGGGAAAATCACAGTGGATCCTCCAGAGCCACTTTTGATGTCAAAACATTTGTTTGTTTTATTCTGCTGTTTGATATTAATTAATCTACACAGTTATTAAGATCTTTGTATATGTTTTGGATTGAAATTTTGATTTTAAAATAAAATGCACAATATTTTGGTCTGCTAATTTAATATATGAACACCTGAGTTGGAGCTCATTTGAGGAGAAAATAAATATCCCCCATGGGATGTAGTCAGGTGACCAGCAGTCGGGATCCCACCAGTCAGCATACCGATGCTGAGATCCTGGCTGCCAGGAAGCTGTCAGGGGGACTAGAGCTATTCCTACTTATGGGTGTCCATGACACCCATAGAGTGGGAATAGAATCTGTGGCTTGCACAGCGAGCCACCGAGCCCACAGCATGGCAAGTGCAGCAAACCCACAAAAGACTTCACTGCACTCACCCCCCTGCCAGCATCCTGGCAGCCAGGATGCCAGCATCGGTATGCTGACCGCCGTGATCCCGACCATCGGTCACCTGACCCCAACCCTCCTCCACATCTGGTGAGTATATACCATTCACTCTTCTGCTTGACATAAGTGTTTATATTCCATTGAAAGTAAGGGCAAACCCTAAGGGGTCTCGGCTCCCCAAATTGTGTTTGTGGATTCTTTGGTTGTTCCATATTTAATTATTTGGTTTGTTCCATATTTTACTCTTTAAGTTCATGTATGGTTACAAGAAAGGTTTAAGATTATTGTGTTCATTTTCTTTAATATTTTTATATTTACATGTTTATTGAAGTCAAAGATATTATCATGGATTCAGATGACAACATGTGATACTTTCATTTTATTATATTCATTTTCATTTCTATCTTGTTTTTCCACTGTGCATTTGTTCAACTCGGCCCCTTAATGTTTTATTTTTGTATTTTTTACAGTTCTTTTTGAGTACTGTTTTTGGAAATAACTCAGTAAACTAGGGCTGCTTTTGTGCCAGTTAGGGCCTAATGTCCATAATACTGTACTACATTCTGATGTAACAAGTATGTTTGCATTTATTAAGTAAATACAGTAGTTTATATACAGAACTGAATGCATATGGCAAAGTGAAGGACTTGTTCGGCTGTGTTGCAAATTAATAACATCATGATGTTGTACCAAGTGCACACAAAGACATAGAGGCTCTGTGATGGAGCCCAGAGTCAAGAGCTCAAACCAAAAGGTAAGGCTGAGATGAAAATCACCTTCCCTAGCAATGGGCCCTCCAGGAGTAAACATTTGCGCTGTAGGTGTGCTTGGTTCCCCCCTTCCCTCCTGACCAGGTTTCCGTAGCCCAACCAATATATGAAACCCTATTTGGAACAAATAAAAATGATAAAGAATATAAAATTAATTTCCATGAAGTAAAGAAAAAAACTTATTTCATTTTATTGATAAATGTATACGGGGATAATAAATCCTTGATGTTTTAAGTACAAATATTAACAAAAAAAATGTAGTTATATGATAGTTCTGTCTTTATCACTTACATTTTCATGAAATATGAACCTCAGGCTATTGAGAATATCTAAAAAATGTTATTAGGAATAGGAAACACATGTCATCCGAAATCAGATTTCCTCATTCTTAACTACATTGACATCGTTGATAGATAAATCAAGTGTTAAAATTACTGGAACCAATTCAAATCCAATTTCATGGTCATTCCTTTGGGATCCTCAGTGTTACACAGAGATAACCAGCTTATTTCTTATAAACTGTTCTCTTTTTACCATGTATCTTTCAGAATCCATTAATTATTATGTCTGAAGATAATGCATAATAATCTTTAATTTGCCAGCATTTTAAAAGAAATGTTTTGAATCAAAATAACTACAGTATGTATTACTTTTCAATTTAATGATATACAAAGTAGAAAGATTATGTTTTTATCTACTAAATTGGATATAAAACACTTACTTTGCGTGGACTTAATTATGAAAATTCACTATATATTTGTTTCAACCTGCCTTAACATATAAGTATAGTATGCTTTGTTAATCTTTCACTAATATAATGTGATACACAATAACATTTATTTTCAATTTCTAATGTCGTGTGTACTGTTATTAGTTTATACTGTACTTCTGTTGTATTTTCAAAATTGCTTTGGCTTATGTTATAAAATGCTAAATGTGGGAGAATGATAGTCACAACTGACTTTAAAATGTGTTTAATGTAACATAATCAACATAGTAACATAGTAACATAGTTTCTGAGGTTGAAAAAAGACAATTTGTCCATGGAGTTTAACCTGTTAGTGCTCTCCTACACTGTAATATTTTTTAAGACTAAATTTTAACTATGGTGAATGTTTAACTATTATGGCTATTCCTTTTTTTGGGGTGGTATGCATGTGACCGGTGGTCGGGAGACCGACGGTCACATGACCTCCACCGACATCCCACCCCCTCACTATCCTGATGGTCGGCATGCCAACCAACAGGGACTATTTCCACTCGTGGGTGTCCACAACACCCATAGAGTGGGAATAGAACCCGTGGCGACCGCAAGGGGCTTGCTGCACTCACCCCTCCCCGCCGGGATCCCGGCGTCAGTATGCTGCTGGGACCCCGGCGTCGGTATGCTGACCGGCGGTCTCCTGACCGCTGGTCAAACATACTACACCCCTTTTTTGTACTATTGTGCATGATTAACCCACCATAAACCTGTATATCCTTATCCAATAGGAATTTATCTATCCCATTCTTACCATTCTTAAAAGCAATGACCGAGTCCACCATTACTACTCTCTCAGGCAGTGAATTCCACATATGTATTGTCCTAGCTGTGAAGAAACCTTTCGGTCACTGTGTGCAAAAACTCCTCTCCCCTAACCTAAGCGGATGTCTATGTGTCCTTTGTGTTGATTTTACCAAAAACAAATCCCCCGCTAGTTCTGTGTATTGCCCCCTTATATATTTGTAAATATTAATCATGTACCCTCTTAAACTCCTTTTTTCCAGTGTAAACATGCCTAGCCTAGCAAGCCTTTCCTCGTATTTGAGCGTCTCTATCAACTTAATCAATTTGGTTGCCCATCTTTGAACCTTTTCTAGTTCCAGGTTATCCTTTTTGTGGTATGGTGCCTGTAGTTATGCACAGTATTCAAGATGTGGCCTTACTAGTGATTTATATAATGGGAGTATAACATTCTCATCCTTTACATCAATTCCCTGCTTTATGCATGCTAATACCTTGTTTGACTTATTTGTTGCATTCCTAGTTTGGGTATTTCTGCTAAGTTTGCTATTTATGTGACCACCTAAATCTTTTTCCAGTACAGAATCCCCTAGTTTTTCACCATTTAGTATGTAGGTAGTATTATTGTTCTTGCTACCAAAGTGCATTACCTTACATTTGTCTATATTGAACCTCATTCTCCATTCTGCAGCACATGCTTTCAGTTTAAATAAGTAAATCTGAAGAGACTCAGCATTCCCCTCTGAATTTATAACTTTACACAGTTTGGTATCGTCTGCAAAAATAGACATCATGCTCTCTAGACCTACTTCTAGATCATTTATAAAAACGTTGAACAATAGTGGTCCAATTACAGACCCTTGTAGCACACCACTTAGTACAGATGTGTCCACAATTACCTTTCTGAAAACAGTGCCATGGCAGCCAATTTGGCAGGACATAAATTCCTTGTGTTGTTGTGCCATGATGTTGTCCCATGACAATTCATAGTTTCACCACTGGGTGGCCAGTGCATCATGTAATGTAGCTTTCCACAGTACATTTGTTCTAAAACAGATTTTTTTCAATTACAGAAAGAGGACAAATGAAGAATGATTACTAGACACCAAGATAGACTAGTGGACTAATGATTTTGTTTAGTAAACCAAGTACCCAGGTTCAAACCCCAGGAAAGTAACTTTCTTTTATATAAATTTTAATTCTTACAAAAATGGTTTAAATATAAGCTGCTTTGTTCAGAGGAAATTAATTTTCTTCAGTATTGGCAAACAGGGTATTGTGATTACTTTCACTCTGATTATGGTGGGGGAGGGGCACACAGAGCCACTGCTGGCTGTGATCAGGGAGGGGGTGTGGAGGAAGAGACCTGCTTTGAATTCTTTGCTAAAGCTGTCCATTTGAATGATATTGTTCCAAACAGCCAACTCTGAATCTGTCTCTCTCCTGACTCTAACTTTGTCTCTCTCCCTTTAACTCTACTGTATCTCTCTCTTGACTCTCTCTTCCCTGACACTGTCTCTCAGTGTCTCCCACCCTCTGATTTTGTTTTTCTACTAGACATTATCTCTCTCCCCGTGACTATATCTCTCTCACATGACTTTGTCTCACTGACTCTCTCCATCTGACTTTGTCTCTCTCCATCTAACTCTATCTCTCTCCCTTTAACTATCTCTCTGTCCCCTGACTTTGTCGCTCTCTTCTCCTGACTCTATCGCTCTCCCCCTAACTCTATCTCTCAGTGTCTCCCACCCTCTGATTTTCTTTCTCCTAGACTTTATCTCTCTCCCTGACTTTAAATCTCTCACATGACTCTGTCTCACTTTGTCTCTCCATCAAACTTTGTCACTCTCCCTCTAACGCTATCACTCTCTCCTTGACTCTATCTCTCTCCCCTTAACTATCTCTCTGTCTCTGTTCCCTGAATTTGTCGCTCTCTCCTCCTGACTCTATTGCTCTCCCCCTGACTCTGTCTCTCAGTGTCTCCCACCCTCTAATTTTCTTTCTACTAGACTTTATCTCTCTCCCCCTGACTCTTTCTCTCATGACTCTGTCTCACTGTCTCTCTCCATCTGACTTTGTCTCTCTCCATCTTACTCTCTCCTTGACTCTATCTCTTTCCTCTTAACTATCTCTTTGTGTCTCTGTTCCTTGATTTTGTCACTCTCTCCTCCTGACTCTATCGCTCTCCACTGACTCTGTCTCTCAGTGTGTCTCTCCCTTTTACTTTCTCTTTCCATATGACTCTAACCCTCTCCCTCTGACTATCAGAAACAGTTACAAACGTCTCCCTCCCCCCTACTCCCTTCCTCCCTGTACATAACCATGTACTTGGGTACTTCAAAAACATTGCTATGGGTGGGTGCTTCAAAATTATGAAAAAATCTAGCTTCTGTCACAAAGAAGTCTGTTGCTGACCTACAGCAATTAGTGGGTTTTTACAGCCATTACTGTACAATGACATTGAAAACGTGGTTTACTATTACAATGATAGTTTATTTTAATGTAAGCAGCCACACAGCAAACACATGCTAAAAAAAACAAACATTCTCCATAAAGGAGCTGCACAGTAAAGAGCATATTAGCCCATATTAATAAAGATCTGTTTACAGACTACAGTGAGTGTCCAATTAAACACAGGAAAGTAGCAATCATGCCATAGCTTTAGAGTCCAATTCCTAATTGCGCAGGTGTGAAAATCTCAGTGTGTGAGGCCTTTGAAGTAAATTCATTGGGGGGTATAGATAATGTAGCATGTATCCTGTCTGGGGGATGGTTTGGGTCCTTGGATTTGAAATAAATAATTCACATCCTCAGTTTGTTTGTTTGTTTGTTTATTTATTTGCATGTTATTTATTTACATTGTTTATTGTTTATTTACATGTTACAGATAAAATATAACAAATGAATTTATTTAAGCAGGTAGTCTAATTTTGATATTTCAAGCATTTGCAGAAAGGATGAGTATGATAGGAAAAGGGCCCTTTATGCAAATTCTATGCATTATTTGTTTGCATACACACATCTGATAATGCAGCCCACAGGAAGAGATTTGGCAACCCGAGGAATGAGGCTGGCATTGGAACTGATGGTGACACTGACATTGATGTGGATGGTGAAGGGGCTGCTGGGTGCAGCAGTCTGGAAGTACTGTACTGTAGCAGTGGACTGGAGATAATTCACTGTAGTTGTGTCAGTCAATAGGTCTACCACTATTGGTCAACAGGCCATAGGTTAACTCATGAAAAAGGTCGACATGGTCAAATGTCAACAAAAAAAAGAAAAAGGTCAACATGAGTCTTTCCCTTTTTATTCCAAAACAGGTGTTTTTTCTTACTTTACTATTCAAGTGGACTTAGAGTTAGATTACAATACTGTGCCGGCACTATGCCCGAAGCATGAAGAGTGAAGCGAGCCATGCAAGGAGACACTGTACACTTATACAGTGTCCATGATGACATATGTCGACATAGACACCAAAAATCATTAAAAACTCATGGCGACATTTTTTGTGTAGACCTTTTCTATGTTGACCTATTGCTTGTGTCGACTTTTCAACACTGTCTAAATTTTCGATGTGTCGGCATATCACATGTCGACCAATATTGGTCGACCTAATGACTGTTGACCTTCTTATTATCAGCAATATGACCTATACCCATTTCAATTACATGCAGCTGGCTTGTCCATTTCTTTCTATTATCTACATAATTATTACAGGTCTCCAATGTAAGTGCGTTTTTCCAAAACTTGTTGATGCCATCAATCAGTTGCTCTTTTGTCCTTGGCTTACATTGAGAACGAATATAACTTTTCATTTGAGACCATACTAGCTCTAATAAACATTATTACAAAGATTAAGAGTACTTTGAATTAATTGCTAAGGATGCGCAGATTACAGCCCTGGGATAATGATGTCCAACAGGGAACTCTGCTAATTTCACACCCCAGCCATGGATTGAACCACAGCCTCTGCCTATCCTAATGCATTGTTAGATACTGTATATCCTGCAGCAGTCATTGATAGATACTATATTTCCTGCAGCAGTTATTGTTAGATACTGTATTTCCGGCGATCTGACTAGATTTATCCTGCATGCAGGATCTTAATCGCCAGGCGATAGCGACAACTGAACATCTGTGTACTTGGGATATGCAGTACCTATCAGCCACATAATCACTGTTGAAGTCTGGTACCAGTTTAAGAAATATAGCATCATAGTTATTTATTTACAATTTCTTATATAGCACAGCATATTTCTTTCCCATTGGTCCATTTAAAAATATTAGTTATTTTGTGTGCACTGTGACTATGTAGAGTGATTACTATCACACAGAGCAGCCACTGCTGTGATTGGGGATGTTGGGGGATGGGAATTGTTGAGCTGTGTGCACTGTGAGTGATTGTTATCATTCTGTTGGGGGAGGGGAGAGCACACAGAGCTGCATAATGCCTGGTGCTCAGACCTGCATTAAACCATACTTGTCTAACTGAGCCTCACCATGAGAGAGAAAATGCTTTGTTCCTGGACTTACCTGGTAATGTATGATTGCCATCACCTGTGGTGAGCTAGTTAATTGATAAGAAAGGTGTTTCACCTCACGTGATGGCAATCATACATTACCAGGTAAGTCCAGGAACAGAGCATTTTCTCCCTCATGGAGAGGGTCAGGTGGGCAAGTATGCATTAAACGCTTTGCTGACTACAAGGATATTAAAGGTTATGATTTGTGACATGGATAGACAAGGAAGGAAAAAGTAAAAAAATATGAAAAAAATCCCAAAACCTTGTGGGACCATTTCCATGTTGACCATTTGCTGCTTTGAGTAGTTGTTTCCTGATTTGGGAACAGTCGGTATATAATGAGCTAACAGGCTCATGGTAGTATTATGTAATTTCAGGGGTGGTGATACCTGCACTCACCTGATGTCTAGGTGTATGTCATACTTGCCTACCTGACCCTCTCCATGAGGGAGAAAATGCTCTGTTCCTGGACTTTCCTGGTAATGTATGATTGCCATCACCTGTGGTGAGCTAGTTAATTGATAAGAAAGGTGTTTCACCACAGGTGATGGCAATCATACATTACCAGGAAAGTCAAGGAACAGAGCATTTTCTCCCTCATGGAGAGGGTCAGGTAGGCAAGTATGGTGTATGTGTCTTACATTATTACCAGTTATTTATATAGCGCACACATATTCCACAGTGCTTTACAGAGATTATTCAGCCATTCACATCAGTCCAGGCCCAGTGGAGCTTACACTCTATATTCTCTACCACATATTCACACACACATTCGCGCAAGGGTTAATTTTGTTAGGAACCAATTAACCTACCAGTATATTTTTGGATTGTGGGAGGAAACCGGAGTACCCGGAGGAAAACCACTCAAGTATGGGGAGAATATACAAACTGCGCACATTATTAGGAGTGTACAGTGGTGTATTTGTAGTGTTCTTCATTGCTCAGGTAACATGCATATTAATTAGACAGGTAAAAAGGGGAGGTTTTTAAAACTGCACAGGACCTGTGTTTGGTTCACACTATGATTAGTTAGAAATTCAAAAAACCAACATAAAGGCAATAAAGGGTCAAATACTCCTGGCACTTGGTTGGTGGTGCTCCCAGAAAAAAATAGTTCAATAAACTGTATAAATGGAAAATCTGTACATAGGAGGTAAAGACAAAAGGAGACTTTAAGTCTATCCTGGGGCACACTTGTCAAAAAAATAAAATATAACTTTTAATATTCACAATTAAAAAAGATCATCTCACAAAACAGCATGGCGACATGTAAAAATTGTAATCATAAACTTTTTGATATGGTAATCCAATGTACAGTATCATAGCGAAATATATGCGGTACTGAAATACCCAAAAATCTCTCAGAGGTGTATTACCTTGTTACAATCCTTTGAGAGAGTTGGCTTCTCTATACTCACACCTTAACCACCAAACAATTGCAAAAAATGACAAGTATCAATAGTGCCTTTTAATTAGTATCATAATTTCCATGTTAAATCTCTGTGTGAAGTTTTCCTGGCTGCTGGGATGAGAGAGCTAGGTACCTGTATGGAAGTTAGTATAAGAGATGTATTGGAGATATATTAATACTTCACAATTCACAATTGCCATCTGCATGGAATCTGCATAGAACCGCCCCCCCCCTACTGCCGCTGTGGCTTCCAGTAGTAGGTAGAACCTAAGCGTCTATTGTGCCGGTGCTTCACCCCCCCCCCAGGACTCAGACCTCCAGGCTGCAGCCTGATCAGCCTATTGGTTGATCAGGCCCTGGGTCTCATGTTTCTTTAAAAAATAACATGATGTTCTAGAAAGCAAATACAGACTCAACACATATGACAAAAAAGCATGTAACATATAACATGTCATAATGACCATATGGTGTCGACCTACAGTATCTCCTGCCTACCTAGACATTGTACATCTACTGTAGTTGTCTCTCTGTGGAAAGAGTAAAGTCTCTACAAATGAATTCCTCATTACCACTGTGTGTTGAGTCAAGCAATGGGTCAACTTGTAAAATCAGAATCAGCTTTATTGGCCAGGTGTACTCATGTACACTAGGCATTGTTTGTGGTACAATGCATTGCCAAGCAGCAACATGAAGGGGGAATACATTGCATAAGAAGGGAGAAAAATGTAGCATACATTACAAACATTACATATATATATATATATATATATATATATATATATATATTACCTTAGAGAGGACGGCACTCAAAGACTCTCTAAGGGGGTTTTTCATTTACTTCTTTTTTGCCAAGTCTTTGAGTGCCGCCCTCTCTAAGGTAATATATGCTGATCAGTGGTAACAAGCCCTGAAGGGAAGGCACCAGAGCAGGATTTTGCGTCAGTCCGGAGTGCCGGGGTTCTTCTGTTGTTTATATATATATATATATATATATATATAGCAGCAATTTCCACGACGTGTAGGGTGCACTCTCACGAATAAGAATCAGTCCTCTGAATTTAAGATCAATGATTTTTTGTTGTCATCACAAGCCTTTGTTGTCGACGTTTCGGTTCGATGACGAACCTTTTTCAAGACCGGCAAAACATCATATCAACATGCTTATCAGATAATCCAAACTTGCAATATGTCTGTGAATCCAACAGTATACATTTAGATGCAGCAACCAGGGCAGTCAGGTGGGGCATAGCGGACTACATAGATAGGACACCTGATGCTGTCATCCTCCCCTGGGCTGCATACCCGTTTGCGGGTCTTCTTTTTTATAAAGGTATGTTGTTTTGTACATATGTTTGTATCACCTTGAAAAAGGGGCATTGTGGCCCCAAAATGTTGGACATGGAGTGGTTGATTAAAAGCACTTTCTGCATTTTGCACTTTACCTGCTGTGACCAGTCTCTATGTGCCGCCGCTTGCTGGGCTTACTGTACATGTGACTGTTTTCCGCATGGCACCAGAGCAGTATCTACTATTAGAAGTAAGTGCCGATTCAACTGCCATGTATGTTTGGAAGGACTTGGACTACTGACTAGATCCTTCATTTGGAATAAGGCACCACTCTGGATATAAGAAGTTTATACAGAGAACACACTATTATTATGACTGGTACAACTTACGTTTTATGAAAGGTGAAGTTCCAAGGATTGAGCATGAACACTTTACACCAAATTTTGCACATTGGGAGCACAAAAACACTTTACTTTGATTAACGCTATGAACCTGTATGACGTAGCAGGGACCGTCTTTGGGTCCTGGTACAATGACTTCTAATACAGCTGACATGTACAGTTTCACTGAAGCTGATGCAGCAAGAGTACTGTTCACTGAAGAGCTAGCGGAGTCTGAAAAATGCCCTAGTATGGATGACATTTATCACCAATTGCACAAATTAAAGAGGCAAGAAACTGACTACTTGATGCATGGCATCTCACTTTCAGACTATTTTCAGGACAGAATGATCCCACGTGGGTTTAGAATTAGAAACGTGCCAACTATTGGCCGTTTTAACCCATATTTCTGCACCAAGTGGATGGTCATCTTAAACAAGTGCAGCTTCGACTTGGTTTTATTGGTTATAGAAGAAGCGGGACGAGAATTAAAGGCAACCAGAGATAGGATACAAGAACTCGAGATGGAGCACAAGGACACTTTATTGTTGGAAACCAATCAGCATTTGATGCACAAACTACAAACCCAGTGTGAGAATTACAGAAAGCAGCTTATTAAGTTTAAACGCAATAAACATTTAACTGTTAAGGAAGACTATGAAAACAATAGAGTGTACCGCTGGGTCTCCGGTGGTGAGCCGGGCAACCACAGGCCATACAACCACAGGGCCAAGCATAGTTGGCAAAATCGCAGAGAGATGCGCCATAAGGACTCTGCCACATCAAATTGCGACAATGAATTTGCAGTGGCAGAATTGGAGGGCCCTTCTGACAGCAGTACTATCCCTTTAGGGACCTTTCAGGTTCCTCCAGAATCTGTAAGAACAAGAGAATGCCCACCCGAAGGGGCCACCAGAACAACAGGATCTAAAAATATCGCCACCAGAAGGATGACCTAATTTTGAATCTTTCTGATTGGCCTTTAAGTAGTCTGGAGATTAAAGTGCTAAATAATGGACCCACTTCACGCCCACTAACAAATTTGACGGCTTTGAGTGGCAAACGGAGTTACATAGTTTTGCCCGCAAGATGTGATTACAGGAATTTTTTCAAAACCACGAGTCAGGCGTTACAACTGAACCGCACCAGCACATCATTAGACAAAGTCACAGATCCACTTTTGACCCACAGTCCAATGACCCTTCCATTAAATCCGTGACACGATTATTGGATGATTCCGTGATTAAGTACACAGCGGCATCCACTAGTACCAATTTCAATCTATCTAAATCTGAATTTAGAGCTTTAAAACAGCTGGGGTCGTATCAGGACATCGTAATCCACCCCACCGATAAGGGGGTGGAATATTTATTCTGAATCTATCAGATTACAAAGCCGAGATTTATGAACAATTAGCTGATACATCAGTATACCAACCAGTGATGACTGACCCAACAGTGAGATTTAAAACAGAGATTGAAAATATTCTGGATCAAGCATAACGATCCAAGTAAATTTCGGAGAAATTGTGCCAAACGTTGAAACAAAAACACCCCAGGGTACCAGTCTTCTTCACGGTACCCAAGATTCATAAAAGCCTTAGTAGGCCACCTGGCAGGCCTATAATTTCTGCACACCATTCACTTTACCAGCCAATCTCAATTTTCCTGGAAAGTATTCTTCAACCCCTGATTGTGAATCACCCAAACTTTATTAAGGATACCACCTCTTTTTTGACACAATTCAATTCAATACCTTGAATGATATTCGGGAAGGCACGCTAATTTGCACAATAGACATTTGTAGCCTTTATACTAGCATACCGCATGCACAAGGGTTAACGGCCATGAGATCCTTTTTGATTAGTGAAAACTTGACTACTGTGGATGTGGACTTGTTCCTACAGTTACTTGAACTTACAGTGATTAAAAATTATTTTCTTTTTGATGGCAAGTTCTTCGGCAAAACAAGTGGGTGTGCGATGGGGAGCAATGTCTCCCCATCCTTTGTTAACATTTTCATATTACAGGAGGAGCAAGAAATGTTTTTTGACACTTGAGAGGTAAGTCAATATATCTTACACTATTCTAGATATATTGACGACATTTTTATTCTCTGGACTGGTGGCCAAGACAGGTTTGATACTCTGGTAGCTAAGATCAACAATAGACCCTCGCCCATTAGAATCACTGCTCAAAGTGACTTTAAGTCCATTAATTATCTAGACGTCAAGGTGTGTGTAGATAAAAACAAAATTAACACAGAGGTTTTTTATAAACCCACAGATAAAAACACACTATTACGTTATAATAGTCACCACCCCAGGGCTTTAAAGAAGGGTCTTCCTCGATCACAGCTCATAAGGGCTGCCAGAATTACCAGTGATGGCAATAAGCTTGACGAAGCACTTACCACAGTGGTGGAACACTTTGCCACACGAGGTTATGACCGCACCTAATTAGTACGGTGCAGACAGGAGGTAATGACCATGCCTAGAGCCGATATGCTAGAGCCCAGAATCAAACCAGGAAAACAAATTTACCATTCATCACTAAATATAATATTTCAAGCCCGGTAGTCCCCAGAGCCCTCAAGGCCTTATGGCCAATAGTGTCCACTGATAAAAGCTTACCGACATTTAGGAATAGATGGCCTCTCACTTGCTTTACCAAAGGAAAAAGCATTAAAAATCATGTGGTACATACGGATGTTACAGGGTTTAACACAGCCATTATCTGCCAACTTTTTGTCCAAACCACCAGGCTGCTACTGCTGCCTGGGATGCAAAACCTGTAACAATTTACAGACAGGGTCCTCTTTTACATCCAGTGTGACAGGTAGAACTTTCAAAATTAAACATGTCCTCTCCTGCACCACGTCCCATATTATATATGTAATTACTTGCCCATGTCAGCTACAATATGTGGGCAAAACAACACGGAGTGCAAGGGAGAGACATGCCATGCATAGATCAGCGGTTAAAAGTGCCCTATCGGGCAAAATGTCAGATCAACCAGTGGCTAGGCATTATGCAAAACTGAAGCATTGTTTGAATGACTTAAAATTTTAAATTATCGATCATGTTCCCAAAACTTTAAGAGGGGGTGACCGAGGAGGCCAACTTTTACATATGGAGGCTAGGTGGATGTATATCCTTAATACAATCAAACCTGCAGGGTTAAATGACAAAATCCAATGGAATACATTCCAGTAGAATCCTTTATTACCAAGGGAATGCAAGGCGTAATGGTAGGGGTTTATAAAGGAGTAACTGTAGATGCCTTTAAGTGTGGTACTTAGCATATAGTATCATCCATGACTGGCATCTAGTTTAGGGCTAGATTTAGTACGGTTTCCAACCATTCCTATACAAATGGTACAACCTTATAGTAATTGTTCTATCAATTAGTATTGTATATGCAAAATAGGCACAATTTTAGTAAGTAATCTATATTTATGTTCACTTATGATGATTATCATTAGGACACTTTGTTTTTCACACAATTTTATATTTTGTATTATTTCAGCCCCGGGAGATGGCTCCGTCATGCACCCGGTTGTTGGGAAGCGCTGGTTGCCAAGGCAACACTACCAGTGTCGGTTTCCAGTAAGCCGTCGTTGCCATGACCGCGGGGTGGAAGTACATCACTACGTAACACTGGAGAGCCAGGCCGGAGGCATGTCCTACCCTTGGTGCCGGGAGCTCGTCCCATTTGCAGGTATTCTTTTTTTGTCATCACAAGCCTTTGTTGTTGATGTTTCAGTTCGATGACGAACCTTTTTCAAGACCGGCAAAACATCATATCAACATGCTTATCAGATAATTAAAACATGCAATATGTCTGTGAATCCAACAGTATACATTTAGATGCAGCAACCAGGGCAGTCAAGTGGGGCATAGCGGACTACATAGATAGGACACCTGATGCTGTCATCCTCTCCTGGGCTGCATACCCGTTCACGGGTCTTCTTTTTCATAAAGGTACGTTGTTTTGCACATATGTTTGTATCACCTTGAAAAAGGGGCGTTGTGGCCCCAAAACGTTGGACATGGAGTGATTGATTAAAAGCACTTTCTGCATTTTGCACTTTACCTGCTGTGACCAGTCTCTATGTGCCGCCACTTACTGGGCTTACTGTACATGTGAATGTTTTCCGGATGGCACCAGAGCAGTATCTACTATTAGAAGTTAGTGCCGATTCAACTGCCATGTGTATATATATATATATATATATATATATATATATATATAAATAAAAAAATAATTATATATATATATATATATATATATATATATATATACTCTATATCTACTCTATATAGAGATATATATATACAGGTTGGGTATACCTTATCCAGAATGGTTGGGACCAGGAGCATTCCAGATATGGACAACAAAATACTTGTTATCGAGGCGGGACCCGGGGGTCCGCGGTGGGTCAGTTGCATTGGTGGGGGGGACAGCAGCGCATCGGCAGGGGTATCCCCAGGGTCCGCAGTGGGTCCTGGCAGTAGTGACAGTGAGGGAATGGCTGTAAAGCTAATCCCCCACATGTCTGTGATTGGCCACAGACTCCAGTGATGTCATGATGCCAGCACATGTCATGACATTACTACAGAGCTGAAATATTTTGTTTTTTGGAATATTTTGGTTAATGGGTATCCATATATATACTAATATGGAAACCCCCCTCAGTAAATCCTGCATTTGCCCCTGGAGAGAGTTAGATTTGGGTGGGTTAAAACATAGAAATATAGAAACATAGAATTTGATGGCAGATAAGAACCACTTGGCCCATCTAGTCTGCCCCTTTTTTTATCCTTTAGGTAATCTCAACCCTTTTTGAACATTAATTCTTTGTATTTTGCTTTGGGTTATTTTGTTTCTGTGCAGAGTAAATACTGCCTGCTTTATTTTTACACTGCAATTTAGATTTCAGTTTTTACCAGGGCCGGATTAAGGTATGTGGGGGCCCCATGGTAACAAATTTGTGGGGACTTCACACACTGGGGGTCATTCCGAGTTGATCGCTAGCTGAAAAAGTTCGCTGCCCAGCGATGATGCAAGAAAACGGCACTTCTGCGCATTCACAGCATTTACCTGTCTCCAATCCCTCCTCCTCGGCAGCTGAGCTGTTCCTTTACTGCTGTGGCCACTGAGGAGCTTCACTCACAGCAGTCTCGCGAGATAATATCAAATCTTGCAAGACTTCACACTGCAGTGAGTGAAGCTCATCAGCGGCCGCAGCTGTAATGGAACATCTCAGCTGCCGAGGAGGACGGAGAGGAGACAGGTAAATGCTGTACTCCTACTCTGAAGTTTTTTTGCAGTTGTGAGGACAGTGTGTGGGGGCCCCACTTGTGTGGGGGTCCTGGGACGACCTCACCTTCTGCCCCGCCATTAATCCAGCTCTGGTTTGAACACACCCCACCCAACTCTAACTCTCTCTGCATGTTATATCTACCCACCCTGCAGTGCACATAGGGGGTCATTCCGAGTTGATCGCACACTGCAACATTTTGCAGCCCGTGCAATCAACTAGACTCCGCCTATGGGGGAGTGTATTTTTGCATAGCAAGGCTGCGATCGCTTGTGCAGCCCTGCTATGCAAAAAAAGTTTTGTGTAGAACAAGACCAGGGTAAGAGTTACTTACCCTGTACGATGAATCCCGCGTGGCAGGTCAGTTGCCACCGACAAATGACCTCTTCTAGTCAATCTCCTTGCGATCAGCTGTGCGAATGGATTCTTTGTTAAATCCATCGCTCAGCAACGAACGCTTTGTAGCTGTACGACGCGCCTGTGCATTACATGTGCAGTAGAAACCTGTTCGCTGCACTGTGAAAAACGGCAGAGAGCGATCAACTTGGAGTGACCCCATGGTTTTGCCCAACTGCTAACAAATTTGCAGCTACGATCAGGTCTGAATTAGGCTCATTGTTCTGTATAATACAAATCATTGTTTACGTTGCTGTGTAGATATGACAGTGTATGAGGTATAATAGTGATATAATGGTGGTCATTCCGAGTTGATCGCAGCCAGCAACTTTTTTCTGCTGGTGCGATCAACTAGTCCACGCCTATGGGGGAGTGAATTTTAACTTAGCAGGGCTGCGAATGCTTGTGCAGCCCTGCTAATCTAAAAAAGTTTTGTGTAAAAGAAGACTAGCCCTAGACCTACTTACCCTCCGCGATGGCTCCAGCGATGTAGGTCCCGGCTTTGGCGTCAGACATCCACCCTCCGTTCTTCTGACCACGCCTGCGTTTTCTCCACCACTCCCCGAAAATTGCCACCAACGGTCTGGTGATGCCCAGGAACGCCTTCTTCCTGTCAATCTTCTTGCGGCCGCCGCTGCAACCGCTTTCTTCATAATCCGCATCGTAACCCGGCGAACCCTGATGCCGGGCAACAACGCACGTGCGCAGTGTGCACGCTGCGCACATGCATTCCGGACCCGTTCGCACCGCAGCGACAAACCGCTGCGTGCAAACGGGTCGGAATGACCCCCATTATGCATAGGGTTACAACCTCATCCCTTTATTTCTGGACACATATTAATTACAAAGGTTCTGTGGCTGGCTGACTTCAAGACTCCATTTCACCTGGTTTTAATCAGCCACAGAACCTGTGTAATTAATATGTGTCCAGAATTTAAATGGATGAGGTGGTAACCCTAAATATGCAGTGTAACAGAGATCAGGGATTGCAGTGCTGTGTGTGTATATTATTGTATGAGGTATAATAGTGATGTAATATGCAGTATAATTCAGATCTTGGATTAAAGGGCTGTGTGTGTATATTACAGTGTATGGGGTATGCTAGTGTTATACAGTATGATACAGATCAATGATTGCACTGCTGAGTGTGTATATTACAGTGTATGGGATATGATAGTGTAATACAGTATGATACAGATTAATGATTGCACTGCTGTGTGTGTATATTACAGTGTACAATGGGGGTTATTCCTACCCATTCGCACGCTACAATTTTTCGCTGCCGTGTGAAATGGTCAGAATGGCGCATGAGCGTGGACGGCAATGCGCAGGTATGTCGCTGCCCGGCGCCGTGCAGCGATGAAATGGACGGAGAAAGTGTTTGCAGCGGCGAACGCTAGAAGATTGACAGGAAGAGGCAGACCAGGGGTGTCTACTCACCGTTTTGAATTTGTGTCTGGGCAAACGTAGGTGTGTCCAGCTGTCTCCAGGGAGGGATACTGATGTCAGCTCCGGACAAGGGCCCTCATTCCGAGTTGATCGCTCGCTGCTGTTTTTCGCAGCATAGCGATCAGGCTAAAAGATGGCTGTTCTGCGCATGCGTATGGGCCGCAGGGCACACGCGCCAAGTAATTTCACACAAAAGAAGCAATTTTACACAGGGGCGAGCTATGTTTTTCAGTTGCACTGCTGATCGGTGAGTGATTGACAGGAGGTGGGTGTTTCTGGGCGGAAAATGACCGTTTTCCGGTAGTGTGCTAAAAAATGCAGGCGTGTCAGGCTAAAACGCAGGAGTGGGGGAGTGGCTGGCCGAACGCAGGGCGTGTTTGTGACATCAAATCAGGAACTAAACGGACTGAGGTGATCACAATCTAGGATAGGTCTGGAGCTACTCAGAAACTGCAGGAAAAGATTTTCGAGCAGTTCTGCTAATCTTTCGTTCGCTATTCTGCTAAGCTAAGATACACTCCCAGAGGGCGGCGGCCTAGCGTTTCCAATGCTGCTAAAAGCAGCTAGCGAGCGATCAACTCGGAATGAGGGCCAAGATCATCACAGTGGGTGAGTAAGTCCTGAGCTGTGCAGAAACTGCTCAAACTTTTGTTTGTGCAGCTCTCTGCACAGCGGTTCGAAGCCCTGCAGAGCGAATCCCTGCCCTCCCCTGTAAGTAGCCTGCTAGCGATCAGGTCGGAATCACCCCCAAGGTGTAATAGTGTTTTAATATACTGCATAATGCAGTTCAGTTATTTCTTGCTGTGCAGGGGTATATTAAGATGTATGAGGCATAATAGTGTTATATTAGCAGAATAATACAGATCAGTGCTTTCATTGCTGGCTGCAGATAAGTGGCAGTGAATGAGGTATAAGGGTAATATTTGTCAATAAATCAGTGGTGCAAGTGGGCGGGTACTGGCGTGTACTGGCGGGTATGGAGTACCAATAAGAATGAAGCCGTGGGTACGCTGTACCCACCGCTACCAGGCCGCCGCTCAATGTGACTGCACTACCACTGAGCCACTCACCAGTTACAGCAGCGCTGCCGCTGGCTATGTGAGGGGAGGAGAGTGTAGCGCATCACCTCTCCTACCCCTCAATTCTCAGTGATGTCCAGTCTCTGCTTCGGCATCTGCAGCGGCGGGGGGTGATCTCAATAAGGCATCGGTTTGCTATCCAATCAGAGCTCGTGGACCGGCAGCCACGGCTCCTGATTGGCTGCCGGTCTGCGAGCTCTGAGTGGCTAATGAACTGGCGCCTCATTTGAGATACCCACTGCCGGAGCTGCAGAGACCAGACTTCATGAGCATTGAGGGGCAGGAGAGGTGCTGCGCTGCACTCTCCTCCCCTCACACAGCACAAACAGGCAGCGGTGAGCAGGGGGCACTGTATATCTGGCACTGTGGGGCAATGTATATCTGGCAACTCTGGGGTCATTTGTGTATCTGGACTGTGGGGGCGTTTGCATATCTGGCACTGTGGGTCAATGTATATCTGGCAATGTGGGGCAATGCATATCTGACACTGTGTGAGCATTTGTGTATCTGACACTGTGGGGGCATTTGTGTATCTGGCACTGTGGGTCAATGTATATCTCGCACTGTGGGGGCATTTGTATATCTGGCACTGTGTGGCATTTGTGCATCTGGCACTGTCAGGACATGTGTGTATCTGACACTGTGGGGCAATGTATTTCCGGCACTGTGGGGGCATTTATGCATCAGGCACTGTAGGGCAATGTATATCTGGCACTGTGGGGCAATGTATATCTGCACTTTGGGGCCATTTGTGTATCTGACACTGTGTGGGCTATGTGTATCTGGCACTGTCGGGGGGAATATGTATCTGGCACTGTGGGGGCATTTGTGTATCTGGCACTTTGGGGCAATGTGTATCTGAGACTGTGGTGCAATGTATATCTGACACTGTGGGGGCATTTGTGTATCTGGTGCTGTGGGGCAATGTGTATCTGGCACTGTGGGGGCATTTGTGTATCTGGCACTGTGGGGGCATTTGTGTATCTGGCACTCTGTGGAAATGTGTATCTTGCACTCTGAGGCAGTGTATATCTGGCACTGTGGGAGAATTTATGTATCTGGCACTGTGGGGCAATGTGTATCTGGCACTGTGGGGGCATTTGTGTATCTGGAACTGTGGGGGCATTTGTGTATCTGGCACTGTGGGGAAATGTATATCTGACACTGTGGGGACATTTGTGTATCTGGAACTGTGGGGCAATGTGTATCTGACATTGTGGGGCAATGTATATCTGGCACTGTGGGGGCATTTGTGTATCTGACACTGTGGATCAATGTATAACTGGCACTGTGGGGGCAATGTATTTCTGGCACCGTTGGGGCATTTGTGTATCTGGCACTGTGGGGCAATATGAATCTGGCACTGTGGGGCAATGTGTATCTGGCACTGTGGGGGCATTTGTGTATCTGGAACTGTGGGGGCATTTGTGTATCTGGCACTGTGGGGGCATTTGTGTATCTGGCACTTTGGGGCAATGTGTATCTGATACTGTGGGGCAATATGTATCTGACACTGTGGGGCAATGTATATCTGGCACTGTGGGGGCATTTGTGTATCTGAGAATGTGGGGCAATGTGTATCTGGCACTGTGGGGGCATTTGTGTATCTGGCACTGTGGGTGCATTTGTGTATCTGGCACTGTGGGGAAATGTATATCTGACACTGTGGGGACATTTGTGTATCTGGAACTGTGGGGCAATGTGTATCTGACATTGTGGGGCAATGTATATCTGGCACTGTGGGGGCATTTGTGTATCTGACACTGTGGATCAATGTATAACTGGCACTGTGGGGGCAATGTATTTCTGGCACCGTTGGGGCATTTGTGTATCTGGCACTGTGGGGCAATATGAATCTGGCACTGTGGGGCAATGTGTATCTGGCACTGTGGGGGCATTTGTGTATCTGGCACTTTGGGGCAATGTGTATCTGACACTGCGGGGGCATTTGTGTATCTGGAACTGTAGGGGCATTTGTGTATCTGGCACTGTGGGGGCATTTGTGTATCTGGCACTGTGGGAGCATTTGTGTATCTGGCACTCTGGTGCAATGTGTATCTGGCACTCTAAGGCAATGGGTATCTGGCACTCTGAGGCAATGTGTATCTAGCACTGTGGGGCAATGTGTATCTGGCACTGCAGGAGCATTTGTGAATTTGGCACTGTGGGGGCATTTGTGTATCTGGCACTGTGGGGCAATGTGTATCTGACACCGTGGGGCATTTGTTTATCTGACACTGTGGGACATTTGTGTATCTGGAACTGTGGGGGCATTTGTGTATCTGGCACTGTGGGGGCATTTGTGTATCTGGAACTGTTGGTGCATTTGTGTATCTGGAACTGTAGGGGCATTTGTGTATCTGGCACTGTGTGGGCATTTGTGTATCTGGCACTCTGGTGCAATGTGTATCTGGCACTCTGAGGCAATGTATATCTGGCACTGTGGGCGGGATTTGTGTATCTGGCACTGTGGGGAAATGTGTATCTGGCACTGTGGGGGCATTTAGTTATCTGGCGCTGTGGGGGCATTTGTGTATCTGGCACTGTGGGGGCATTTGTGTATCTGACACTGTGGGGGCATTTGTGTATCTGGAACTGTGGGCCATTTGTGTATCTGGCACTGTGGGGCATTTGTGTATCTGGCACTTTGGGGCAATGTGTATCTGACACTGTGGGGCAATGTGTATCTGACACTCTGGGGGCATTTGTGTATCTGGCACTTTGGGACATTTGTGTATCTGACACTGTGGGGCATTTGTGTATTTGGCACTGTTGGGTTATTTGTGTATCTGGCACTCTGGGGCAATGTGTATCTGGCACTCTGGGGCAATGTGTATCTGGCACTCTGGGGCAATGTATATCTGGCACTGTGGGGCAACATGTATCTTGCACTATTGGGGTTTTATGTGTATCTGCCCCCCCATATGTGTATCCCGCCCCCATTTTCATTGGCCATGCCCCATATGGCATTTGGCCATGCCCATTTTTTGGACGTGTGCGTGCCTTCGGTGCACGCACACAGTACCTATAAGAAATGTTTTCTACTTGCAGCACTGCAATAAATTAACATGGTGTAGCACCATTCCTTTCACATTGGCCTGTTTTCGATATACCCATTGACTTGGCATGGAAGTAGTGTTCCTGGTAAGTCCACTTAACTTGAATTAAATTAACCGACTTTAATGGATAACTACCTGTACTCTGAGTAAATTAGATGACATGTATCTGTATTTAAGCAAACAGAAGTAAGAGGTTGAATTAATAATTTCTCTTGGATTCACTGGTAAGGGAGCAATTAGCATACAGTTCTGCTATGTATCTACCTGACTTAGGGGGTAATTCAGAGTCGATCGAAGATGTGCTAAATTTAGCACATTTAGGATAATTTACTCTGAAATGCGGGGGGACGCCCAGCACAGGGCTAGGTCGCCCCGCATGTAAGGCCCTACCACACCCCCCACACACACACAAGTACAAAAGCATTGCACGGCGTTCTAATGGTGTTGGCACTCCCCCTCCCGCCTCGTGACTGCCTCTGCCTGTCAATCAGGCAGAGGTGATCGCAGCCAGTAAGATGCTGATAGCATCTCACTGGGACCAGGGGTGCGCACGTGCAGTGTGGCTGCTGCGTATGCGCACGCCACAGAGTAATTCAGACTGCGATCGCTGCAGTGATGCAGTCTGAATTACCCCCTTTATTTTTGTCTCCTCACCCATTCAATCGCTTAGTCTGCCAATGACCAATTAAAGTCTACTTTATCAGTTTGCAAGATACTGTCGTTAAGGCCGCAACATTGTCTTGCTCACACCAGGCATGTCAGATTAAAGTCCACATGGGCCTGGAGCTAATATTTATGAATGGCCTATTGTGTGCCACTGCAAGGGGTGTTTCAAATGCTGTGGGGGTGTTACTAGTGAAGTGGGTGTGTGGTCTGTGCTGTGGGGTGTGGCTAGCACCTTGGAGGACATATCTAGCATCTACCTTCAACCACCTCAATATAATTACTATAAATATATTAATTTCTATATTTATTTATATATATATATATATATATATATATATACAAACACACAAAGTATATTTATATACACATGCAATGATGTAGTATACATACACACACATTATATATACACACACATACATATATATAAATATATATATAGAGAGAGAGTCAGTGCCCCATGTGGTGTTATTAAGGAATGAGTAAATGTGCCATGAGGGGTTAAAGGAGGATAGGTGAGTATACAATGGGGTTATAGAGAGATGGGTCAGTGTACTATAGTGGTGCTGTGGGGTTATGGAAGGATGAGTCAGTGTGCTAGAAAGATGCTTAGGGGTCTATTCATAAAGCAGAGAAAAGTCCTGTTTTGTGTTAAACAAGGCTTTTTTCTGCTTACCGCAATTCCCGGAGCAGTTTACTGTGGAGAAGTTACTTACTTCTCCAGCGGCACCCCTGCTCCATGCTAGAATCTCCTCACCATACTTTAGTATGTGAGTGCGATTCATGAAGGAGCGGAAAGCCAGCTTTCCGCTTCTCCATAGAGTTCAGGTTTGCCATCTCAGGAAGGCATAACCTGAACTGTGGTGCGATAACTGTAGGGAAGCTCAATGCTTCCCTGCTCTCTGTCCCAACCTGGCGCTAGCTCTGCCCCCTGACCTCCCAGCAGCCACTGTGGCCTGCTGGGATGTCAGCCGTCAGAGCATGCGCAGAGAAACCCGGCAGCTGACGCCGGACATCGCAGGAGGGGACTGCTTGAGAAGAGAGCATCACTGGAGCCCTGGACACGCAACGCTTCACCAGAGAGGTGAGTATACGTGAATTTCTACTTATCCCAGCAACACATTGCATCAAACCCAGTCCCAGTTACACGCATGTGAGCATACCTGTGTGTCTTGTTTATTTTATTAATATTTTATTTTTAAATGAAGCAGCCCCTTAGATGGTTTAGCAGCCTCTCCTGAGCCCCCACAGCAGCCCCGGATGGGGAAAGTTGAGTTCGGGTGGGTTCAGTAAAGTACTAAGCATGACTATGCAGCAATTTTTTTTGTTATTGAACCCCTGCCCTAGTGGAGCTTACCACTCTACAGTCCAAGCTCATTTAATACTATAAGTTGGACTGTGGGAGGAAGCAATGCTAACCTCTGTGCCCACAGAATGCCTCAGCCTGGCAAGCCAGACATCTTCCTGTCTGTAAGCCATCATGAGACTCCATACTACGCCTTATTCAGTTACCGTTTGTGCCTCACAGGAGCTCCTGGCCCATCTAGTGCTGAAGTGCAATGGAAAGCTGATGCAATGCAAGATCACTGAAACTTGGTTCTTCTAACAACGCAAGGTCTTGCGATAACCCTACGCAGCCCTTAGGAAAAGAAGATCCATGTAAAACAAATCTGCATATTCTAAATAAATAATCCCAAAATAAATCAAAATTAATGTTGACTAATTGGAACCATTCATTTGAGTGAGTCCCTCTCATGAAATAATTGAGAAGAACCTCTCTCTAATGCTCCGACAGAAAATATCACTTCGGCAGTTGCGCTTGATTATGATTCAGTCTCTTCTGAGTAACACTGACTTTGTCCACAAACGTGGTCTCTCCCCACTTTATTAAAAAACACTTTGTCAATTTCCATTTCCACCTTTGCGGCTAGTTTTCACAAATCTGTCTGCGATGTTGAAGCTTGTTTCATATCTGCACTAGGTTTTTCATTTAAACCTAGGAAAAAGTAGAGCAGCACCCCTGGCATTGTTCGGCATCACCCATGGATTTATACAGCATAGGCAGCCTCCCTGGAGAATTACACAGCACAGCAGATAGTCAATAACACCTCTGGACTTAAATGGCAGTGGGGCAGTACCCCTGGACTGATAGGGCATAGGGGCAGCACCCGATATAGGGCAGCACTCCTGGAAAGATGTGTCAAAGAAAAGACGTGCAAGATGGAATTGTCCTTGTGCCCTCCCACCCAATCTTATGTTGTATAAACAGGACATGCACACGTTAACAAACCAATCATTTCAGTGACAGGGTCTGCCACACGACTGTGGCTGAAATGATTGGTTTCTTTGGGCCCCCACCAAAAAAAAAAGCAATTAATCTCTCCTTGCACAAACTTGCTCTACAGTGGCAAGATGTCGTCCTCATCCTTAGATTCCCCCCTTCAGTGTTTTCATCCGCATCCTCACAGAGAAGTATTATTCAAACAATCAAACCACATAATTTAGGTGTCAGTGGACTGCTTACGCTATTACCCAAAGTTTCTGAACTTGACAATGACTTATGATGAATGCGCTGCAGGTGACGTATAAGGGAGGATGTTCCTAGTAGATGTCCTTTCCTATACTAATTATGGATTGACAAACGCAACAGATGGCTTGACACCTGTTATCCGGATTTGTGAAGAAATAATTCCACACCGAAGAGGTGGCTTTTTTGGTATTTTGCCCAGGAATGACAATGTGCTTTTTCATCCCATGTCCAACAACTGTCTCCACTGGTGCCTTATTCAAACAAACCACATCACCATCAGAATCCTTATCGTCAACTTCCTCCTCAGCGCCAGCTACACCAATATCCTCCTCATCCCGGTGTACTTCTATAGTGACATCTCAATCTCAGTATCATCAACTGGACTAGTGGTGCTCCTTCCAGCACTTGCAGAGAGCATGCAAATTGTGGTAGGAGCCTCCTCTTTCCATACAGTGTTGTGCAGGTGGGGCCTAGACATCGCAACTACAGACAGTGCCAGCACACTTGTATTTTGACAACACCCCATAATTTTACAGCATACGAGACAAGGTCAGTGTATATTTATGTTCACTGCACCCCTGTATTTTTACAGCATACAGGACAAGTGTACTTTTATTTTAACAACAGCACCCCAGAAGTTTTACAGCATACAGGACCAGTGTACATTTATTTTCACTGCACCCCTGAATTTTTACAGCATACAAGACAGGGCCAGTGTACATTTATTTTCACTGCACCCCTGAATTTTTACAGCATAGAAGACAGGGCCAGTGTACATTGATTTTCACTGCACCCTAGAATTTTTGCAGCATACAAGACAGGACCAGTGTACATAGATTTTCACTGCACCTTAGAATTGTTACAGCATACAAGACAGGGCCAGTGTACATTTATTTACACTGCACCCCGAAATTTTTAGAGCATCAGGGACAGTGTAATGTTATTTAAACAGCAGCACCCTTATATTTTACAGCATACAAGACAGGGCCAGTGTACATTTATTTTCACTGCACCCCTGAATTTTTACAGCATAGAAGACAGGGCCAGTGTACATTGATTTTCACTGCACCCTAGAATTTTTGCAGCATACAAGACAGGACCAGTGTACATAGATTTTCACTGCACCTTAGAATTGTTACAGCATACAAGACAGGGCCAGTGTACATTTATTTACACTGCACCCCGAAATTTTTAGAGCATCAGGGACAGTGTAATGTTATTTTAACAGCAGCACCCTTATATTTTACAGCATACAGGAGCAGTGTGCTTTTCATTTTTAACAACTGCACCCCTGAATTTTAACAGCATTCAGGGCCGATGTAATGTTATTTTAACAGCAGCACCCCTATATTTTACAACATACAGGAGCAGTACTTATGAAAATAAAATAAAAATTGTATAGTACACTGGAGTACAGCACAAACAACCAAAAATATTTTTTTCAATTATATTATTAGGCTTTTTGTTTTTAGCTTTTATTATTTTAGTTTTACACTGGGCAGAGCCCCTCGATGAATGCACAGATCACCCCTTTCAGATACAGCAGACAGAGCACCTCGCCTGGACTGATACAGCAGAGCACCCCTTTCAGATACAGCAAACAGAGCACCCATTTCAGTTACAGCAGACAGAGCACCCCTATCAGGTACTACAGCAAAAAATAAAGTGATACATACAGTATATAATTAACTTTGCAGCTAAGGGTTTATTCATATGTGGATGAAGCTGAATCCTGATGTGCAAGTACTGATTATCGGTACTTTTTGCGCATGCACAGGACCCATTTGTTGCATGCACAAATGGATCCTGTGACATAGGATTGGAGCAGACTGTCAGTGATTGACAGTGTGCGGTCATCTGGGGGCTGGAGATGGCCTCTGTTTCCCAAGGAAAGGAGGAGGGAAGAGTCCAGGATCTCCATCTCTGCAGTGAGCAGCTTGCGCGGCACCACAGGTGGCGCAAGGCACCCGATGGTGTGTGAGTGATCCGATGTTGCATCCTAGGATGCAAGTCACATCACTACTGCAGCAGGAGGTGTCTACTTGTAATAGACACCTCCTGCTGCATTACCATACAGCGCTATCACTGCTGCTTCCAAAGAAGCAGCAATGATAGCAACTCCAACCACATCTGAATTAGCCCCTAAAAATGTAAATAATACCATAAAAATAATGTGCACAATGAAATAAAAAAAGAAGTGAATTGACTTTTAGAAAGGGAATATGTTAAAATTATTGTATCTACATAAACAATAAAGCAAGTGATGGCAACCTAGTAAAGTAATACATTTTACTCATAATGATGTTACTATGTTGTGTCAAGATCTATCTAATGCACTGAACATTTGGCTAGAAAACGCTCTACACAAGTGCTAGAGCATCTGGTTTGGGTAACAACTGAACTGTTATTTAGTGCATAACATTTTGAAGTTTACAGCATTTGTGTTGACCAGTTTTGTATGCTGCTATCAGCCATCTGTTTCAAAGGCAAACAAATAATTATAATTATATTATTACTTCCCAAATCAACTAATGAAAGAAAACATACATGAAAAGATTTGAATAAATGGTATACCATGCTGAAATAAAAACACAGTTCTATCAGAACAGATGTCTGTTAATTTGCTTCAGATTTTAAAAAATCCAGGAAGCCTACATAGTGATGCTACATTGGTTTCCCACTTGAAAAAACATCCTAATTTTTTTGATAAATATGGCTAATTTAATAAATCAAATCAATAAAAGTTGCTTATAAAAACATGCCTAATACCATTACAGTGTGTATTCATGCACTTGAAAGATATGACAATCTGAATAATTAATGATGAAGCATGTTAGTATTTATGAAGGTCAGCATCTCTGTTTCGTGTGTTTTTGCATATAAATAACTCTAAAATGATCAGAACATGGCTTCGTTAAACATGTATGGGGAAAATGAGGAAATACATGTGGCATCTAAAGCTCACTTTAGTTATGCATTTATTTATAGTTTTATTATACTTTTCATATATTGCAAATTTTACAATACCATTTATTTTACTGATAGCATACGATAAAACATTGCAAATGGGTCATGCAATACAGTATTTAACAATTTCAAATGTGGCATTCAAATATAACAATGCAGTTGTGTGGACAAGTCGATAGGAAACCATTACTCTTACCTTACATGCACTTTTCAGGCATTGGCAAATACAATGCACATTAACAGTGGATACATGTGTACAATCCTTAAAACTCTTCCAGGGGCATAACTAGAAATGTTCTCCCCCAAGCAAAAAAATTCTCTGGTGCCCCTTCCCCCACCTCCCCTAATAATTGGCACTATCAAATTGAAGGGGATGTGGCTTCATTAAAATGGGTGTGGCTTCGCTGAAAGTGGCGTGGCGTTGCAGGAAAAGACTACCTTATACCCCAGTTTTGCAACCTGCACGCCGGGACATTGGCGACCACAGGAAAAAAATAATCCTAATTCATGCCCCTTACATTATTTGTCATCATTCCTCCTTATAGTAATGCCCAGTATACATTATGCCACAAACTGCAAAGACCCTAAGACATTATGCCACACTTTGCAATGGCCCTTAGACATTATGCCACACACCGTAATGCCTGTGACACATTATGCAACACAGCGCAATGCCCGTTATACATTATACCACAAACAGCAATGACCCTAAGACATTATGCCACACACTGCAATGGCCCTTAGACATTATGCCACACACCATAATGCCTGTGACAGATTATGCCATACACCGTAATGCCTGTGACACATTATGCCACACACCGCAATGCCCGTTATACATTATACCACAAACAGCAATGCCCCTAAGACATTATGCCACACACTGCAGTGTCCCTTAGACATTATACCACACACCGTCATGCCTGTGACACATTATGCCACACACCGCAATGCCCGTTATACATTATACCATAAACTGCAATGACCCTAAGACATTATGCCACACACTGCAATGGCCCTTAGACATTATGCCACACACCGTAATGCCTGTGACACATTATGCCACACACCGTAATGCCTGTGACACATTATGCCACACCACAATGCCCGTTATAAATTATGCCACACACACTGTACTGTCCCTGAGACATTATACTACACACCGTCATGCCTGTGACACATTATGCCACACACCGCAATGCCCGTTATACATTATACCCCAGACTGCAAAGCCCTTAATACATTATGCCACATTCAATGCCCGTGATACAGTATACCACACACTGTCATGCCTGTGACACATTATGACACACACCGCAATGCCCGGTATAGATTATACCACATACCACAATGTCCATGATACATTATGCCACACACCGCAATGCCCGTTATATATTATGCCACACACTGCAATGCACATTACACATTAAACCCTACAGTGAGGCTTCTAATTACTTTTAAATTACCCGATCACTGCCAAGGGTTTCATGATCTTGGTTCCATGCACGGTGCCAGGGGTTTTCATGCTCAGGGTGTCATGCTCATTGCCAGGGGTTTCATGCACTGGGTTTTATGCTCAGAGTTTTCATGCGCTGGGTGTCAAGTTCGTTGCCAGGGGGTAATGCTTGTTGCCAGGGATTTCATGCACTAGTGTCATGGGGAGTAATGCTGCCCAAACCGTTCCCCGCTGTTTAGTGTGCCGTGAGCACCACTGCCCGATCCCCCCGTTGCTGCTGCTGCTACTGCTGCACCCACCGTGCCATGGTAGCAGGATAACAGGGCTGCAGGGTGCCGCCGGCCACGGCCAGCACTATTCGCTCCCATGGGTCTTGGCACCTACTAGATGCTAGAGGTCAAGTATGACCTATAACATGTCTCCTCCATTGCGGCGGCCATCTTGGAATGGACATTTAGCCAGATTGACATGCGGATGACTAGTCCGCATGTCAATCTGCTCTGAATCAGTGGCGGCACCCTCGCAGTCCTGCGCCTCCAAGCCTCCGCAGTGGCTGCGGGGACGGTAGTTACACCACTGAACTTTCCTAATTTTATACAGCTATACCAGCAATATCTGTTTTTAAGCCTAATTTAGACCTGATCGCAAAAGCAAAATCTTTGTCTAATGGGCAAAACCATGTGCACTGCAGGTGCAGCAGATATAACATGTGCCGAGAGAGTTAGATTTAGGTGGATTATATTGTTTCTGTGCAGGGAAAATACTGGCTGCTTTATTTTTACACTGAAATTTAGATTTCAACTTGAACACAACCCACCCAAACCTAACTCTCTCTGCACATGTTATATCTGCCCCCCTGCACTGCACATGTTTATGTCAATTAGAGAAAACATTTGCTGTGGCTATCAGGTCTGAATTAGGCCCTTTGTTTGTAGTGTATATGTAGTATCACATCACTGCACTATTTTAAATTTGTAACATATTTCACATAATTGTATGCATAATTAGATTGCAATTTGTTTTAGAATAGCTTTACCAATTTTTTGTTCTTCTTGCAATTTACCAGAGCAATTTACTGTGTGCAATTTTGGGCACCATATTACAAAAAGGATATCCTGGAGCTAGAAAAGGTACAGAGGAGGGTGACCAAACTAATCAAGGGCATGGAGATGCTGGAATACGAGGAAAGGCTTGCAAGGCTAGGCATGTTTAGATTGGAAAAGTGGAGACTAAGAGGGGACATGATCAACATCTACAAATATATAAGGGGTCAATACACAGAGCTTGGGAGGGACCTGTTTTCTATAAGATCAGCACAGAGAACACGTGGTCACTCACTCAGGTTAGAGGAGAGGAGTTTCCGCACATTGAGGCGAAAAGGTATTTTCACAGTAAGGACAATACGTGTTTGGAATTCCCTGCCTGAGAGAGTAGTGACTGCGGACTCGGTCAACACCTTTAAGAATGGGTTAGATAAGTTCCTATTGGATAAAGATATTCAGGGTTATGGTGCATAAGCACGATTATAGTTAATTTAACTAGTCCTAACATAAAAATAACTAGTCCTATAATAAGACTGCATAGGAGACCACAAATAGGTTGAACTCGATGGACAATTGTCTTTTTTCAACCTTAGTTACTATGTTACTATGTAAGTTTATTTTATCTATATATATATATATATATATATATATATATATATGTAAATGTGAAAGTCCTCAGTCATTGATTGACTAGCTCATCTCTAATTCTCTTACTTCCCTATATGTTAGGAAGAGGACATTTAACATATGTATTCTGCAGGTGAGAAATAGAAAAACTGCTTAATTAGAATAGTAATAATTCTCCCCTGAGGGGGATGGACAGCAGTTGACTTAATGACATCATTAGATGTGTGGCTTGCATTGCGTGAACGAGAACCCCCAAACGGACAATCAGATCAAAATTTGTATAGCACCTCCAGTGTGTAGAATTTAATAAACTACAAAAATGCAAAAGCTCTCACTCACTCACTTACTCATTGACTGAGCACTAATTCTCTTACTTCCCGATATGTTAGGAAGATTAACTGTAACATTCTGCAGGTGGGAAACAGGAAAACTACGTAATTATAATTTTAATAAACCTCCACTAAGGGAACAAAAAGGGCAGGGCCGGATTAACAATGGGGCAGATGGAGCTGCAGCTCCAGGCTCCCCATTGAAAAAAGGCCCACAGGATCGCTCCAGTGAAGCCAGTGATGACTGGAAAATAAAATCTGCAGCAACAGCTCACTCACCTCACGTCTGCCGGGTAACCTTGACCCCGAACTGGCTGCCCGAAGTCCCGATCACCCCAGGGCCTGACCGAGACTGGCTTTCGCGGCATGAATCTGCCTGAGGCTCCACCCCCCATACAGCCGAAGCTCCGCCCCATCATCCGACGTCTCACTGGCAGCAGCACATACTGTAAAGCCTTGCACCGCATTTACCCTGTGTGATGTGGGGCTGCACACAGTGCACAGTGCACATAAGAAATGTAACAGCCAGAATAGGAGAAGAGCAAAGTAGGTGGTGGGTGGTGCCATAACCTCAGTACATAAATTATGTAAGAGAACAGGGGTCATAAGTGAATTATATTTTAAAAGGGGGGACATGATGCTCAAGTTATATAAAGAGGAGATAGTGGGCATAAGTTGCATAAACATATACAGCGGGATGTACTATCATTAATCGCCGCTAATCGCATATGTACTAACATATGTGATTAACAGCGCAATGCGGTATAGGAGGCCCCTGCGATGTTGTCTGCAGAGGTTGGCTGGGGTCTCTGTCACCTCCCAGACACAGGAAGTGATGTGTGCAGGGAGTCACCGGGCTCCTCCCCCCCTGCAGCTGGAAGGAGACAAGGCTGTGCTGCGGGGAAGAAGGAGGAGGGGGGCCGCACCAGCAACTTACTGCACAGTGCACAGAGGTATGCCAGGGTGGGGAGGTCATCGTGAGCAAGTATACGGTGGCGTTAAGAAGCTCATACGCTTCTTTAGGGTATCGCCATCAAAATATGGTGATACCCTCGGCGGCGTAAACCCAGCAGCCGGGGGTTAGTACATATGAAAAATGTGGTAAAACCCCCAGAAACAGGGGTTTTACCGCATTTTCCCTTTAGTACATCCCGCCCATAAAGAGGAACAGGGCCACAAATTTATATGAAGATGGTCCGGAGGCACAACTTAGGTATAAAAGGGGGGATCTGGGTACAATGTAAATAAATATATATAACGGGGCAAGTGACAATTATTCTTAACACCTCACACCTCAAAATATTATTTTTAGTCCTAAAATTTGCACCGAGGTCGCTGGATGGCTAAGCTAAGCGACACAAGTGGCCGACACAAACACCTGGCCCATCATTGTCCCCAAACAGCACATGATGCAAAGAAAAAAAGAGGCGCACCAAGGTCGCTGTGTGACTAAGCTAAGCGACACAAGTGGCCGACACAAATACCTGGCCCATCTAGGAGTGGCACTGCAGTGACAGACAGGATGGCACTTCAAAAAAATAGTCCCCAAACAGCACATGATGCAAAGAAAAAAAGAGGCGCACCAAGGTCGCTGTGTGACTAAGCTTAGCGACACAAGTGGCCGACACAAACACCTGGCCCATCTAGGAGTGGCACTGCAGTGTCAGACAGGATGGCACTTCAAAAAAATAGTCCCCAAACAGCACATGATGCAAAGAAAAATGAAAGATATAAGAGGTGCAAGATGGAATTGTCCTTGGGCCCTCCCACCCACCCTTATGTTGTATAAACAGGATATGCACACTTTAACGAACCCATCATTTCAGCGACAGGGTCTGCCACACGACTGTGACTGAAATGACTGGTTGGTTTGGGCCCCCACCAAAAAAGAAGCAATCAATCTCTCCTTGCATAAACCGGCTCTACAGAGGCAAGATGTCCACCTCATCATCATCCTCCGATTCCTCACCCCTTTCACTGTGTACATCCCCCTCCTCACAGATTATTAATTTGTCCCCACTGGAATCCACCATCTCAGATCCCTGTGTACTTTCTGGAGGCAATTGCTGGTGAATGTCTCCACGGAGGAATTGATTATAATTCATTTTGATGAACATCATCTTCTCCACATTTTCTGGAAGTAACCTCGTACACCGATTTCTGACAAGGTGAGCGGCTGCACTAAACACTCTTTCGGAGTACACACTGGAAGAAGGGCAACCTAGGTAGAATAAAGCCAGTTTGTGCAAGGGTCTCCAAATTGCCTCTTTTTCCTGCCAGTATACGTACGGACTGTCTGAAGTGCCTACTTGGATGCGGTCACTCATATAATCCTCCACCATTCTTTCAATGGTGACAGAATCATATGCAGTGACAGTAGATGACATGTCAGTAATCGTTGCCAGGTCCTTCAGTCCGGACCAGATGTCAGCACTCGCTCCAGACTGCCCTGCATCACCGGAATTCTTAGCCTTTTCCTCGCACCCCCAGTTGCGGGAGAATGTGAAGGAGGAGCTGTTGATGGGTCACGTTCCGCTTGACTTGACAATTTTCTCACCAGCAGGTCTTTGAACCTCTGCAGACTTGTGTCTGCCAGAAAGAGAGATACAACGTAGGTTTTAAATCTAGGATCGAGCACGGTGGCCAAAATCTAGTGCTCTGATTTCAACAGATTGACCACCCGTGAATCCTGGTTAAGCAAATTAAGGGCTCCATCCACAAGTCCCACATGCCTTGCGGAATCGCACTGTTTTAGCTCCTCCTTCAATGTCTCCAGCTTCTTCTGCAAAAGCCTGATGAGGGGAATGACCTGACTCAGGCTGGCAGTGTCTGAACTGACTTCACGTGTGGCAAGTTCAAAGGGTTGCAGAACCTTGCACAACATTGAAATCATTCTCCACTGCGCTTGAGTCAGGTGTATCCCCCCTCCTTTGCCTATATCGTGGGCAGATGTATAGGCTTGAATTGCCTTTTGCTGCTCCTCCATCCTCTGAAGCATATAGAGGGTTGAATTCCACCTCGTTACCCCCTCTTGCTTCAGATGATGGCAGGGCAGGTTCAGGAATGTTTGGTGGTGCTCCAGTCTTTGGCACGTGGTGGCTGAATGCCGAAAGTGGACCGCAATTCTTTGGGCCACCGAAAGCATCTCTTGCACGCCCCTGTCGTTTTTTAAATAATTCTACACCACCAAATTCAATGTATGTGCAAAACATGGGACATGCTGGAATTTGCCCAGATGTAATGCACGCACAATATCGGTGGCGTTGTCCGATATCACAAATCCCCAGGAGAATCCAATTGGGGTAAGCGATTCTGCGATGATGTTCCTCAGTTTCCGTAAGAGGTTGTCAGCTGTGTGCCTCTTATGGAAAGCAGTGATACAAAGCGTAGCCTGCCTAGGAACGAGTTGGCGTTTGCGAGATGCTGCTACTGGTGCCGCCGCTGCTGTTCTTGCTGCGGGAGGCAATACATCTACCCAGTGGGCTGTCACAGTCATATAGTCCTGAGTCTGCCCTGCTCCACTTGTCCACATGTCCGTGGTTAAGTGGACATTGGGTACAACTGCATTTTTTAGGACACTGGTGACTCTTTTTCTGACGTCTGTGTACATTTTTGGTATCGCCTGCCTAGAGAAATGGAACCTAGATGGTATTTGGTACCGGGGACACAGTACCTCAATCAAGTCTCTAGTTGCCTCTGAATTAACGATGGATACCGGAACCATGTTTCTCACCACCCAGGCTGACAAGACCTGAGTTATCCGCTTTGCAGCAGGATGACTGCTGTGATATTTCATCTTCCTCGCAAAGGACTGTTGGACAGTCAATTGCTTACTGGAAGTAGTACAAGTGGTCTTCCGTCTTCCCCTCTGGGATGACGATCGACTCCCAGCAGGAACACCAGCAGCACCAGCAGCAGTAGGCGTTACACTCAAGGATGCATCAGAGGAATCCCAGGCAGGAGAGGACTCGTCAGACTTGCCAGTGACATGGCCTGCAGGACTATTGGCTTTCCTGTGTAAGGTGGAAATTGACACTGAGGGAGTTGGTGCTGTGGTTTGCAGGAGCTTGGTTACAAGAGGAAGGGATTTAGTGGTCAGTGGACTGCTTCCGCTGTTATCCAAAGTTTTTGAACTTGTCACTGACTTATGATGAATGCGCTGCAGGTGACGTATAAGGGAGGATGTTCCGAGGTGGTTAACGTCCTTACCCCTACTTATTACAGCTTGACAAAGGCAACACATGGCTTGACACCTGTTGTCCGCATTTGTGTTGAAATAATTCCACACCGAAGAGCTGATTTTTTTTGTATTTTGACCAGGCATGTCAATGGCCATATTCGTCCCACGGACAATAGGTGTCTCCCCGGGTGCCTGACTTAAACAAACCACCTCACCATCAGAATCCTCCTTGTCAATTTCCTCCCCAGCGCCAGCAACACCCATATCCTCATCCTGGTGTACTTCAACAGTGACATCTTCAATTTGACGATCAGGAACTGGTCTGCGGCTGCTCCTTCCAGCACTTGCAGGGGGCGTGTAAATGGTGGAAGGCGCAAGCTCTTCCCGTCCAGTGTTGGGAAGGTCAGGCATCGCAACCGACACAATTGGACTCTCCTTGGGGATTTGTGATTTAGAAGAACGCACAGTTCTTTGCTGTGCTTTTGCCAGCTTAAGTCTTTTCATTTTTCTAGCGAGAGGATGAGTGCTTCCATCCTCCTGTGAATCTGAACCACTAGCCATGAACATAGGCTAGGGCCTCAGCCGTTCCTTGCCACTCCGTGTCGTAAATGGCATATTGGCAAGTTTACGCTTCTCATCAGACGCTTTCAATTTTGATTTTTGGGTCATTTTACTGAACTTTGGTTTTTTGGAATTTACATGCTCTCTACTATGACATTGGGCATCGGCCTTGGCAGACGACGTTGATGGCATTTCATTGTCTCGGCCATGACTAGTGGCAGCAGCTTCAGCACGAGGTGGAAGTGGATCTTGATCTTTCCCTATTTTAACCTCCACATTTTTGTTCTCCATTTTTTAATGTGTGAAATTATATGCCAGTATCAATAGCAATGGCCTACTACTATATATACTGCGCAAAACTGAAATGCACCACTGGTATGGATGGATAGTATACTTGACGACACAGAGGTAGGTACAGCAGCGGCCTACTGTACCGTAATGCTATATATTATATACTGGTGGTTAGCAAACTGTGCAAAACTGAAATGCACAACAGGTATGGATGGATAGTGTCAAAGTCGAAAAATATTGTAATGCATGCCTAACGTACTAACCCCATGCACATGCCTGCTGCGCGGGCACTCAGTCTGCCGTGCGTGCGCATATCCGCAATTTGCGTAACGGAGCTTTTCACGGATATGCACCTTAGCGCGTGGTATGTGCATTTACAGTAGAGTTTGTGAACGCATAGAGGGTTATTAGAACATTGTATATTTAACCCAGATAGTGTACATTTTAGATATAGTTCCCCTAGACCATGTCAGCGAGTATTAATAGTTTAAACAGTTCCTGGACAGAGAGAATTGCCTTTGCATGATAGGAAGGGTCAGATAAAGGTTGGAAGGTGATGTCTGGTATCCAGCTGTAGGGTATTTTGAGGGTAACATTCCGGTGTTAGTTAGAGAAAGATCGCTTGTTCCTGCATATAGTTATGTACAAAAGTAGAATAGGAACATTAACTGTATTTACTGTATTTTATGTATGCGGCGGGAATCCAGGGGATACCACCCACAAGAGCAGTTGGGGAAAGACATCGCCCACCCTTTCAAATCCACCTATGACCTTTGCTGTAATGTAGAGACACATCCCTGTGTCCAATGGACAATGAGATTACAGTGACCATTGTATTGTGTATGCTTGTTGTGTATAAAAAGACCATTGTTGCCTGGCCGGTCAGAAGACTCTGAACGCTATCTGTATGACCAGTTGTTATGCACACCAGTGCCTGCAGGAATGTACTGGTGTCTGAACTGTTATGCACACCAGTGCCTGCAGGAATGTACTGGTGTCTGAACTGTTATGCACACCAGTGCCTGCAGGAATGTACTGGTGTCTGAACGGATAGGGATGCAAAAACAAATGAACTCACAGACAGACTGGGGAATATGACATTACGTACACAGAAGGTGATAGGGTAACAAAATAAACACAAAGTGAACAGAGAAGCCCAGAGGCTAAGAAACTGGGTGTCTCCCTATTATTAGGAATGCTCAGATGAAAAAAGCAAGATGTTGTGTTTTAATACGCAGAGAACCCGAAATGCTGTTGCTAAGGGCAACAGCAAAACCCTAAAGGGTTACCAACGGGTGTGGCAGTAAACTCCTTGGTCAGAGATGGAATGATAGACACAAGGAGAGTCTCCACAATCCTAATCCTCACTTGCAGTGCACAGGTTCAGCTTACTGCCACTAAACTGAATACCTGAACACCTTGCACAGTGAGACAGGATTTAGGCAGGCAGTCTCAGAATATAGCCGCAAACCTGCTAAGTTCACAGAGTAGCAAAAGAACCCCAGCAGGTTAAACGACTGACTCCAGTCTTACTGCTAGGTCTGGATTGGCAGAGTGTAGTACCAAATCCCCAGGCCTATTTGCAGTAAGCAACAACAAATACAAAGCTACACAGTACTGGCTAACTTTCAGGAACTGACTAACCAACAAAGATTCAGCAGCATCTGCTTAACCTGAGAAGAGGCCTTATAAAGCAGGTGCTGTCCACGCCCCACTCAGACCTCACAGACTGTGAGCACAAAAACCAGCACCGGATCCCCTGCCGTGCACAGAGCCTGTAACCACTGCACAGCAAAAGACCCGAACCGGAGTATCAGCTGTGCTCAGGTTACTCCGCTAGCACTTGTCTCCCGGTTGCCATGACGACGTGGCAGCACAGGGCAGGAGACCCTAACACCAGTGGAGGATCGGCCGGGTTGCGCTTGCGAACATTCTCACGTATGTACATTCTCTGTGACCATTATTCTGTTTAGATTTACTTGTTAGCCTGTAGTGTATGATTTGTATTGTTTTACCTTTTGGAATTAATCCACTGAGGCCTTAGAACCCTGTGGTTGCAACTACAAATCAGTGTTGTGTTTTCACTTTCCTGCATGGGCTTTATAGTGTATTAATCTGTATAAGGTGTATAAGCATTGATAAGGTGTACGCACTGCGGGTACTTTGTATCGCCAGCGCTATTTAAGGTTTAAAGGTATTACATTATTGCAGTACTTTGCTGTTAAGGGTTTAAAGTGTAAGCATATCATTACATTGTACCATTAACAAGGTTTAAAGATTATCCATTGTGTGTGCGCACGCTGGGCATACTCTGTACACTCAGCGCGGTGAGTGTACGCCAAGTGCGTACCACGTGCGGGACTCTGTACGCAAATAGCGCACAAAGTGCGTAGCACGTGTATTCAGTCTAGCGGCCATAACGGCTCCACGGTAAGTGTATTAAGAGGTATAGCATTGCGGTCTAAGATAATATCAACATTATCAATTGGGAGCTCGTCCAGTTCCTTCTCATGCCCGGAGCCTAGATGAGTTTTCGCAGACTTTATCTATCAGCAAAGGGCGGAAAGGTATCCCCCTTAGCCTTTTCTAGGTCGGTGGATACACTAGTGCTGTTTAGATAAGCCTCTGCGCTGCATGGTTTGAAGGGATGCTGGAGGGATCCGTAAGGTAAGAACGCAAAAGCTATTTCTCTTTTTAAAATCTGTAAATTTCTGTTTTGGCGCCAAATGCGCACGCAACACACGCACACACCTGTATTTTGTACTTTGCATATCTGCTCGCATTATTGCCATAAACATTGATTACTAGATTCATTTTGACCTGTACTGAGAAAAATTTGTTGCTATTTAGTTAAAATATAGAGTCAATAGTTAAAGAAGTAAGTGTAAGACGCACATGCAGCCTGGCCTAGTTGTAAAGGTTTATACAGTAGAAACTGTGTGTGTGTTAAGTAAGTGATTATAGTTAAATATCGCTTACATTTATAGAAGTGTGGGTTTTGTAGTACTGCGGACGTACGGCCTTTGTACACATGTCTTGTACAGCGTAAGGGACTGCGTACGCAACGTAAAGGCCTACACACGTGGCGTGTTTACGCAACGTGCGTACAGGTACGCCCACTTAATACAAAGCACACAATAGCATTGTTTTAGTTTAGGCGCAAAACGGGAGCCACGCGATAATAGCACAAATTGATCAGTGTCCAATATTTAGTTTAAATACCTTTTTTACTGTATCACCTCTGGAATTGGGGCTGTTTCCCTGAATGAAAGTTAATTTTCTGTACAGAAATACCAAAGTGTATATGAGTGAACGAGCGTGAGTGTGCAAACAATAAAGGTTTTGTGGACCCAGGGAATTCGGGATCCCGCCGGAGACCACATCAGGTGAGTGGACACTTGGTGGCGTGGGAGTGGCTTGCTCACGTTAACATTGATTAAGGTATAGAGGAGCAATTAGTATAACAGCAGACCAAGAGGTCAGCGAAGTTAGAAAACCGCTGACAAAGTCAAGCGAAGCTCTGAATACCTCAGCCCAAAAGGTCAGCGAGGTTTTGTGTAGAGAGCGCAGCCCAGGTGGTTGGCGTAGTACCCATATAGGCCCGTTCAGATACCTCCGGCTGAGGTTTCGCAGCCTGAAAAACGATTCCATTGGTCGCATGGCGGATAAGTAACAGTTAGCTATACGCTTTACAATTGTACCGTGCGTTCGTGAGTGTAATACGTAGCCCACCGCGATTCCCTTTTTACGAGTTTTGCGTAAAAGTCGCGGGCTCATTGGCGCTAAGTGTAGTACACGCAACGAGATTTGTGTAACAATTTTTTTGTTTTAAGGGAGTTTCGCTGGTCACTCAGGAAATCTCCAACGACCAATATTTACTGGGAAGTGTAAGTCACTCCCACACACTCTCAGTAAATAGAGGTTACACAGGGGCCCGAGGTTGGGTATGACCGGCGCTGATGACAGTGTTCAGGTGTATTGGCAAACATGGGCGTGAGTGGGTGAAAGCGCTTGGAGAACTTTCACCGTTGCCTTACCACTGAGTATTTTGGTTTTTTGTAAGAATTTGCTGAGAACGCAATACCTGCAAAAGATGGGGGCTAGTTGCTCAAGTAGGGGACGATCAACCAGGGTTCAGGTTGATATTCCGCTGCCCAAGGGGTCGGCGAGGTACATAATGTGTGAGAAATATGGCTCACACACAGAGGTTTTATGAAATGAATGGGAACGTATGACTGCGGAAGATAGGGAACCGTTCCCTAAGGTAGGCAGTTTTAATCCAGAGGTGTTGCAGAATTTAAGGATTAGGATATGTCTGTTAAAATCCCGATAAGAAAGGATCAGACACTCAAACTGTTTACATTTATGGCAACAAGAGAGTGATATGCAGAGGGGATTAGCTCACACAGCTGGTTCCAACCCTAGCAGGAAACTGATTGCAACTGCACCACCATCACCGTATATTACAGGGGAGAAAGTGGCTACAGAGAATGGCATACTAATATATGATAAGAGTGAACTTGATAAATGTATTAATGCTAACCCATGCAAGTTGTATCCCATCTTAAACTTCCCTCAGGACTGCGACCAAGAAGATGAGCCCAGCACGATATCGGCACTCTCTCTAGCAGCCACCATACAAGACACACAAGTGGGCACGGCCCAACCAGTAAGAACAGTAGCAAAGACCCCTAGCGGAGGGACAGGTGAGGTTGTGTCCACATGTAAGTACGGTACAGTACATTATGCAGAGACAATTGCACGTCACATTGTAGAAGCAACCCAGAATGATGTAATTGAACTAAATCCTGCCAGGGTGATCGCAGTCCCCAATGGGAAGACTGACGCTCAGGGAATCACTCCCGTCAGGAACATTGCTATGCATTGTCCCTGGTCCCGGACAGAATTGAGGACAATTGTGTCTGAATTTCCCGATCCCAGAAAAGATCTAGCCGCATGTCAGAGGTTTATTAGAGAACTAGGTAACGCCACCGAACCCACAAACAAAGATTGGCAGACAGTGCTACGGGCATGTTTGCCCTCCAATATTGACCCTGTGAAATTCATTGCTGATTGTAAATTAGACGCAGAGGTACCTCTCACTGATGAATACACTTAGGAGAATGTACGACAGATCAATCTGCAATTAGGAGTATATTTCCCAACTGTTGTCAAGTGGAATAAAATCTTCTCCATTAGACAAAAAGAAGGTGAAGCTGCTTCTGAATATTTCCATCCAGCACTGCAGGAAATGGCTAGATACACTGGGGTCGAGGACATTAAGGAAAATGTACACCATAGAGAGGTAGCTGTGTCCGTATTAATGGACAGCTTGAAAGAAACATTGAGAACAAGGGTACAGATCACTCAACCTAACTGGAGAGGTATTTCGGTGGCTGCATTAAGAGAGTCCGCTATTGAGCATGATCGGAACATCATTAAGCACAGGGAGTCACAGGGGGATAAGCTGATGACCGTAAGTATCAAAGCCCTGACAAAGAAACCACATCAGCCTAAACCCCAGACCCCTGATGGTAAGTCGTATGTAGTAAAATGTTATAATTGCAGAGGGAAGGACAATACTCACGGAACTGTAATTATAAAAGCAATGTATATCGACTCCCTAGACCAGAACATGACTCACAGCATAACACACGTAATTGGGATCAGGGACCGCATAGGAGGAATTATAAGCCACATGCAGGGGAAACAAGGAGGTACCTACCTAGGAAGGACTGGCAGACCTCTGGAAATTCTCAGCTACCCCCTCACATATTGTAGCTGCCAGCGCGCTGCGGGAGGGTCACAACATACAATAGGGGTTAGGCCACACCTGTAGTTTGCAGCCAGTGAAGTTGATTGCTAGCCTTGGAAGTGAACCCGAGGTTACAGTTGACGTAGCTGGTAGATCACTACCTTTCCTTGTAGATACAGGGGCGGCCAGGTCAGTGTTAAATTCAACGGTAGGTATGAAAACAACGGGTAAAACAATTTATGCAATGGGGGTAACAGGAGTAGTGCAACACTATCCCTTAAGTAGACCAGCAGAGATTACGATAGGGCCTTTGCAGACCAAGCACTCCTTTTTGCTAGCTGCATCGGCTCCGACTAATCTACTTGGGAGAGATTTATTGTGCAAGATGAGGTGTGTCATATATTGTACTCCTGAGGGTGTCTTCTTAGATATACCCGAGAATCACGTTCAGGAAGTGCAGGATATGTTAGACACCCCACAAAGGTTAATGTCACACTCTGCTGTTATAGACAGGTGTCCATCCAAGGTAGAGGAAATGATCTCCCAGATACCGGAATCCCTCTGGACCAAAGATGGACAAGACACTGGATTTATGGCAAATGTAGCTCCTGTAGTGGTGCAAGTAAAAGATGGTAGGATAGCTCCAAAAATCCCACAGTATCCTCTGAAGCCAGAGGTGGAATTAGGAGTGTACCCAGTCATAGAGCGCTTGCTACAACAGGGCATCCTAGTTAGGACGTCCAGCACTGCAATAGTCCCATATTCCCTGTGAAAAAGAGTGGGGGGAGGGGTTACAGGCTAGTGCAGGATCTAAGGGGGATAAAAAAGATAGTTGAGAGCCAATTCCCCGTAGTGCCAAATCCAGCTGTCATCCTCATGCAAATTCCCCCTACTTAGAAATTTTTCACTGTCATTAACCTCAGTTCCGCTTTCTTTTTGGTCCCTCTGCACCCTGACAGCCAATATTTGTTTGCATTTACATACAGAGGAGTACAGTACACCTGGACTCGTCTACCCCAAGGTTTCATTGACAGCCCAAGAATTTTCTCCCAGGCTTTGCATAACTGTTTACAATCCTTTCAACCTGAGAGCGGATCAGTATTAATACAGTATGTAGATGACCTACTGCTGTGTTCTGATTCACTCGAATCGTCCTTGAAAGACACAAAACAGCTTCTGTTTCACCTTTCTAATACGGGACACAAGGTTTCAAAGGATTAGTTACAGTTGTGCCAGACCAAGGTGAAATATTTGGGACATTGCTTGACACAAGGACTGAGACACCTCACCGCTGATAGAATACAGGCGATTCGCGACATGACTCTGCCACAAACCCAGCAGCAGGTCCGCACTTTCCTTGGAATGTGTGGGTACTGCCGAAACTGGATCCCAGGGTTCTCCATACTAGCTTTACCTTTGCAAGAGATGGTCTCGTCAAACAAACCAGATCGGATTTCGCACACAGATGAGTCCGAGCTGGCATTTGAGAGACTCAAACAGTGCCTATCACAGGCACCTGCATTAGGTATGCCAGATTATGGGAAACCCTTTGAATTGTACGGTACGGAAAGTGCTGGGTGTGCGGCAGGTGTCCTAACCCAGAAACATGGTGATGCCAGCAGGCCAGTAGCTTTTACTAGAGTGCACAGTTGGACACCGTAGCACGGTCTCTCACCACATGCTTGCGAAGTGTTGTAGCGATAGCATTGCTAGTGAGTAAAAGTGAAGATGTAGTGTTGGGACACAACCTGACCATCCATACACCTCATGCAGTATCAGCCTTACTGAACTCTGCCCAAACCAGACATGTTTCATCAGCACGGTTTACAAGGTGGGAATTAGCACTAATGGCCCCTGTAAACATCACCATAAGGAGATGCAGCGCACTAAATCCTGCAACTTATCTCCCAGGTGTGCCTGGACAGGCACAAAGGGTGGAGGATGAGAGTGATGGCGAAGGAGGATTTAGTACAGACACTGACACACATGATTGTATGGAATATCTGAACCAAACTTTCACTGCAAGATCCGACATTAGTGACAACCCACTGGAAGGCGTAGATTTTACTTTTTACACTGACGGTAGTTGCCACAGACAGACAGACTCGGGAGACTTGTGTACTGGATACGCAGTCGTAGATGACAAAGGTATCATAGAAGCTGAACCCCTGGGCCTACCGCACTCAGCACAAGTTGCTGAGCTGGTCGCCCTATCCAGAGCGTGTGAATTGGCTAAGGGTAAGTCAGCCAATATTTATACAGATCCTAGGTATGCCTTTGGAGTAGTGCATGATTTCAGGGTCCTATGGCGCCTCAGAAATTTCATGACGGCAGCTGGCACACCTGTAGCGCATGCATCCCATAAAAAAATGCTTCTAACAGCGATACAGGAACCTGACAGAGTGGCTGTTATCAAGTGCAAAGCACACACTTACAGTCAAGACCCAGTGTCACTTGGTAACAGCCGGGCAGACGAAGCTGCTAAAACAGCAGCCAGCACCCCCATACAGACAGATATCACACAACTGATGGTATTCAATACCGTCAACACACAAAAATTAAGTGAAATGAAAATTTGTGTTCTCCACAAAAAGGCAGTCTGGAGGTCAAAAGGATATGGCCAGGAGTCCTCAGGACTCTGGACAGATGGACAGGGTAAGCCAAGCTTAGCTGAGGCGGCACATGGTCTGACTCATCTGGGCAAAGAGGGTATGTGTAAGCTGGTGAGAGCCTACTGGTGTGCGCCAGGATTCTCTTCTCATGCGGGAAAGAGAGCAATGACATGTCTTACCTGCTTGAGGAAGAATATTGGAAAGTCAATACCAACAGAACCATCCCATATCCCGCCAACAGATAGCCCTTTTCAGGTAATACAAATTGATTTCATACAGTTGCCACCCTGCAGAAATTTAAAGTATGTGTTAGTTTGTATTGATGTGTTTTCAAATTGGGTAGAAGCGTTCCCCGCTGCCACAAATACTGCTACATTCACTGCAAAGAAGATCGTGCAGGAATTTGTGTGCAGATATGGTATCCCTAGGATAATTGAAAGCGATAGGGGTACCCATTTTACAGGTGAAGTCTTTCAGGTTATGTGCAAACTAATGGGAATTAATAGTAAGCTGCATACTCCGTACCGCCCACAGGCGAGTGCGAAAGTGAAAAGAGTAAACAGCACTATTAAGAACAAGGTGAGCAAAGTGATGGCTGAAACAGGATTGTTATGGCCAGAAGCTTTGCCACTTGTATTGTACAGCATCAGAACTACTCCCAGGTCCCCCCTTAACCTATCACCCTTTGAGATTCTTTTTGGTCGACAACCCCATGTAATGATTGACCCCCAGGATGATTTGAAATGCAATAATGAGGTGACTGTAAAATATATGTTTAAGATGAGCCAGCAGTTGAGGAATCAAAACAGCAATCTAAAGCTGGTGATTCCTGACCTACCAAACAGTAATTGTCATGACATTGAACCTGGGGATTATGTAATGATTAGAATTTTTTTACGCTCAGGTTGCCTTATTGACCGGTGGGAAGGACCGTACCAAGTCTTACTAACCAGCATGACAGCATTGAAGGTTGCCGAGAGAGAGACTTGGGTCCACTCGTCCCACTGTAAGAAGGTCGCTGACCCAGAGAAAGCCCATGACAAAGAGCAGAGTGTAGAGGAAATCGTATCACTGGAGTGCCTGTTCCGGGAAGGTTGAGAGGCAGGACTGTTGTCACGGCACCTGAGCACAGAGAATTACAAGACCAGAGGCGGTTGTCGCACCAAATTTCTTTTTCCTTTTTATTATTTTCTCCATCTCCCATTACCCTCCTTTCCCCCCTTCCTTGCTCCTTTTTCTCTCCCTTTAGCAAGATGGACTTACCCCAAAAGACTGCATTCCGGATTTTCCTGCTGACCCTGTTGTTGACCAGAGCAGTCTGTTTCGGTGAGAGTACCAGAGAGGTCGAGAAAGGATCTGGAATGGGTACTGATGGCAAGGACGGATTTGTAGAATTCCAAGAGCAACACATTCACTGAGCAAAGGCGAGTATCAGAAAACGATCTGGTAGTCAAGAAACTAGGAGACACTGTGAAGGGTTATTGGCTGAGGAAAATTGTATTTGTAGAAACTGTGAAAAAATAGTTGAGGACGGGTGCATCCAGAGATGTCAGTCCAGCCTTAATATCAACATGGACCGTCTTCCATTGAGTGATTATCACTCATTAGTGGGTAAGGTTTTAAACCAAACAGAATGCTGGGTGTGCTCACAAGTACCTCAAGGTCAGAGCAAGTCAGGACTAGTACCGTATCCATTAACAATAGATGAGGTACTTGAATTAAGGGGTGGGAGACCGGTGGACCAGAAATTTAATATTTCTAAGCCCCCTAGTTTGAAGCTCCACCAATATCATGTGGATAGATCCTTAGTATGTTTCAACATTTCCAATTCCCGAAAGCCGGGAAATTGGGAAGTGACATGGAATAACCAAACCATGGCATTTTCCCACAGAGCCGACAGAATGCCTGTAGACTCAGAACTTATACGCCAAATAGCCGACGGTGGAAGGTATTTTCGGTACAGGTATACGCTAGGAAGTAGGACCATGCGTGTTGGAGAAGTATCACCAGGGCACTGTGCGCATATCATACAGCCTGATACGTGTACTGAACAGATGAGAGAGTTAGGGATATGACTTTTCACTTGGAAGGTTTGTAATATGGTAATGTCATATTCTGTCCCATATGTTCTCCCCGATGATGCATATTTCATATGCGGGAGGAAGGCGTATAATTGGCTTGCCCCAAACTCAGAGGGATTGTGTTACATTGGAAGAGTGTTGCCAGAAGTTATGACCATAACCCATAATAAGATGAAAGACGTTCACCGCAATGCTCAAGCTCCTTACACTCACACTCACTATGAACACATCGTTAAGAGACACCTTATAGATAGGACAGAGCATGCAGCCTCTGATTTGATTCACAAATCCACCGGGATTCAATTCCTACTCGCGTTAGATATCACCTGTACCGCCAGAGGAATTATAAATTATAGGTATATTCATGCGCTAGCGAACCTGATAGATAATATCACCGAGATGTATGATGACACCTTCAGGTATACAGGGAGGGAATTGCAAGCTTACAAAACGGAACTGATCCAGCACAGGATGGTTCTAAATTATATCACAGCGGTGACAGGCGGGTACTGTGTCACCTTAGCAACTCAGTAAGGTGTGAAGTGCTGCACGTACATTACAAACAGCACTGAGGACCCAACCGAGGTCATAGATCAAAAGATGGACAATATCTTGCAATTGAAGTGGGAGTTCCGGAGGAGACACAAGCTTACCCTTACTGCTGTGAGTAATGAACTGACCGGCTGGGTCTCATGGTTGAACCCACGCAATTGGTTCTCAGGTTTAGGAGAATGGGCTCAAAATGTTATCGTGAGTGTAGGAAAGTTTCTCCTTTGTATCATGGGAGTCTTCGTAATGATTGGTTTGATATATTTAGATGAGTTCGATTTTTAACGCGGCGCAAGCGCAGTACCAAAGTGATGAGTTTGAGGAGCGGGGGCATTGTTACAACAACTGATTTAATTTATGACCCATCAATTGAGACAATGTTGTGACAAGACGTGATTCCACGGTCCGTTTCTTTCACCTGTTTCTCCTTTGTTTTCCCTCAAGCAAAAATACATCCATTCGGAAAAGACTCTTTGATGGACACTCTAAAGACTTTTATGGACACTCTAAAGACTTTTATGGACACTCTAAAGACTTTTATGGACATTCTAAAGACTTTGATTAACACTTTCAGCAAAGATACACCCATCCGGACAAGACTTCAACCAACACCCAAGAACGATTGCACGAATGTTATGTGAATGTATTTGTGATACGTGTCTTATCTTCATCTCTACAACCTTCAGGTAGTGACACACATAGTCAACAGGTGATATAGATACATATATTAGCATTCACATGTTTTTCCCCCTCCATGTATCATCAACTAAATGTGCACCCCATTTGTTGGAACAAGAAGCCGAAAAGAGCTTGGTAGTGTTTGTTGGCCCACTTACAGACCCTTAATACGGGATAAGAAGGATTTAATGTATACTTCGCAATACCTCGAAGCTTATCTAAAACATGTACGGCACGATGATACATGCCCCTCAGACATGGATTTCATACATACATGCTTTTACTATCCCACTAGGCCATACATTTCCCGCATATTCCTCTCCTCCTACCATCCAATTATTTTATAGATATTGTATTGTATATTTTTCTGTTTAATGTTTAGATAGTGGCAGTTATTGTTGACTGCCAAAGGGTGGACTGTCAAAGTCGAAAAATATTGTAATGCATGCCTAACGTACTAACCCCATGCACATGCCCGCTGCGCGGGCACTCAGTCTGCCGTGCGTGCGCTTATCCGCAATTTGCGTAACGGAGCTTTTCACGGCCATGCGCCTTAGCGCGTGGTATGCGCATTTACGGTAGAGTTTGTGAATGCATAGAGGGTTATTAGAACATTGCATATTTAACCCAAATAGTGTACATTTTAGATATAGTTCCCCTAGACCATGTCAGCGAGTATTAATAGTTTAAACAGTTCCTGGACAGAGAGATTCGCCTTTGCATGATAGGAAGGGTCAGATAAAGGTTGGAAAGTGATGTCTAGTATCCAGCTGTAGGGTATTTTGAGGGTAACATTCCAGTGTTGGTTAGAGAAAGATCGCTTGTTCCTGCATAAAGTTATGTACAAAAGTAGAACATGAACATTAACTGTATTTACTGTATTTTATGTATGCGGCGGGAATCCAGAGGATACAGCAGTTGGGGAAAAACATCGCCCACCCTTTCAAATCCACCTATGACCTTTGCTGTAATGTAGAGACACATCCCTGTGTCCAATGGACAATGAGATTACAGTGACCATTGTATTGTGTATGCTTGTTGTGTATAAAAAGACCATTGTTGCCTGGCCGGTCAGAAGACTCTGAACGCTATCTGTATGACCAGCGGAGGATCGGCTGGGTTGCGCTTGTGAACATTCTCACGTATGTACATTCTCTGTGGCCATTATTCTGTTTAGATTTACTTGATAGCCTGTAGTGTATGATTTGTATTGTTTTACCTTTTGGAATTAATCCACTGAGGCCTTAGAACCCTGTGGTTGCAACTACAAATCAGTGTTGTGTTTTCACTTTCCTGCATGGGCTTTATAGTGTATTAATCTGTATAAGGTGTATAAGCATTGATAAGGTGTACGCACTGCGGGTACTTTGTATCGCCAGCGCTACTTAAGGTTTAAAGGTATTACATCATTGCAGTACTTTGCTGTTAAGAGTTTAAAGTGTAAGCATATCATTACATTGTACCATTAACAAGGTGTAAAGGTTATCCATTGTGTGTGCGCACGCTGAGCGTACTCTGTACACTCAGCGCGGCGAGTGTACGCCAAGTGCGTACCACGTGCGGGACTCTGTACGCAAATAGCGTACAAAGTGCGTAGCACGTGTATTCAGTCTAGCGGCCATAATGGCTCCACGGTAAAAGTGTATTTAGAGGTATAGCATTGCGGTCTAAGATAATATCAACATTATCAATAGTATACTTGACGACACAGAGGTAGGTACAGCAGTGGCCTACTGTACCGTAATGCTATATATTATATACTGGTGGTCAGCAAACTGTGCAAAACTGAAATGCACCACAGGTATGGATGGATAGTATACTTGACGACACAGAGGTAGGTACAGCAGTGGCCTACTGTACCGTAATGCTATATATTATATACTGGTGGTGAGCAAACTGTGCAAAACTGAAAAGCACCACAGGTATGGATGGATAGTATACTTGACGACACAGAGGTAGGTACAGCAGTGGCCTACTGTACCGTAATGCTATATATTATATACTGGTGGTCAGCAAACTGTGCAAAACTGAAATGCACCACAGGTATGGATGGATAGTATACTTGACGACACAGAGGTAGGTTCAGCAGTGGCCTACTGTACCGTAATGCTATATATTATATACTGGTGGTCAGCAAACTGTGCAAAACTGAAATGCACCACAGGTATGGATGGATAGTATACTTGACGACACAGAGGTAGGTACAGCAGTGGCCTACTGTACGGTACTCCTATATATTATATACTGGTGGTCAGCAAAATTATGCACTGTACTCCTACTAAGTATATACTACAATGCAGCACAGATATGGAGTATTTTTCAGGCAGACAAGTTAACGTATACTGGTGGTCACTGGTCAGCAAAACTCTGCACTGTACTCCTCCTATATAATATTATACTGGTGGTCCCCAGTCCCCACAATAAAGCAGTGTGAGCACAGATATATGCAGCACACTGAGCACAGATATGGAGTGTTTTTCAGGCAGACAACGTATACTGGTGGTCACTGTCAGCAAATCTCTGCACTGTACTCCTCCTATATAATACAGCTGCTCCCCAGTCCTCACAATTAAGCAGTGTGAGCACAGATATATGCAGCACACTGAGCACAGATAAGGAGCGTTTTTTTCAGGCAGAGACCGGATAAAACTGGTGGTCACTGATCAGCAAAACTCTGCACTGTACTCCTCCTATATTAATAATACAGGTGCTCCCCAGTCCCCACAATTAAGATATAAGCAAGCACAAATATTTGCATCAACAATGAATAAACGGAGATGACGCCAGCCACGTCCTCTCCCTAACATTTCCAATGCACGAGTGAAAATGGCGGCGATGTGCGGCTGCTTATATAGAATCCGAATCTCGCGAGAATCCGACAGCGGGATGATGACGTTCGGGCGCGCTCGGGTTAACCGAGCCATACGGGAGAATCCGATTATGCCTCGGACCCGTGTAAAATGGGTTAAGTTCGGGGGGGGGGGGGGGGGGGGTTCGGTTTCCGAGGAACCGAACCCGCTCATCACTAATAAGAATTAAATACTGTATAAATATTTATTTATAGGGAAATTACACAAAAATGTAATTGGTTCATGTTGTTTAATCCCAGGTATTGGCATAGTTTTGGTATGCCCTGGCAGTTTATGGGGCTAACTACATGGTCACACATTATGTATTTTTCCCACAAGTTTTATGGTGATTTTCTCTAACCACTTAACTGACAATTTATTTCTCCAAAAACCGCTCCGAAATTGTCGGGGTTTTTATTGAGTGAATTAGGTGAAGAACATGACTTTAACCCTATCCCAAATTACTTTAGTTAAAAAAAGGAAAACAAATATTTCCCCCAAACATTGAAACATCGATCGGGAACATTGCGACCATCGGAACATCAACGACCATCGCGGCTTTCATTTTGAAAGCCAGGTCAGCCTGCAGGTATACAGGGGGGGGGGGGTCTGGGGGTGGCTTGGGAGGGTTCATTTACTCTCCCATCGGCTGACATTGTCTGCAGCCACTGGAGGGGGGATCCTGCCGCGCTGACCGATCAGCAGTAATCGGCAGCATGGTAGACACATGGGGAGAGTGCCTCTGACAGCAGCAGCGGAGGGAAGTTTATCTTCCCTGCCACTGCTAACACTCTCTATCTGACTGGTCGCATCCTGTGCGATCAGGTCAGATAGAGCACTTGCAGGCATGGTTGCATCTGATGCGACCATGTCAGGCAAGTGGTTAAACAAGTCTGTTATTGCTGTTAATGTACGATGTGCTTGATATTGCTGTTATGTCATAGAATGGAACTCATGTTGATGTCTATGTATTATAGAGTTTTCTCCTATTAAATGTCATTTGTGTGTGATAAAGTTATAGATGACTCCACTTATTCACAGAGCTGAGGTTGTGGGTTTGATTTCCACCATTGCCCTAACTATGTGGAGTTTGTATATTCTCCCCGTGCTTGCGTGAGTTTCCTTCAGGTACTCTGGTTTCCTCACCCAGATTAATTGGCTCCCGACATAAATTAACTCTAGTGTGTGTGCGTGTACATGTGATAGGGAACATAGGGCCTAATTCAGTAATGATTGCATGTGCAAAGCTTTGCAAATGCAATCCTTAGCAACGCAAATGCAGGTAGAGGTGCATAACACATCCTTCCTGCATTTGCGATCTCTAAACTGCGATCCGATCACAGTTCTGTGACTTCAGGCTGAGAACTTACTCAGACTAGCAGTCGCAGTCCTTGGCCTCATCACTCCCGCTTCCATGACCGTTGGGCGCCCGCACCCCTCCCTCCAAATGCCTCTGTGTGCTCTTAGCAATAAAAGTAAGGTGAGTGCGACATATATTAATAATACTGTACAATGTAGATCGCCACAGTATGGAGGGCACAGCCCTGTGCCCCTAGCCGTCGGCTGAACATCTGTTCTGGGCTGTACTTGACTCATCTTCTAGGTCAGGGGCAGCCTGGGATTCTCCCAGATGCTCTTCCCACTCTCCCATCTCCTCCTTCTCTGCATTGAGCAGGAAAACACCACAGTGCGAGGAGTATGTGCCTTGTATGATGGCGGGGAGCACAGGATATGGATTGATAGCTACCCTCCAACCCCAATACTCATACTGTAGTTCAAATAGTCATAAACTGCTCACATGTATGGTGCCTGGGCAAAGAAAAAGTGAATTACCAGAGAAAAAGACTAATGTTCATGTATTTGGGTTGGGTATGCGTGACCGGCAGTCAGGAGACCGCCGTTCAGTATACTTCTGGCAGGATCCCGGCTGTGATGCCGCTGCAGGGAGCGAGGCAACAAGCCACTTGCACAGGTTCTATTCCCCTTCTATGGGTGTCGTGAACACCCACAGGTGGGAACAGTCCCTCTTGGTCGGCATGCTGACTGTCGGGATTCTCATGGGGCGGGATGTAGGGGGAGGTAATGTGACCGGCGGGCTCACATTCCTACATCCTATGTATTTACCTTACTTGTGTTTCCAGAGTGAGCTTATTTATACCCCATTTAGACAGAAACTGAAATTACCGGGTGAAGCAGTCCCACCCATTAATTTCATGAAACACACGGGTCCTTTTTCTGTGTGAAAAGGTCAACCCGGGTTAAAATTCCCAGTACTTCGACCCTGGAATTGACCAGGGTCGGAGACACAGGAATTTTGACACAGGTTGACCCCCTTTCACACAAACAAAATACCCGTGTTGATCTGCAATCGGTAATTTGTTTGTCTGTGTGAAAGGGGGGTCAGGAAAGTCCCGCCAAAATGACCTGGCATTGAAATGCCAGGTAATTGCTGGGACTTTCAGACTTTTCTGTCTCAAAGTGGTATAAATAACCAGTATTTGCATTCTGGCAGACTTTGAAAGAATAGTTTTCAAGGAGCATCAATTTCTTATTCCCCTTATGTTTCACACTGGGCGTGCAGCCTTCAGTGGTAGAGGTGGAAGGCATGGAAACATGAGGAGCTTCTGCAATACTGTAGACCTGCTCTCTTTGACATTTATTGAGTGCTGCGGCTGTAAAATAAGGTCAGTTTGTTTGTCAGTAAGTGGAATCTGTGTCAGTAAGGGGTGTCTGTAAGAAGTGTCTGTGTCAGTAAGTGTGTGTCAGTAAGTGATATCTGTCAGTAAGGGCTGTTTGTGTCAGTAAATGTGATTGTGTCAGTAAATGTGGTTGTATCAGTAAGGTGTGTCAGTTAGTATGTATGTGCTAGTAAGTGTGTCTGTATCAGTGCATTTGTGTCAGTAAGTGGAATCTGTTTTAGTGAGGGGTGGCTGAATCAGTAAGTGGTATCTGTCAGCAAGGTGTATTTTTGCCTGGTGTTTGTGTCAGTAAGTTGTATCGTGTCAGTAAGGGGTGTCTGTCATTAAGTATTTATGTGGCAATTAGTGATGCCTGTGTCCGTAATGGGTATCTGTTAGTAAGTTGTGTCTGTGTCAATAAATCTGTGTATCAGTAAGTGTTTGTCAGTAAGGTGTTTTAGTATGTGTCAGTGGTGTGTGTCAATAAGTGGTGTGTATGTGTGTCTGTATCAGTGTGTTTGTGTCAGTAAGTGAAATCTGTGTCAGTGGCTGGTGTATGTGTCGTAAGTGGTGTCTGTCAGTAAGTATGTCTGTCAGTAAGTGGTGTCTGCTCCATATTGCCCCATCTTTTCTAATCTTTCCACATCTGCTCTGTTTTTCCCCACCATTGCTCCCATTTCTACCTCTGTGTATGTTGATACAGCTCTCTGTATTATATGGTGATCACTGTGATGCTCCTTGCATGATATGGCGGTCACTGGTGCTCTGTATTATATGGTAGCCACAAACTTTAATTTGTTATAGTTAACTATTAATTGGTTGAAAGTAGGCTATGATCTTGCTATGATCTTCATGGAGATAGCCACACTCATGGCACAGGCCACATGCCCTATTTAGACCACAGCACACATATCACATCACTAGTCACACCACCACAGCACTTGTCACACCTCCTTCTGAGACACACAATAGGCCCTTCCTAAATTTCAGCTCCAGGCCCATGTGAACCTTAATCTGGCACTGGAAAAGGGTGTTGACATAACATCATTACCAGTGCATGGTTTGTGTCTTGCATGAACGATGATGCCCAAATGGACAATTGGATCAAAATTTGGATTGCACTACCAGCGTATAGAATTTAATAAACTACAAAAATGGTCCTGTCACTTTTTACCATATCTGCTATGGGTGCTCCTCGGGTAACACCAAGAACCATGGATTAATATTTACTAAGATTAAGACATCTCAAATGTACATCTCTATAGATTTACCAAATTTGTAACACTCATTTATATTTACAACCGTGAAAATCAGAAACTTCCATGTGAAGAATGGGTAGAACAGCTGCTTTTACAGTATATAAATTGATAGGTTTCAACAATTCAGGATAGTTCAGCTGTAGGAATTAAATAACTAACTAAATAAATAAATAAATATATGACCATTGAATTTACATAAATGTATTTTTTGCATAATATTTAAAACATTTAGTATTATTTACCATGGGCACTACAAAACAAAATACTGTAATAAGTTTGGTGTATGTTTGCCTGGATGTAGTAGGGTATGCCAGCAGCTGGGCTCCCGGTGGCCAGCATACCAGCGCCGGAATCCCAACCACTGGCATACTGACAGCTGGGCGAGTGCAAATGAGCCCCTTGCAGGCTCGCTGCGCTCGCCAAGCTGTGGGCACGGTGGCACGCTACGCACGCCGCTCTATCTATTCTCCCTCCAGGGGGCTCGTGGACCCCCAAGAGGGAGAAAAGGTGTTGGTATCTCAGTTGTTGGTATTCCGGCACCAGTATACTGTGCGCCGGTATCCCGACAACCGGCAAACTGAAGACCACCCGTTTGCCTAACTCATTCTTTGGGCACACCTTCAATATACTTCAGTATAGTTCACCCAATCGAATATTAAAAGCCCAAGATGATAGAGTACATTATAGTTAACTTCTGATTTTGCATTAATAAGGCTCCTCTGTGTTCTACCAGTCATGTTTAGCATGCACAACAATATTGTGCAAATATTTACACCATACATCCACAATGATAATGAGACTGGCTTCCCTGGGTTTCCATATAACACCCTCAGGGCATGACAACACTCACTGCCCCTTAGATTCTTATAAATGCATTTTACCAGTGATTGCACAGAAGTCCATACTTTAGTTTAGTTTTATCTAGGATGAAAAGTGGGGGCAATCTTATCCCTCCAGTTAAGCAGTCTATTAGTTAAGGTAAAACAGTAAACAGCCCTTAAGGAGAGGGAACCCCTATCTTGATGTGTGTGCTGAGATTTTTCCTGTTAGTGTCTGGGGCAGGGAGATTATAGAATTCTTGTGGTCTGAGAGCTGGGTCTGGCTGGGAAGGTGTTAGTTGCTGGAGATGACACGGAAGGAGTGTGGAGGAAGCTTGAAGGCTATATCCGCTACTGCTCATGAAGCAAGGAAACAGAGAGGAACAGAAGAGGTTACTGAATAGTAGACTTCGACTGTAGTGTAGATGCTCTGGTAAAAATGAGCCGTAAGTCATCATCAGGTAGAGAACAATAGTAAACTTTATTGTACCAGAACTGAAATAGTGACTGGACTAGAACCAGACAGATGACTGGACTGGAACAGAATTGATGGCCACACTTGAACAAGATTGGTGACCAGACTGGATTGGTTAATGGACTGAAACTGGATACAGATGTACAGATGGAGCCACGCTAATCATGGCTCTGTCTGTGTCTGGGCACACCAGCCCGGGCGCGCATATCGCTGCGTCTGGGGTGTGCGTGAGTCCGTGATGTGCACGCGCCCCATTCACTAGACTGGGAGTGTCTTTGTGCACTCCCGGCATAACTAGGTGGATGGATTGCCTAGTCATGGCAGGAGCGCTTGTATGCAATGGGGCTGCACTAGATGAGTGAGGCTCCATCTGTATCCACACTCATCGTGGCTGCAGCTAGGCACAGGTGCGCCTCATTAGCAACTATGCGCATGCATGCTGGCATGGGTGTGCATCTTGGTCGCACCCATGCCCTGCTGACATTGCACTGAGTGGTAGTAGGCACATCCCAGTGTACTAAGGCATGTGTGCGACTAGTTGTGTTGAGAGTACCCGTGCATCCACATTGCAGCCACAATGAGTGTGGCTACATCCATAGGTAATCAGACAGAAACTGGATTGATGACCGGACTGGAACCAAATGTGATCATATAGTGATCACTGTTTCCCAAGGTTTCCCCAACTTTAGTGTTTGATATAATGTCCACATTATTGGTAATAACTAGGTCTAGAATAGTTTTACCTCTAGTTGTGTCCTCGACTAATTGAGTCAAGTATTGATCCTTTAATGTATTTAAGAACCTGCTGCTTCTAGTTTTTACACATGAATCGTCACTCCAATTTATATCAGGATATTTAAAATGCCCTAACACTAGGATGTTCCCATTACCGCAGATTTTTCAATTTGTTGTAAGAGTTGTTCCTCCTCATGTATGTTAATATCTGGTTGCTTGTAGCACGTGCCAATAGTTAGTTTCTTTGCTTCAGTGCCCCCACTAGTGATCTTAACCCATAGTGACTCCACGTTATCTCCAGTCCCCTCATAAATAACATCTATTAAGTATGGTTTTAGAGATGGTTTAACAAAGAGACATACCCCTCCTCCCCTTTTGGTAACCCTGTATCTCCTAAAAAGAGATTATCCCTTCAGATTTGCAACCCAGTCGTGAGAGTCATCCCACCATGTTTCAGTAATACCTATAATCATACTGAGACTTTGATACAAGCCATTCCAATTCCACCATTTTACCTGATAGGCTCCTTGCATTAGCAAGCATACATTTTATCTTAGTATTTTCCTTGCCCGTTTGTTTTAGTGGTATCTTATCTAAATTTACAAGTGCCTTTCTAGAATTACCCTTACTGACTGTTTTTCTTTTCCTACCATTTCCACCCCATCATACTTAATACTGTCTTCCTCACTACTATTGGTGATTAAATGCTGCACTCGGCCCTATTCGTTGTGTGGGTGTCTCCTATATATACAATAGGAAAATGGCCAATGTGTAGAAATATGGACCTTGCACAATATATGTAATAAATCTTTACTGATCAATTCAAAAAGTAATTAATGACATAGATCTTCCAAACAAATGAGAAATATAAGTAACGTAAGGATTAAATGCAGTTAATCAGGGTATTGCTCCCAACACAAACCCGGTCAATACCCACGAACACCGTGAAGAACTACTCCCATAAGGTATACCTAAGTGCAAGTAGCTACTCGGACGAGCGGGACGCCACCGTCCGAAGGACATTCAAGACTGTGTTTCCCTTAGTTTTTTTGGTCACTCACCAAGGGTAAAGTACCACTCACATTACCGTGTTGACCAGAAGGTTAATATTACTTGTTGCGGGACATTATACTCTAATTTACTTTACTTTGAATTTATTTGCAGGATTAACTGCATTTAATCCTTACGTTAATTATATTTCTCATTTGTTTGGAAGATCTATGTCATTAATTACTTTTTGAATTGATTAGTAAAGATTTATTACATATATTGTGCAAGGTCCATATTTCTACACATTGGCCATTTTCCTATTGTATATATAGGAGACACCCACACAACGAATAGGGCCGAGCACAGCATTTAATCACCAATCAATGTTTATAGGTTAGTCACCTAAGTGCTGCAGCTAGCCCGAACAGGTATACTCGGTGCGCAGAGTCACAAACTTTCTGTACTATTTCTTCCTCACTACTATCTCTATTTGACTTATTAAGACCTACTATAGCCCCCCTGATGTTAGTTAAATCCCTTATGCTATGGTCATCAATATCCATATACCGTATTGTAAAGCCATAACCGTCAGTGGGTAATAAATTGGGAAAATCTTGGACAATATCTGCATCAGTAATTTTGGTGTTGTCAGCGTCCGGAGTCTTACCGGTATGCTGGGGCCGCGGGGCTGGCTTCTCTTGCGGTGTGCAGGCAGTGGTGGAGGTGGGCTGCTGCATCGGGTCCGTGGGCAGCAGTGGCGGCGGTGAGGGGGTCCGCTTGTGGCAGTGGGACGCTCTTGCTGAGCCGTTGCTAGGAGACCAGAGGCAGTGAGCAATAGGGCTTTGCAGAAAGGTCTGCATTACTGGGCAGCGCCATGTTGGAGACCAAGTTTTAAGCATAGTTCCTGTTTCCTGTTTCTTCCAGCCAATCCAGGGGAAGCTCTCCCTATAAAAGTAGGCTGGTTTAGGACAGGGACGGTAGTGCTTCAAGTTACAACCCTGTTGTCTTGTTAACCCAATTGGAGCTCCCTTCTTCTTCTCTTCTCATCCCTGCACTACTCGACTCTGGAGCCGCCGAAAGCTTCATTACATCAGCTCTGGTCAAATGATCTGGAATACAAACGGTTCCTTTGGATCGTACCATTTCTGTTACTGCGGTGGATGGAAGTTATTTCCCTGAGGGTATTATATCCCTTCGTGCTATTCCTCTCAAGATGAAGGTCGGAGTTCTTCATTCAGAAAAAATCTCTTTCCTTGTAATCCCTAAAGCCTCTCATGAACTGATCCTAGGGTTTCCATGGTTAATCAGACACAATCCCCATATAGACTGGCAAACTATGGATGTTCTCTCTTGGGGACAAGATTGCTTCCAGAACTGTTTACCTTTAGAAAGACCACTCTGTTCTTCCAGTCCTTCCAGCCTTCCTGTGGAATACCAGGCCTTTCAAGATGTTTTCAGTAAGCATGGGGCGGACACCTTGCCCCGGCATCGTACTTGGGATTGTCCCATTGAGCTAGTACCTGGTAAGACTCCTCCCCAAGGTCGAATCTACCCTCTCTAACTTCCTGAGACACAGGCCATGTCGGAGTATATTCAGGAGAACTTGGATAAAGGGTTCATCAGGTCTTCCACATCTCTGGCCGGGGCAGGGTTTTTCTTCATCAAAAAGAAGGATGGGGGTTTGCGGCCCTGTATTGACTATAGAGGTCTCAATGACATAACAATTAAGAACAGATATCCATTACCCCTTATTCCAGAACTGTTCGACCGTGTTAAAGGAGCTACTGTATTTACTAAGCTGGACTTACGGGGGGCCTACAATCTTATACGTATTCGCACAGGTGACGAATGGAAGATGGCATTTAATACCCGCGGTGGCCATTATGAATACCTGGTAATGCCTTTTGGCCTATGTAACGCCCCAGCCGTCTTTCAAGAGTTCGTTAACGAAATCTTCAGAGACCTCCTCTATGTCTGCTTGGTAGTGTAATTTGATGACATCCTCATTTTTTCTAGGTATCTGAAGACCCATCGGGAACAAGTCAGAGAAGTGCTAACTCGGTTATGAAAGAATCAATTATTCTGAAAATTGGAGAAGTGCACTTTCGAAGTACCCACGATTCCTTTCCTCAGTTACATTGTTTCAGGGCAGAGGTTACAGATGGACCCCGCTAAAGTCCAGGCGATTCAGGATTGGGCACTTCTAGCTACCCTTAAAGGAGTTCAACGTTTCCTGGGGATCGCTAACTTCTACCGAATGTTCATTCAAAATTATTTTTCTGTCATAGCTCCCATAACCGCATTACCTAGGAAAGGAGCCGATCCGGCCAAGTGGTCTCCTGAGGCTTTGGAAGCCTTTACGTCTTTAAAGGAGGCCTTCATGACCACTCCAGTTCTTCGACAACCTGATCTCAGCCGTCCGTTTTTGGTGGAGGTTGATGCCTCTACTGTAGGAGTAGGAGCAGTATTATCCCAGCTCTTCGAGGACAAGAAGGTCCATCCTTGTGCGTTCTTCTCGCGAAGATTTCCCCCGCTGAACAGAATTACGCTATTGGGGAACAGGAATTACTGGTGATTAAGTTAGCCTTTGAGGAGTGGAGGTATTTGTTGGAGGGAGCTCAGCATCCAATATCGGTAACCATGGATCACAAGAACCTCCTGTATCTACAGTCAGCCCGATGTCTGACCAAGTTTTAAGCATAGTTCCTGTTTCCTGTTTCTTCCAGCCAATCCAGGGGAAGCTTTCCCTATAAAAGGGGGCTGGTTTAGGACAGGGACGTCAGTGCTTCAAGTTACAACCCTGTTGTAGGTGCTTTAGCCTGTGCTCCCAGGATCCCTGTCGTATTCTGGTAACTCCTGATCCTGTTTGGTCGGTTCTCTGTTGCTGCTGCAGTCCTGCTGTTCCTAACCTGCTACTGCCTGTGGAAGCGCTCCTGGAAAACCCAGTCCAGTAAGACTCTTTGGGCACAGTCAGCCCCGGGTCTTCTGTCTCGTCTTTCAAGCCACACTCCACAGATCTACGTCACCAGCCATGTCTTTGTACCACCGACCACAACCTGCAGATTGTTATCTTCAGTCTCATCCTCCAAACCACAGTCTACAGTCCTTGTCTCCAGCCACGTCTTCAACCACCATCCACAGTTCCACAGTTCATTATCTACAGTCTCGTCTTTCAAATCACAGTCAACAGTTCTTTGCCTCCAGCCACGTCTTTTAACCACTATCCACAGGTCCACAGTTCATTATCCACAACCTCATCTTTCAAGCCATAACCTGCAGTTCTTTATCCGCGACTATGTTCTTTAACCATCGTGCTCCAGCCACAGTTCTCTACCTCAGCCCTGTACATAATAAATATTATTCATTGACTCTCAACCCCACCTACGTTCTTCATTGCTCCGTGTCCCATGCGAAGGAACTATATCCAACCCCCTCATCTTGTTCACCCACAGCCACCTACCTCCTCGGGCAAGTCTCAGCTGCCAGATCCTAAAACTTTGCTAGACGTGACAGGTGTCAATACCCATGCAAATACCCTTGCCGGCTGAACTTTCACTTCCCCCTTCTCCACCTCAAAATTGTTCACTACTCCCATCCTTACTGTTCTCTTTGTTTGACCCATAGCATTGAGCTAAACCCTCCCCCCAGGCTCCTAGTTTAAAAGCTCCTCCAACTTTCTAGCCATCCTGCCCCCCAGCACCGCAGCCCCCTCCTCATTCAGGTGCAATCCGTCGCAACAAAAAAGATGGCACCTGATTGAGAAGTCCGCCCAGTGTTCCAAGAGCAGAAACCCCTCCTTCCTACACCAGACTCAAAGCCACACATTTACCTCCCTAATCTCCCTCTGCCTCCCTGGGCTAGCGCGTGGCACTGGTGATATTTTGGAGAATATTACCCTAGATGTCCTTGCCTAATTCCCTATAGTATTTCTTAAGGACATCCCACTTACCATTAACTTTGTCGTTGGTGCCGACATGCACCTAGACCACCGGGTCTTTTCCAGCCCCTCTCAACAATCTGTCTACCCGGTCCGCGATGTGCCGTACTCGAGCACCCGGGAGACAACAGATCATACGGCAATCATGGTCCCGGTAACAGGTACTTCACTATCTTTTTCCACATCTGTACCGGAGGGACCACTACTCTGGTTGCTAGAGAGAATAGATTCCTCCGCCTCCGTCACGTCTTCACTGCCATCCCCAGAATACTCATCCAGTCTGGCGAATTTGTTGGGGTATGTCCTATCTCACCCTCCCCTCTTCTTCCTTCTAACCATGACCCAGCTGCCTACCTGATCATCCTCATCTACCAGTGTTCCCCCCTGCAACTCCTCCACCTTTCTATTTAAACTTTGCTCAAGATTGTGAATGTCCCTCAGTCGTGTAACGGTCCACTCTAGATCAGTTACCTGGGCTACCAGGATGGCCATTTGCTCACATCTCGCACAGATGTACCCGCACTCAGACTGTTGTTCCAGGGGCGCATACACCATGCACAACACGAACTGAGTGAGATCCTCAATCATGGCCCCACCCATTTTTTAAAAAGTGTTAACTCCCTGTTACCTTCAGAAAACCAAAAAGAGAGGGACAATATATAAGTTCAATATATGAGACAATTTATACAAAACCAATTGAATTTATACAATACAACAGACAGTAACTGAAAATATAATCAAGGAGAGGGAGAAAAAAAATGGTGACTGGACTGAAACTGGATTGGTTACTTTACTGGAATCGGATGGGTAACCAGACTGGAACTGGATGTGTATTAGAGCAGAGTCTTTGAGTCAACCAGCACAGAGCTGTAATTACAGAGTAGCAACACTGTACTGGCCAATTGGTAGTGTCCAGGAAGTTCCCATTATTAAAGCTACTGCCTGTCCATTTAATGATGCAGGCAGCTGGCTAGAGGTAGTGTACTGAGTGTATGAAAATAGCCGGGTGACAGAATCCATCATGGCTGTGCCCTTGCACTGATTCTAGATGGAAGTCTGACGTGGAGTATGCATTGACATGTGGAGAGACTGAAGGCCTTTTGTAGGGAACACTGAGCAGAGAGAGTATTGTGCTACAGAGGGTAATACCTGAGGATAGCAGCATGCTGCAAGTGGTGATATGCTGATGCAGCACAGGCAGCCCTCAGTGACAGTCACGTCAAACACCACATCAGTACGTAACTCTTTATAAATCTCAGGAGTGTGACATTTACTTGGGAGTGCAAGCATACCACATCTGTTGCTACTGTAGTTAGCCATTCAAGTCAACTTCTACCCTTTGTCATACTGTATTAGTGATAACATAAAATACACCTCCCTTTCCAGTAGTAACTTAAATCATTGAGACATGTTTTTACAATAAATACTTGGCTTCTCTCGGGTATAATCCATGTGGTACACAATTTTCTTTTGATATGATATGATAGGATAGAGTACAGAGAGCTTACAGCTTTACTGTAAATGTCTAGTGGTGATTAATATTAAATGAATTATGGTCTTTTATTGTGCATGTACTGCTGCCTGCCAGCTAAATTAAAGTTTAATTCCATTATGAAAAAAGGATGAAGACACTAAGAATTGAAGATTGCATTGTAATGGTTTTGTACAAGATGAGAACATTCAGGCTGTACTCCAAAAATTCTCCATGAGAATCCTGTTGTTGTTTTTATTTCAACAAATACCTTACTTTGTATCAGCAATATAGTTTCTAATATATTTATTGGTTTTGTGAAATTGTCTTTTCAGTGTTTGTATAATATGATGAGAAATGTGCATTAGTATTATCTGAAGGTCGAAACTATTCTGTGTAGGCCACATGGGCATTTTTGAATGCCACTTTTTTTACTAGAAATCTTTGTCTTTATGAAAGCACTGTATCAAACGATTCTTTATTTGCTAAAATATTGAATTCAACAATTAACTGCACATCATACTTGAGAAATAGAGGCAGTTATTCCAATTCAATTAAATAACACAATAACAATATTCAATTTTATTTAGTAGCTTTTTATTGTTTGCATCGTTACAAAATTGAACTTTGGTCCTAAATTGTATATAGTTAAATCCAGTGATTTGTAATATACAAACAGAAGAGGATGTTTTATGTAGTGAAGTATTAGCAGTCATGACACACAAATGCTTTTATGTGTGATAAATGAAGGGAATGTTGAAATTATCAAGAAGCCGTGCAATTGTTAGTAAAAATGTATTGGATCATTTTTCCCCACGTAATAATCTATTGCCACAGCTCATTTATAATGGTGCGTTCCATAAGATTACAGTTGTTCATTTTAATAGTACATCTGTGATTTACTTAATAAAACAGAGGTTTAAAGTAGGCTGCATTCATAAAAGGAAGTGTAAAATGATGATACACAGTATGTTTCTCATGTTCAGGATGGATTTAACAATTACAGTATTTCAAGAAAGATGCTACCTTATACAGATATTTCAATCTGTAGGGGTGGCAACAGTGAGCCTCTATTATCCAATAAATAATCTAATATATTTTTTTTTATCTTAGTGAAGATTTAGGAGCATATTTGTCATTGCTTTTACATACTGTCTTTTATGGTCACATTGCAAATTGATCATACACATTGGATCATGGAATGAATCAAAGTTTCTGAACCAGGACTTGAATCCAATAACTTGCTGTCCCAGCAAAGGAATCAGAAAGCATCAGAAAAGCATTGTATACCTTGTTGTCTTTAAGAAGGATATGCGCAATCCCAGACACTAGTTTGGGCAGGCACAGAAACAGTAGATGGCCATGATTTGTGAATTAAATAACATAGAGTTCAGTCTGAGGATGAATTAAACATTACAAAATATTTAAAAAAAATTACTTATAATCTGGCAAATTCTGTGACATTCAACATGTCATCATGAGAATTTCGACATTGTTATGTTGACATTGAACATATCAATATGTTCATGATGTCAATGGTGCTTTGGGTCTTATCCTCATCCCTAAACCTAACCCCAGCGCTAACACAAATTTAATGGTAACCCTAATACTAATGGAAATGTTAACATTATGACAATTTTTACGTTTCTGATGTACTGTAGACATTCTGCAGTGTTGACTTTTGTAGGTGTAATTTTAACCGTTGTCGCCAGATGCAGAATAAAGCAAAAAATTAGATAACTTTGAATCTGGAATAAACCGTGCTGAAATGCTAGGGATGCAAATACATTTTTTTTATTATTATTATTATTATTTTTTTGCATGCAAGGTAAATACTTGCTGTTTTTGCATGTACTGTAGTGCACTAATACTTGACAGCTTTGCTTTTACACTGCAAAGTCAGATTTCAGTTTGGACATGCCACTACCTAATCTAAATCTATTCCACATACAGTATAAAATGTTTTTGACAATGAACAATGGGGTAATTCTGAGTTGATCGCAGCAGCAAGTTTGTTAGCAATTGGACAAAACCACGTGCACTGCAGGGGGGGCAGATATAACATTTGCAGAGAGAGTTAGATTTGGGTGGGTTATATTGTTTCTGTGCAGGGTAAATACTGGCTGCTTTATTTTTACACTGCAATTTAGATTTCAGTTTGAACACACCACACCCAAATCTAACTCTCTCTGCACATGTTACATCTGCCCCACCTGCAGTGTACATGGTTTTGCCCAATTGCTAAAAAATTTGCTGCTGTGATCAACTCAGAATTAGTCCCAATATTACATGATCTTTTTTGGTTTCTCTTCCTCAGAATAAGCCCCACAATGTCTACCACCTGGGTTTTAGAGGACACTGAAACCTACAATTTTCCACACAAAATTAGATTAGTCACTCTAGATGTCCAGATAGAAGACCCACTCCAGGATAGCACATCATTCTCTATATAAAGATCCCCCATTCTATTCTGGATACAGGTAAAAAAATCTCCTAACATAGGAGGGGGTCCCTGAGAGCATGTGTGAAGAGGGGCGAGAGATGGAATCACCTTTTGGTTGCTTTTGTTTTAGTCTTTATTTCTCTTGTATTTTTTTGTTTATTTTTATATTTGATACTCATTATTTGATCCTGACATATGGTGCTTTACTTTGATGGAGATACAGTAGTGAGTGCAGAGCCCCTGTGATTTTTATTTAAACAATGTGGTCACATTCTGTGTTGCACCCCAAATCTAGGATTGATGAGTGCAAATCTAGGAATGAAATAGTGCTTTTTGTTTATTAGAATATTTTTTTTAAATTACTTTTTTAATTAATCTTTTTGTGATCACATTTTCTCATGCTCTCTTAGTAATAGCTTGTGTCAGCTGTTTTCCTAGGTGCTTTACAACATGTGTGTTGGTAACTGTCTCACCGATAGAAGCAAATTTGTTGTGATCTATAGGCCAGGTAGCATACCTAAAGATTAACACTTATACCCCTTTCAGGCCGCCACCTATGAACACGAGTTATGGGCACATGAGCACACATAACCCGTGTTCATGTGCTGTCGGGAAGGTGCAAGGGTTGAAATAATGGGTTGAGCAACCCGGTATTTCAACCCTGGTCATGCGCAGGGTTGAACTCATGTTCAACCTGGCTCACTGTGCCGTGTGAACGGGACTTTGGTCGATGCGACCCATTTCCCGTTCACTGTCTGTGTACACGTTGCGCTTGGAGATCATGTTATATCCAAACGCCGCCCCTGCCACGTCACTGCTGATGTCACCAACCTGGCAAAATGAGCTCCCATGTTAGGCTCCCGTGTGACCCGCCTCAGGTGGTCTAAAAGGGGTATAATGTGATAGCTATTTTTATGATAGTTATTTTGAGCAATAGAGTAGGACCTGAAGTATAGTGGTGTCCCGTGTCAGGAGCTGCAGGCTTAAATGCATTGAGCAATACATGAACTTGCACGCCACTGTTTACTATTGTTAGTATGGTCACACACCATGTGGCACCACAAATCTAGGAATAGGTGAGTGGAACAGTGCTTTATATATATATATATATATATAATTCCAATATGACCGGCACTCCAAACAAAATGATTAAATACCTGGGTGCCCTCCCACGGTCCAAACAGAGCAAATACAGAGAGAGAGAAACGGGCGGCACTCCACGGATTTTCAAAAAAGAATTGAGACAGCTACACAAGCTTAGTTGTCAACGTTTCAGGTGCTGTTTAATCACACAGGTATCCTGACGAAAGGTGTGATTAAACAGCACCTGAAATGTTGACAACTAAGCTTGTGTAGCTGTCTCAATTCTTTTTTGAAAATCCGTGGAGTGCCGCCCGTTTCTCTCTCTCTCTCTATATATATATATATATATATATATATATATGAAACAGTATCCTTATCTTGCACACAGACAAAAGCAGCACTAAGGGAGAGACCTCTGTTGTAAGACCTCAAATACACATAGTAAAAACAGAAGTTCCCAAGTGCGTTAGACTCAATGGATATTAAATCTTTAAATCTTCCAAAAAATCGACCCAATTGGTGCAGACTGTCGATTGAAGGATTCTTTAACGAGAATATTCGCACAAGATCCTAAAACAGATAAACCCTCACCAGAAAATCACCCAGACAAAAGGCCACAAGGGCCAATTAGTACCAATTATTGGTTTATTAACACAGTTTGTAACATACACATTTAAAATGTTGTACAAAAATAATATATATATATATATATATCTATCAGTGAGAATTATCCAGAACGTGTTTGATGGCAAATTGGATCCTCCCTCACCTTTTCAAGGTGTGAGCTCAAAAAGGGAGAATCTTCACGATCTGGATTAATAACCCATAGCTGACAAACCCTACGCATTTTGTCATTATGTCTTCATCAGGGGTAGTTCAACAAAATGTCAGGACTAAAAAATACAATTGAAGTTTATGTCCACCAATGGTCATACAGCTTCCTTAATATGTTATCAGCAATTTCAATCACAAACCCATGTGTTGAAAGGCATCCATAATGGTCATACAAGTATCCTTAAAAACCTGCACAAGCTAGGGGATATCTGTATCCAACTCACTTGGGTTGAAAAAAACTTCATATAAACATTTTTATCATAATAGTACAACAGATGTTTGTTTAAAAATATGTTGACAACAGAAACCTCCACAATGGTATTCACAAATAGATCCAAATGTGCTTACATATTTATTTATTTATTTTTTTGTGGCTGAAGTTCTTGCTTGGTTTGGGCCCCCACAAACCAGACCAAGGACTATGTCTAATCAATAATGAAGTATTTGATGATGAGGATGTTGGCTGTGGAGATTGCATGGGCTGGTCCAAACTACTGATAGCTGATGCTGGACTTTGTTTTTGTTTTTTTACAAATTATTATAATTTTCAAAAGTTAATATCATAGTAATTGAGGTTGAAAAGAGGCAATTTGCCCATCGTGTTCAACCTGTATTAAGTTGTGATGAATCTACATACCCGCTGAGTAATGTTTTATGACTAGTTAACTACTATAACTCATATAACCCCCGGATTGAGCATTTTGATATTTTAAATATTATAACCTTGGATATCATTTTCATTCAGAAATATATCCATTCCTTTTTTAAATCCATTTACAGAGTCCGCCATTACCACCTTTCCTGGCAGGGAATTCCACATCCTAATTGCCCTAACAGTGAAGAACCCTTTATCTCCTCCAGTCGCAGCGAGTGCCCACGTGTCCTAAACTGTGTTCTTTTAATAAATAATTCCTCTGATAACTCTTTGTAATGCCCTTTACATATATGAAGATATTAATAATATCCCCTCTTAGACGCCTCTTTTCTAGTGTATACATATTCAACCTATTAAGCCTTTCCTCATAATCCAGTCCCTCTAGGCCTTTAATCAATTTAGTAGCTCGCCTTTGAACCCTTTCGAGTTCACCGATATCTTTTTTATACAGTGGTGCCCAAAACTGAACACAATATTCCAGGTGCGGACGTACCAATGCTTTATACAGTGGCAGTATTACATCGGAGTCCCTTGACTCAATTCCCCGTTTTATGCATGCTAGCACCTTACTTGCCTTCTTTACTGCGCTTTGACATTGTGTATGGTTATTAAGTCTATTATCAATGAGTACCCCCAAATTCTTTTCCAAATCAGTTTTACCTAGTCATTCCCCATTTAGTATGTAGGCTGCAAGTTTGTTTTTAGTCTGTATTGAACCTCATTTTCCATTTAGATGCCCAGAGTTCAAGGTTAGATAGATCATACTGTAAGGACTTCACATCCAATTCCGAGTTAATTACCTTACACAGTTTAGTATCATCTGCAAAGATTGACACTGTGCTTTCCAGGCCTATTTCTAGGTCATTGATAAATATGTTGAACAGTAGTGGACCGAGTACGGACCCTTGTGGTATACCGCTGACTACTGGGGACCAGGTTGAGTACTTCCCGTTGACCACTACTTGCTGTACCGTGCTATGCAACCAGTTGCTTATCCATGTGCAAATAGTTTTTCCTAGGCCAAGCTCCTTTAATTTGATGATCAGTCTCCTGTGAGGCACTGTATCGAATGCTTTTGCAAAATCTAGGAAGACTACATCCACTGCTTTTCCCTGATCAAGATTATTGCTCACTTCCTTATAGAAGCTAATTAAGTTAGTCTGACATGACCTGTCCCTCACAAACCCATGCTGGTTCTTGCTAATAATCCTAGTGGTCTGTAGATACTCCTGTATGCTGTGCCTTAGAATTCCTTCCAATATTTTCCCCACTATAGACGTCAAACTAACTGGTCTGTAGTTACCCGGAAGATTTTTGGATCCCTTTTTAAATAATGGCACTACCTCAGCTATACGCCAATCCTTCGATACCATGCCTGATCTAATTGAACTATTGAAAATCAAGTATAGGTGTCGTGCTAGTTGTGAACTAAGCTCCATAAGAACCCTCAGGTGAAGTCCATCGGGACTGGGTGATTTATTAACCTTCATTTTGCTTAGTCTCTCTTGGATTACTTCTTCACTTAAACAAGTTTCTAACCATGGATCTTTACTGTCACAATTGTTATGCTCTACTCCCATCAACAGTTCTTCTCTGGTGAATACTGATGAAAAAAAATTGTTCAGTAATTCCGGTTTTATTTCGTCATAATTTATCAATTCTCCGATTTCATCTTTTAATTGACCTATATTCTCCTTTTGTAGCCTTTTACCGTTTATATATTTAAAAAAAAAAAATTAGGATTGGTTTTACTCACTATAGCAATTTGCTTTTCATTTTCCATTTTAGCTGCTCTTATTGCTTTTTTGCCTTTCTTATTACATTCCTTGTAATACTTGAAGGACTCTTCCTTTCCATTAGATTTAAATGCTTTTTTTATCAATTTCTGCCTTAACCTTCTTGTTAAGCTACATCGGCTTGAGTTTAATACTCCTGTGTTTACTGCCAATGGGAATAAATTTATGAATATTGCTATCCAGCAAACCCTTTAAAACATCCCACATTTCTGACGTATTCTTGTTATTAAACAAAATCTCCCACTCTATGACATTAAGTGCACATCTCAGCATACTGACATTAGCCTTCCTAAAATGTAACGTTTTGGTGGAACTCCTGTAGCTATGTTTCCTGAAACTGTCGAATGTGATCATATAGTGGTCACTGTTACCCAAGGTCTCCCCAACTTTAGTGTTTGATATAATATTCACATTATTAGTAATTACTAGATCCAAGGTAGCTTTACCCCTAGTTGGGTCCTCGACTAATTGAGATAAGCAGTGATCCTTCAACATATTTAAGAACCTATTGCCCCTCGTTTTAGAACATGAATCGTTACTCCAGTTTATATCTTGGTAATTAAAATCCCCAATCACAAAGGGTGTCCCCCAATCCCGCAGCCATTTCGATTTGTTGCAAGAGTTGTTTTTCCTCATGTATGCAAATATCTGGCAGTTTGTAGCACGTGCCTATGATTAATTTTTTTGCATCAATACCCCCACTTGAGATTTCAACCCATAGTGACTCCACATTATCACCAGTTTCCTCACAGATAACCTCCTTTAAGTATGGTTTAAGTGATGGCTTAACATAAAGACACAGACCCGCTTCTCTTTTGCTTCCTTGTTCCTCCTAAAAAGAGAATACCCCTCCAAGTTTGCAACCCTGTCGTGAGAGTCATCCCACCATGTTTCCGTAATACCTATAATGTCATACTCAGCCTTTGATGCTAACAATTCCAATTCCCCCATTTTACCTGCTAGACTTCTAGCATTTGCAAGCATACTTTTTAGTTTAGCGGTTCCTTCATTCTTTTTTTTAAGATATCCTATCCTTTGCTTGTGCATCCCTTGAGTTACTGATACAGACTGTCCTTCTCGCTCCCACTCCAACCCCACTGTACTTAGTATTGCTCACCTTACTTTTCTCTTTGATCAACCCAATATTCCCATCTAAATTTACCGCCCTGACATAAGTATTTTCCCTTATGTCCCGTACATCATTTTCTATAGGCTGTAAAGATGACACATAATTGTTATTAGTTAATGCTTTGGCAATACCTTTCTTGATACCCTTATTAGAACCCATGTAAATACCCTTACCGGCTACACTTTTCCTCTCCCCTTCTCCACTCCCATTTATCTCACTACCACCATCCCTACTATTCTCACTGCATGAACCATAGTCTCTAGCTAAACCCTCCCCCCCAGCTCCTAGTTTAAAAGCTCCTCCAACCTACTAAACTTCCTTTCCCCCCTAGCACTGCAGCCCCTTCCTCATTCAGGTGCAATCCATCGCGAGAAAAAAGAGGACGCCTGACTGAGAAGTCCGCCCAGTGCTCCAAGAACACAAACCCCTCTTTACTACACCAGTCCCTAAGCCACACATTTACCTCTCTAATCTCCCTGTGTCTCCTTGGGCTAGCTCGTGGCACTGGTAATATTTTGGAGAATATTACCTTAGATGTCCTTTTTTTAAGTTTCTGGCCTAAGTCCCTATAGTCTTTCTTAAGGACATCCCACCTGCCACTAACTTTGTTATTGGTGCCAATGTGCACCAAAACTGCCGGGTCTTTCCCAGCCCCTCCCAATAATCTATCAACCTGGTCCACGATGTGCCGTACCTGAGCACCCGGGAGACAACAGACCTTCTGGCGACTATGATCCCGGTAGCAGATTGCCCTATTTGCATTCCTGATGATAGAGTCCCCTACCACCACCATCTGCCTGGGCGCCTCTCTAGCTTTCATCCCATCTGAGCCAGAGGGACCACTCCTCCGGTGGCTAGAGGGAGCAGTCTCGTCCGATTCCATCATTTTGTCGCCATCATCCACCGAATCATTGTCCAATCAGGCAAATTTGTTCGGGTTTGATAGATCCGAGATGTCGTGCCTCCCCCTCTTTTTCTTCCTTCTAACAGTGACCCAACTGCCTACCTGATTATCCTCGTCTACCAGTGACCCCTGCTGCAACTCCTCCACTGTTCTATCTAAACTTAACTCGAGATTGTGAATGTCCCTCAGTCGCGTAATGGTTTGCTCTAGATCAGTTACCTGTGCTTCCAGGGCAACCGTTTGCTCACATCACGTGCATATGTATTCGCCCTGGGTTGGCTGCTCCAGGTGCGCATACATCTTGCATGACACACACTGAGTGAGACTCTCAATCACGGCCCCTCCCATCTGTTTAAAAAACTAACTCCCTATTACCTTCCGAAAGAACAATAAGAAAATAAAAACTAACTAGCCAATACAATCAATATACAATAAGTAGAAAAAACAACAACACAAACTCCCTATTACCTTCCGAAAGAACAATAAGAAAAAAAAAAAGAAAAAAACTAATTAGCCAATACAATCAATACACAATAAGTAGGTGATCAATATTTAACTGAGAGGAAACTATGCAACACCGATACTCTTCCTTACAGTTGCTCCAGTCTTCTGCACCTCCTTCTCACTCAGCTTCCGGCTCCTGCTTCATCCGCAGACCTCACATACGCAGGCTGTGGCTTAAGTAGCACACACTCACTCCAAGTAGCAGCAGCCCACACACACTTTCACTCCCCTGGCAGCACTCTCTCACTCACTCACACCCTGCAGCAGCACTCTCACTCTTTCTTACCCCCAGCAGCGCACCCCCAGACACTCACCCAGCAGCAGCACTCACCTATTCCTCTTCCTCACAGCAGTGCACTCTCAATCACATAATCCCACACACACACACACACACACACACACACACACACACACACACACACACACACACTCCATCAACACTGTAGTCAGCCCAGCAGCCTCACACTCACACTACAGCAGCAGTGACCCCCCCTGCTGGACTATGCTCCCAGATTGCTTCCAGATGCCGCTCACATACTCAGACTGCCCACACACACACAGATCACAGTGGCAGCAGCAGCGATCCCCCGCTGCCTGCTCACCGCTGCCTGCTCCACTCCGCTCCACACACACACATACCACACACACAGACCACAGCGGCAGCAGCAGCGATCCCCCACTGCCTGCTCACCGCTGCCTGCTCTGGTCCGCACACACACAGAGCACACACACACAGACCACAGCGGCAGCAGCAGCGATCCCCGCTACCTGTTCACCGCTGCCTGCTCTGGTCCGCACACACACAGACCACACACAGACAGACCACAGCGGCAGCAGCAGCGATCCCCCGCTGCCTGCTCACCACTGCCCACTCCTCCTGCCAATCACACAATCACCCGCTCTGCCTGGTGCCGCCTCGCTGACTCCTGGCTTCCTCCTCGCTTCCACTTCCGGCCCGCCAGCACTTCCTCCTCAGCACATCAGACCTCCTCCTCAGTCAGCACATCAGACCTCCTCCAGCACGTCAGCCACCAGCCATTTCATGAACTCTCTGAAAATGACATAATATGTAGGAGGTGCCTGGATGTGTAACGTCCCTTCCTCTACTAACTTTGGCCTCACAAATGGAGCAGATGCCTTCACAAACATCAAGATTGGGTAAAAATAATCCCACACCCAAGAGGTGGCTTTTTTGCTCCTATGCCAGGCATCACAATGGCTTTCTTTTTATCATGGGCAAGAATTGCTACCAAAGGTTACTGACTTACACAAACAACATTATCAACATAATCCTCTTTATACATATACCTCTATCATCTGGTTCCACTGCCAAACTATTGTCCTCAATTTCTATTAAGTCATCGTCTTTTTGTACTTGTACTGTTCATCCCTAAGTTATAAAGGAGGTTGAAGGAGGCTGCCCTATGAGTACAATGTGAGAAATATCAGACTCACACATAACTAATGAGGACAGCCCTAGACTCTACACATGGATTTGTGAACACACAGTTTGTTCTTCATTCTCTAATGTTTTGGGTTTTCTTGGACACTGATTTGTCGGTTTTTAATGTGACACATCTACCCCTTTTTTAATCATTGTTAAAGATTTTGATTTCAGGTTCCCTTTCCCCAGACCAGTACTAGTAGATGTTGTAGTACAATCATTATTTATTAGCAAATTCCATTGCACTGTACAATTGGAAACAACAATGATAAAACAAAACTCAGTAATAATATACAGTCATAGAGGTAGGAAGGCCCTGCTTGCAAGCTTACAATATATAGGGAACTAGGCATTGATACACATGGATAGGTGCTATCTATTGAATACCTGTCCACTAGATTGCAAAGGTTCTTGGTCAGCTGCATGAGATGGCCACACAGCAATGAAGAACAGGGGTAAGGATGAAGGGAAAATAAAGAAAATAAAGAAAGAGAAAATATATTAAAATATGTGTGGACTGTACATTGTAATTGGATGTAATTGGATAAGAGCTTATAAAGTTTATGAGAGCGGTTCTGGAATTTGAAAAGCCAACCTAAAGAGGTGCATTTCAGGGTATGCGTGAAGGTTTGGAGACTAGAGTAGAGTCTTATGGTGCATGTTAGGGCATTCAACATTTTGGGTGCATCCCTAAGAAAGTCATGCAATTGTGAATAGGAGCCAGTAAAAAGTGTGGATGAGAGATGTAGATCTTGTGAAGAGTAAAGAGGCCAGGTTGGGAGAAATTTTGAGATATGCAAAGAAATGTACATTGGTGTACGTTGGTTAATGGCCTTGTGTATGAGTAAAAGTATTTTATATTGAATATTGTAGAATACAGGTAACCAATGGAGAGACTGACAGAGTGGATCTGCTGATGTGAACATCTAGCAAGGAAGATTATCCTTGCAGCTGCATTCTGAGTGGATTGTAGTGGTGAAAGTCTCTTTTTGGTAAGATCAGTAAGAACACTATTGCAATTATCAATGCTGGAGATAATGAGAGCATGGATTAGAGTTTCTGCAGTGACTTGTGTTAGGTATAGTTGTATTTTGGATATGTTTTGTAGATGCATGTAACATGATTTTGAGAGTGATTGAATGTAGGGACCAAAGAACAATTCAAAGTCAAGGATGACACCTAGGCAGTGAGCTTGTGGGGTAGGATTGATTGTCGAGTTTTTAAACAGTGATAGAGATATCAGATTGATAAATTCTATTGACCAGAGGAAATATAATTGTTTCTGTTATGGAAATATTACAATTGAGGTGGTGAGATGATATTCAAGTTGAAACGGCAGAAAGGCATTTAGTAACATAGACAAATACAGATGGCACAAATCTGGGGTGGTTAGGTAGATTTGAGTATCAGCTGTATTCAGATGATACTTAAATCCAAATAAGCTGATTAGTTTACCAAGAGATGTGGTATAGATTGAGAAAAGCAGAAGACCAAAGACTGAGCCTTGCGGTACTCCAACTGAGAGAGGTAGCGAAGAGGAGGTGAATTCAGAAAAGAGGACACTGAAAGAGCAATTAGATAGGTAGGATAGGAATCAAGAAAGGGCTGTGTCTTGAAGAGCTAGGCATTGTAGTGTTTGTATGAGAAGACAGTGGGCAACAGTGTCAAAAGCAGCAGAGAGATGTAGAATAAAAATAAGTGAGTAATGGCCTTTAGACTTTGCAGTTACCAGATTATTTATTACTTTAGTCATTGCTATCTACTGTATGTGGAGTGCTGGGAATGAAAGCCTGCCTGAAGTGGGTCCAAAAAGTTGTGTGAGTTCAGAAAGTGTGTAAGACGAGTGTAGGCAAATCTCTCAAGAAGTTTGGAGAAGCAAGGGAACTGAGAGATAGCACGCTAGTTTGAGAAAGAGTTAGGGTAAGAATTTTGTTTTACTGGGCTTTTTGAACACATAAAAAAAAAATAACTTTTTTGTCAATCTTTTCACAAATGACAATTCACACTGCAGAGTCAGAATACTTATATTTATTAACCCAATGGGCACAGCCTGGCCCTGAACACAAAGGTGTTTTAAATTATTTTTGTTTGTTTTTTTATATTTTTTTACACAGTACTGCAAATCAATATGCTTATATAATCATAGTAATGGTGGCATGCATCAGTGTGCACCTATAAAGTGTTAATACTGCACTGCGGACATGACAAAAAAAATCCCATTAGTGTACACTGTGCACCAAGGGCTATTGCTGCCCCTGTATAAGGAGGACTTCTGGGTATTTTATGCAGGTAGTGGGAAAAAACTCACTAGTGTGTACTTTGCACCAAATGTTACTGCAGCCCCTGTATTATGAAGACCTCTGGGCTGCACTCCAGTCGGTAACAAAAAAAACAACAGTGTGCATTGTGCACCAATGGGTAATCCTGCCGTTGTATTCGGTGGCTCTGGCAGTGACAAAAAAACCACAAATGGTGTGCTGTGCACCAAGGTGCTAGAGTTAAGTTACAGCACCAGTGTGACATACTTAGCCATAATGCAAGTACTTCTATAGATGTTCTTTCCTGCACTATTAAAATAAGTATATTAAGTTAACTAGGGACATGTGGTTGCCCATCAAACAGTGACTCTTCACTTTAATCTTCTTAAGTGTCCTCCCATCTGGTAGTGTTGTGTAAAATGGTGCTGAATAAATGTGGGAGGGACTTATATTGAATCCAAAACATGCGAGATCTAATGCCGGAAGATGATATTTTGCCTTGTTTTGGTATCAGTGCTGGTGGGAAAACCCATGCCACGGCTCAGATTACCTTGGATCCCAGCAGTTTGGGTGGGCTCGGTTCTTGGATAACAAAGCCCACTCATCTTCAGTCAAAATTGACGGTAAATGTCTGGAAATATAATATCATTGAGGTTAATAATACTGTAGACAGAAAAAGGAGACCCAAATGACATGATTTAGCTGTTTTTAGCAATTTTTTAACAAATAAAAAATCCAGATCCAAAACCAGAACATGTGAAGGTGGTTTTGCAAAACCAGAAAACAAAAACAAAACACAGAGAGAGGTTTTGGCAAATGCAAAACACAAGGGTCAGTGCACATCTGTGCTAAGAAACTATTTATTTTAAACAATGACCTAGTTTAACAATATTGTTATTATAAATATGTTTTCGGTCACTGCAGAGAAGCACTTTATACAATGTTTTTAGCAAAACAGAGCTAATGGTATCTGGTCTCTAAATCAACCACACTTAGGTCGACAGTCACTAGGTCAACCACTATTGGTCAACATGCATTAGGTCAATAGGGTTCCTAGGTCGACATGGTCACTAGGAACACATTTTCTAGGTCGACATGACAAAAAGTCGACATGAGTTTTTCACAATTTTTTTGAAATGTTTCATTCTTTACAATCTACGTGGACTACAGTTGGGAACAGTAACCTGTGCCGAGCGCAGTGAGTCACCTTGCCCGAAGAATGGCGAGCAAAGCGAGCCATGCAAGGGGACATGGTGCACTAATTGGGGTTCCAAGGTCACTCTACGAAAAAAAGACACAATTTTTTTTAAACCTCATGTCCACCTTTTGTCATGTCGACCATGCTCATGTTGGCCTATTTTGGGTGTCGACTTAGTTACTGTTGACCAATAGTGGTCAACCTAGACACTGTTGACCTAAGTGTGGTTGACCCTACGAACCACACCTGAGATAATATGGTTACATGTATTATATGTATGTGCCTTCATGTGTTCCAGAACCCTAAAAATGTGTTCTAATTAGCATGATATAGACAAATCTCTTACTACATTATTTGAAGTCTACCAAAGGAAATCAACTGTATACAGTACTGTATGTATGTGCAATAATTTATGAATATAATTCTTAAGGCCCATAAACACTGGGAGATTTTGAGCTGAAAGCAGCTCACTTTTGGTGTTTTGAGCTGCTTTCAGCTCAAAACCGGCCAGTGTGTATGCCCCCAGCGATGAGCGATGAGCGGTGATGCACGCTTCCTCTTCATTGCCGGCAGCTGCCGTTCATCTGCTGGTATTACAAGCAGATGAACGGCGGGTGGACGGTTTTCCATAGCGTCCTGCTATGGAAAGCCGTTCACCCCCGCTGACACCGCTGGGCACGGAGGAAAATAGCTCAGTGTGTATGCACTGAGTGATTTTCAGCCCAGCGATGTCAGCGATCATCGCTGTGCATACACACTGGGCAAGTGTGTATGCACCTTTAAGCTGTAGCTTCGGAAGGAACCTATATGGAGTAAATAGTATGCAGAGAAATGTGAGTTTCATTGCTTTAGTATCTTCAATTTGTTAAAAAAAAAAAATAATTAAATAAAAATACCTACAGTAGCTATGCTGTTTTGCAGCCTATTGGGATTTTCCAGTTTTACCCTATACTATATGTATTTGATTGTAGCTATGATCCTGCCCTTTCAATATATAATATAGTCAGTCACTGTTTTTGCAACAGTCATTCTGTTTTGCTTCTGTTAAAGACATTAAAATAATTAAAACCTAATCTATTTTTTTAATCATCTAAACTAAATTCTAAAGCGCATAAACAATATACACTACATAAAGAAAATGGACACAATGAGTAAGTGGAGGGGAAGCCAGTGCTGAAATGAACCCGGATCCTTTGTTATAGACCCTGTTATGGGGACTGCTAAAAGTAGAAAAGACAGCCTCAGGGAACAGAAGGCTCAGGTGGTGGTAGACACAGATTATTTGAGTAGGAGCATAATTTATCAGAAAACACTCTGCTAACAAATTGTACAGATGGCGAACAGCTGTATCATATGTCCCTGGCTCTATAACTTGACAGAATTGTACCACACTATGCAGTTATTGGCAGCTGTAAGATATTAAAACTTAACTCTAGAGTTCCAGTACAACAGGCCCATGATACTGTACCTTAGGATTTAATAACAGTATTAGTACAGACAATGAGATATTGTAAATTATATTTTCAATCTGTTTTGAGTTCTGCACCTGAGATCAAGAGTTTGACAGCATTTGCTTGAGAGATGAAGATTGTGACAAAATATAAATTAAGCTATCACTTTCAGACTTCTTTTACTGAAAATGGAAGCATCCAAGGAGGCATACAAGTTGAACAATTGACAGGGAACACAGTCTAGCAGAAGTGTATTAACAGACTTGTTTTCACAAGTCAGTGAATATCACACTGTATTAATGACTGACTGATTAGGATTAATACAGCTGTACCTTTACCAGATTATAATAGTCTTAAACAGAGCACATTGATTGTGTGAAACATTGCTGAAGGAACTGCTGTTATACTTAATGAGACATGGTACAATAGTGATAATAAATCAAAAAGTAGACTTTGGAAAACATTTATTTCTGAACTGTGGAGTAAAATATAGGTATATATTCCCAACTGTGAAGTGCATCAGAATATGCTACTGCTATTTAAATAAATGTTAATAATAACTTTAACCCTCACCTTAATAATAATGATAAAAACATACATCCCAACATTTGTTAATGGCAAGGAGGGACTCCTGTGTGCTACCACAAAGATTCCATGGCCTTGATAGAAGGGGGAAGGCTTCACAAGAATGGTGCATTAACAAGACATGCCTGCTGTTTTTATAACTGTGGGGGTATCCCCCCCCCTTCCTCCTCCACTGCAGGTTACTGCAGGCCACTCTGTGGGAATATACACTGTAGGACAGTCCCAGAAAACAGGACTGTCCCGTAAAAATTGGGAAAGTTGGGAGGTATAATATTAATAATAATAATATCCCATGAACAATCACCATTGCTGGTGATTAAATGAAAGTTCAGCAAATGTAACTTTTTTTACTTAATAAAAACACATATGAAGTTAATGGTTTCCGTACTGTCAATCTGCCTCTCCATCTCCAATACTGACACAGCTGCTGTCTGCTGAGAGGTGTCCACATCCTCTTGTAGCCATGAACAGGGTAGCACCATGAGACCCTCAGCCAAGAGCAAATTCATGGAGGAGGGGTGAACAGTGTGATAGCTCCTCACCCCACACAGGTAGAGGACACTGCTAATGTTGCTGTTAAGTGGCAGCAGCCTCCATGGCCACATGCAGTTCAGCATACAACAGCAACTTTTTTTATTATTGATTACATTTAGCTTCAATTGCTCTGATCACTAGTCTCCAGATTCTTGACAATGAGAGAAAGGAAACAGAGTTTCCCATGTCTAGTGTTGGGTTGAAGCCTCGGTATCTTAGTGGTCAGGTCTGGTGTCTACTCAAAAAGCAGATTGATGGGAGATTGGGCTCTGTCAATGATGATGGAGGTGACATGGGGGGTCATTCCGAGTTGTTCGCTCGCAAGCTGCTTTTAGCAGCTTTGCACACGCTAAGCCGCCGCCTACTGGGAGTGAATCTTAGCTTATCAAAATTGCGAACGAAAGATTAGCAGAATTGCGAATAGACACTTCTTAGCAGTTTCTGAGTAGCTCCAGACTTACTCGGCATCTGCGATCAGTTCAGTGCTTGTCGATCCAGGTTTGACGTCACAAACACACCCAGCGTTCGCCCAGACACTCCTCCGTTTCTCCAGCCACTCCCGTGTTTTTCCCAGAAACGGTAGCGTTTTTTCGCACACACCCATAAAACGGCCAGTTTCCGCCCAGAAACACCCACTTCCTGTCAATCACATTACGATCACCAGAACGAAGAAAAAACCTTGTAATGCCGTGAGTAAAATTCCTAACTGCATAGCAAATTTACTTGGCGCAGTCGCACTGCGGACATTGCGCATGCGCATTAGCGACTATTCGCTCCGTTGCGACAAAAAAATAACGAGCGAACAACTCGGAATGACCCCCATTGGCACTAAAGATATAGAAGTGAAGAGAATGAAACTTGCTATTTGAGACCTTGTTAATGCAAAAAACTGGACAGTGGACTCTAGGAGCTGCACCTTGTCAACACAGTAAGGAGAAGCTTTTTTTTGCTTTGGTATTGTTAATATAGAAAAGCTAATATAGTTCTGACTATACCCTGCAGAGTATCATTCAGGGGAGTATAAAATTAAAAAACATCATCTGTCTTCCTACATGTAGTAGTCATAATCAGATTATGGAAGGATGTGACTTGTGCTTTAGAAGATTTCATCTTCCTGCAAAGCCTTACTGTGCAAATGACTGCCTATGACTGCCTTCATGACTGCCTTCATGGTCCTTTTAGATGACTGACTAAACAATGTAATCCACCCCCCACACACACTTTTTTATTCTGCTTCAAGTCATGCCCAACTACTTAGACTCTAAATCAGGTCACAACGTCCTTGCATTCTTTATAATTGGCCCAAGTTTGCATATCTCCAACAAAGTCATATGTATTGCCCCTCAGTAATCCCTCCTCTTCTGCCTTATCCAACTACACATCCCCCCTTCCCCATACTTTCTGCCCAATACCTTTACCCTCATGCTACTGTTACAAGACAATTTATTTAAGGACTACTAAGTCTATAGTCACACCTCTCTCTAATATATCTTACCCCATCTTCTACATTATAAGATTTTGCAGTCAGAGTTGTAAGTAATATTGCCTATATAGTACAGATGTCCAAGATATAAGCAACAGCTATTATATGGCTGATAGGGGGAGCATTGTTTCCTTCACTTTGAAAAGTGCCATCCAGACCCTTAGAGATGACCCTGGTTAGCATATCTCCATTTTGAAACTCAGTCACTCTTTATCACTTTTAGGGAAATATGCTTAATGTTAATACAGGTTGAGTATCCCTTATCCAAAATGCTCGGGACCAGAAGTATTTTGGATATCGTATTTTTCCATATTTTGGAATAATTGCATACCATAATGAGATATCATGGTGAAGGGACCAAAGTCTAAGCACAGAATGCATTTATGTTTCATATACACCTTATACACACAGCCTGAAGGTCATTTTAGCCAATATTTTTAATAACTTTGTGCATTAAACAAAGTGTGTATACATACACACAATTCATTTATGTTTCATATACACCTCATACACACAGCCTGAAGGTCAAGTAATACAATATTTTTAATAACTTTGTGTATTAAACAAAGTTTGTGTACATTGAGCCATCAGAAAACAAAGGTTTCACCATCTCACTCCAAAAATTCCATATTTCAGAATATTCCGTATTTGGCAATATTTGAATATGGGATACGCAACAGTGGCACACCCAGGGGGGGTTTCCGAGCACCCAGAAACCCCCCTCCACTAAAAAAAAAAAAAAAATTTTTTTCTTTTTCTTTTAGCTGCATGAGTATTATTAATGGCTGTCTAGCGTCCTCTGCAGCCTGCTGTCTTCCTGGTGGCACTTGTAAGTGCAATACAAGTTTACTTTATTTTAAATATAGTACATATATATCCATGTGCATACATATATACACATGTATATACATACATACATATAAACACACACACACACACATGATAGATATATATATATATATATATATATACATGTGTATATATATGTGTACTGTATGTGTGTGTACATATATATATATATATATGTATGCATGTTTAATATGCTATGTATATGTGTATATGTATGTGTGTGTGTATGTATATATATATATATAAATATATATATATATATGTGTAGATATATGTATATATATATATATATATATATACACACACACACAGACACACTAGTTTTACGGACCCAGCATATACTGGGTCACCTCAGTCCGCACCCCCGTGATTGGCTCCGCCCAGTTCTGGAAACCCCCCCATGCAAATCCTGCGTTTGCCACTGCGCAACCCGTATTGTCCAGTCACAAAGTTTAAATGCATTAAACAAGAAGTTTTAAAATAATGTGACCACGCAAACATTTATAAAATAAGTATACATATTTTTAGTATTAAATATAATTAGTATACAACAGGGGCAAATGCAGGATAATTAAAAGGGAGTTTCCAAAATGTAAATCATGGAACAAAGCAAAAAACAGAGCAAATAAAAAAACACACAAATAAATATACATAGAGAGAGAGAGAGAGAGAGAGAGAGAGAGAGAGAGAGAGAGAGACCAAATGGGCAGCACACAGGAAATTATTAGATATAGATCTGTGGTGCCTTCTGTAGATCCCCCAGCAGGGAGTCAATCCATTAAGTATAAACAAATTTGTTAGCAGATGGTCAAAACCATGTGCACTGCAGGTGGGGCAGATATAACATGTGCAGAGAGAGTTACATTTGGGTGGAGTGTGTTCCAACTGAAATCAAAATTGCAGTGTAAAAATAAAGGAGCCAGTATTTACCCTCCACAGAAACAATATAACCCACCCAAATCTAACTCTCTCTGCACATGTTATATCTGCCCCTCCCCCCCACCCTGCAGTCAGGGCTGTCTTTTCGTATGGGCTCAATGGGCACTTGCCCAAGGGCCCCAGGAGTATAAGGGACCTAGGATGATAGCTGAGGGTCCACTCTTTCCAGGGGTACCAGATTTTTGAAAATCAGCCCTGGAGAACCGGAGATATCCAACTTCAAAGCAGTGGGCCCCATCCAAGACTGTTAATTGCTATTTCAAGCAAAATATATTGGGTTCTGTCTGATTTAGAGTTTTTCTAAGGATATTCTTCAAAATCTGTGAATCTGCCCTTTCAGGGGACACTGGCAGCTTGTGTCTACTATGCCCTGAACCGGAGATACTGTATAAGCCTTCAAGCAGCTGGTTCATGCTTCAGCTCCACACATCTGGTTTGCAGTTTTATAATTTCACCGGTGGATTGCTCTGGCTCCTGAACTCTGATCCCCAAGTCCCCAGTAACTCTTGAAAGGTGTCCCAGTACCTCCTGAAAGATGGGACTCTCTAATTTTTTATCCCATGAACTGGAGATATCTGCAGTAAAGCAAGCTGCCCTCCCACCGGAAAATGATAAATATTAAGCCCATTCCACTGTCCACCCCTCCCCTGCGTATTAAACACCTCCTACCACGCTGGAAGTCATGTACTGGGGCCGCTTCATTTAGCTCAATGCACCTTCTACAGTTTAGTGATCTCCCTCCTACCCCATCTCCCACCATCTGTGCAGGAAAGGAGTAAATCAGAAATGACTGCTCCAGGTCCTACATGCTGAGCGGAAGATAGAACACCCCCTACCGCCCACGGGACATCAAAGCTGCTGCTGATACCACCCCCAAACCCTACAGCTGGAGGATGGGTAGGGGGCCCAGTGTATTGCTGTGCCCAGGGGCCTACACTGCTGTTAAGACGGTCCTGCCTGCAGTGCACATGGTTTTGCCCATCTGCTAACAAATTTGCTGCTACGATCAGGTCTGAATTAGGTTCACAGTTTTGATGTATTACATCACCTTTAGGCACAGTGTACAAATATATATATATATATATATATATATATATATATATTTTATATGCAGGTTGAGTATCCCATATCCAAATATTCCGAAATATGGATTATTCTGAAATAAAGAATTTTTGGAGTAGGACTGAGATAGTGAAAGCTTTGATTTATGATGGCTCATTGTACACAAACTTTGTTTAATAAACAAAGTTATTAAAAAAATATTGTATTTAATGACCTTCAGGCTGTGTGTATAAGGTATATATGAAACAAATGAATTGTGTGTATGTACACAAACTTTGTTTAATGCACAAAGTTATTAAAAATGTTGTATTAAATGACCTTCATGCTGTGTGTATAAGGGGGATCATTCAGATCTGATCGCATGCTAGCTTTTTTGCTGCGGTGCGTTGGGGTCTGAACTGCGCATGCATATGCTCCACAACGCGCAGGCACGTCGGCCGCCGGCGACGGGGATCGCCGGACAGCAACAGATCTAATGAACAAAGTGATCGCACTGGCGATCGCAAGAAGATTGAAAGGTAGAGGCCGTTTGTGGGTGTCAACTGACCATTTTTAAGGAGTGTCTGAGCGAACTCAGGCATGTCCAGCCATTTCAAGGGAGGGTTCCTGACATCAGCTCCAGGCCGGATCGTCGCAGTGGCTGAGTAAGTCCTAAGCTGTGCAAAGAGTGCACAAACTTTCGTTTGTGCAGTTCTCTGCACAAGCGATCGCACCGCCTGCACAGCATTTATCCCCTCCCCCTGCAGACTGCAACTACCTGATCAAAGCACTGCAAAAAACCGCCTGCGTGCGATCAGGTCTGAATAACTCCCAAAGTGTATATGAAACATAAATGCACTCTGGGTCTAATTTAGACCTGATCGCTCGCTAGCTGTTTTTTGCAGTCCTGCATTCACATAGTTGGTGCCCACCGGGGAGTGTATTTTAGCTGTGCAAGTGTGCAATCGCATGTGCAGCCAAGCGGTACAAAAAGATCTTGTGTAGTTTCTGAGTTGCCCAAGACTTACTCAGCCGATGCGATCATTTCAGCCTGTCCGGGCCCGGAATTGACGTCAGACACCCGTCCTGCAAATGCTTGGGAACACCTGCGTTTTTCCAACCTCTCCCTGAAAATGGTCAGGTGCCACCCACAAATGCCTTCTTCCTGTCAATCTCCTTGCGATTGGCTGTGCGAATGGATTCTTCCTAAAACCCATCGCACAGCAACGATCCGCTTTGTACCCATGCGATATGCCTGTGCATTGCGGTGCATGCACATGCACAGTTCTAACCTAATATCAGCACTGCAAAAAACGCTAGCAAGAGACCAGGTCTGAATTACCCCCTATGTGCTTAGACTTGGGTCCTATCGCCATGATATCTCATTATGGTATGCAATTATTCCAAAATACGGAAAAATCCGATATCCAGAATAGTCCTGGTCCCAAGCATTTTGGATATGGGATATTTAACATGTATCTATACAGATTTATCTACATTGTATATATATATATATATACATACAGTATACATGTATATATACAACTATAAAACCACATTACTCACCACCCCAGAAGAGGGGTGCAATGTCTGCACTCACCACTCATAGGGTGGGGAGCATGTAGCCCATGGCCACCTACTTAAATATATACAAACAGATAATTCAACACTCACCATAGCAAGCTCACTTATCCTCACAACATCAATAAATAAATGATGGGGTTTAGTTAGTGAATTGGCCAATGCACGGAAGCCTGCAAACCGCTCGCCAAGGTACCCCACCTCATGCAGGTCCTACACTACCACAAAGCCTTAAGAATTAAAACCTGGCAACTGTATCACATAATAAAACTGCAAATATGCCCACTAAATTTAATGTATGCCTGCCACATATCTAGTGGCTTTTAAAGGCATACTAGTCACCTGACACAGCCGATAAATTACTAAGGAGCAGCTGACACAGGTTTAGAACAATTGAGATTACACAGGGGTGCATGAAAAGGCCTGTGACCACGGTTAATAAGAGTTAACCAAAGATTAACCCCATAATATACAAACAAATATAGAAAACCACAGCACTCGCCACCCCAGAAGCGGGGTGCAGTGTCTGCACTCACCACTCATAGGGTGGGGTGCATGCAGCCCATGGTCACCTACCCAAATACATACAAATAGAGAATTCAGCACTCACCATAGCAAGCTCACTTGTCCTCACAACATCAATAAATAAATGATGGGGGTTTAGTTAGTGAATTGGCCAATGCACGGAAGCCTGCATACCATTCGCCAAGGTACCCCACCTCATGCAGGTCCTACACTACCACAAAGCCTTAAGAATTAAAACCTGACAACTGTATCACATAATAAAACTGCAAATATGCCCACTAAGTTTAATGTATGCCTGCCACATATCTAGTGGCTTTTAAAGGCATACTAGTCACCTGACACAGCCGATAAATTACTAAGGAGCAGCTGACACAGGTTTAGAACAATTGAGATTACACAGGGGTGCATGAAAAGGCCTGTGACCACGGTTAATAAGAGTTAACCAAAGATTAACCCCATAATATACAAACAAATATAGAAAACCACAGCACTCGCCACCCCAGAAGCGGGGTGCAGTGTCTGCACTCACCACTCATAGGGTGGGGTGCATGCAGCCCATGGCCACCTACCCAAATACATACAAATAGAGAATTCAGCACTCACCATAGCAAGCTCACTTGTCCTCACAACATCAATAAATAAATGATGGGGGTTTAGTTAGTGAATTGGCCAATGCACGGAAGCCTGCATACCGCTCGCCAAGGTACCCCACCTTCATGCAGGTCCTACACTATCACAGAGTCTTAAAAATTAAAACCTGGCAACTGTATCACACATAATATAACTGCAAATATTCCTACTTGGTTTAATGTGCACCTGCCACATATTTTATGGCTTTTAAAGGTACACTAGTCACCTGACACTGGCTGATAAATTACTACGGAACAGCTGACACGGGTTTAGGACAATTGAGTTTACACAGGGGTGCATGAAAAAGCTTGTGGCCACAGTTAATAAGGGTTAACCAAAGATTAAACCTGCAATATACAAACAAATATAAAACCACAGCACTCGCTGCCCCAGAAGCGGGGCGCAATGTCTGCACTGACCACTCACAGGGTGGGGTGCATGTAGCCCATGGCCACCTACTTTAATATATACAAACAGAAAATTCAGCACTCACCATAGCAAGCTCACTTATCCTCACAACATCAATAAATAAATGATGGGGGTTTAGTTAGTGAGCTTGCTATGGTGAGTGCTGAATTTTCTGTTTGTATGTATGTATATATATATATATATAACAATGCAGTAAGATGGCACTCAGAGACTTGTAAAGAGTCAAAGTATCTACGTTTTGGAGTCTCAGCCCTGTCGTCATACTGTTATATGCTATTAGCATAATAGTGTCTGTGTGAGGCGTATCATATATATCGGTATATTTATACAGTATTTGAGCAGGTGGTCACAGTCCCTTGCACAGCAATCTGGAGGTGGGGAGTACATGAGTGCACCTTATAAACAAAGAAAGACCGGCAGTTGTCGGAAAAAGACAGGGATTGCCTTTTTTGAGGCACTCTTTTAAATAATTTGGATTTAAATTGATATGATTAGTAATTTAAAACGTAACTTTTAATATTGCTCTTTAAAATAAAGGGGGTGAAAAATAATTCATAACTATCACATATATTGTCATACGTCCCCCAAGAAAATTAATACATAGACATATATCTGTCTTAGCAATTCATAAACATATAATTGTCATTATGGTCAATAATATTCAGTGTGAAAAAAATCTTTCTAAATTCTAATAAAGTACATGTATTAAATATCTTCCATGACTTGATTGTCTCAGTCAACAAACCAACATGATATGATCGGATTGTACATTTCTCATTAATACTTATAACAGGTTGTATAGAGTATGCTACTTCTTTCCATAAGAGTCAATATAACCAGCTCTCACTGGATCCAACACCTGCCATGCACAAGTGCTACATATAGCATTATTCCATTAGCTTTTCTTGTGTAAAGGAGCACGGTGTTGTTAACCACAATTACTACATAAACACATCAATTAATATCATTAAGATTAAATCCTCAATCCACTCATTCCAAACCTATAACAACACTTTACTTCTTAAATATATATAGAGCAGTGTCTTTAGAGTCATGTTAGTAGTGTAGTGTCAGATATAATTCATAAATAGAGTCAATGACAAACACATAAAACATAAAAAGGTTCTGTACAATCCTCAAGTGTGATGTACAATCCTCAAGTGTGATATGGACAAGTCTGATAGAACAATTACCAGAGTTTATTGAGAACTGGTGTGAAGCAGCTCTCAAAAGGCATGTTAGTAAATAGTCACCAGATGGTCTCCCCGGGTGGACAATCTGGGATGGCCTTCAGGCAAGCGTAATGCAGTCCAGTCCTTCACTTAAACTTGGGGGTCCAGTAGATAGCCAACGCATTTCAACCCAAATGCTCTGGGTCTTTCTCAAGGCAGAATAAAAAGCATTGTCCAGATCCTGCTTATAAACCCCACATATCCAATCAACAGTGTCCATCTGTTGGTTAATAGTAAACCAATCCTTAACCTCCATTCCCCTTTATTGTTATGTCATTGTAACATCTCCATGTCAATCACATCTTAAAAACACCCCTGGAAGGCTAGCCAAGCCAGAGGTGTATCACATGACTCCTGGACGCACGGGACTCGGAACCTGCGTTGCCGCCGTATCCCTGGCAAGCAGAGTGCGTAATTACCGAAAGTTGTCACCGGAAGTACCCCAGCATCATTCCCATGGAAGCAACATCTCCATGGTGACCGGGGCACGTCTCCTCAGGCCGTCAATCTCCACACGTACAGGGCCAGTAGCGTCACTTCCGCCATGCCATCTTCCCGGCTGGTGGTTGCCATGGCAACACTTGAATGCAAATATATACTTTAAAAACAAAAAAGTTTCTTATTCTGGGGTCTTTTCTCAAATTTAGTCTCCAAAAGGTCCTTTCTATCTATCTTTCTATCTATCCACTTCTTCTAAGGCTTGTCCTATTTTTTCCTTCTTATATCCATCTTTTAAAAATCTTGTTTTGAGTCCTTCAGCCTGTGCTTTAAAAATATTCTCGTCTGTACAATTTCTTTTCAGACATTTCATCTGGCCTTGTGGAATCGAATTTAACCAATTGATATGGTGGCAACTATCATACCCTATATATGTCCTGGAATCTGTCCGTTTAATAAAAGTTTTAGTATGTATTGTCTGGTTCTCTATCACTACTGTAATGTCTAAAAAATCCACTGTCTTCTTGTTAATATTAAAGGTGAAATATATATTTCGTGAATTCGTATTTAAATAAGAACAGAACTGATCCAGAATTTCTCTTTCTCCCTTCCATATGAAAAAAACGTAGTCATTATAGCGATGCCAGGACACAAGACTCGCTACACACAGGTTGTTATTCCAAACGCACTCCATCTCCCATTGTCCCATAAATACTATTTCTCAGAAATTGTGTTACAGCGTTCACTCCTACCTCATGTTCAATTATTGAATAGAATGATTTAACGTCCGCTGTCACCATGAACATGTCATCCCCCCATTCAATCGTGGACAAAAACTGCAGAAACTCTTTTGTATCTTTCAAATGTGAAGGATTTCTAACCACCATTGGCTGAAGAAAATAATCAATATATTCAGACAAATTTGCCGTGACCGACTCCATACCTGATACAATCGGTCTGCCTGGTGGATGCGTAACACTCTTATGCACCTTGGGCAACAGGTAAAGTGCTGGTATAGTGGTATTGGGATTCAGAAGGAACTTTACTTCCTTCTCTTCCAAAACCCCCAGATCTTTATATTTATCTATAAGGGTTTGTAGCTCAGAACAGATTCTCCCCGTTGGGTCTGAACGAAGTTTTTGGTAAGTGTTCCTATCCACTACATGTTCCTTTACTTGTTTTAGGTACCCCCCCATCCTTTTTTGGCGGGTTTGATAGTTTTTTTCTGAATTCGTACTAAAATCTTTAAGGGCCCCTCTTTCTTTAAAGGTCAAGTTGAATTTTATACCCGTTGGTCTGATATCCCTTAAATCTTCTTTAACCAATTCACAGAATGTGCCTATAAAATTTCCTTTGACATATGTCGGATAAAATACCGATTTTGGTTTAAAAGGTGTTCTGGTAGGTGGTTCGATAGGACCGAAATCTGTGGTTGTTTCTTTCGTAAGGAAGAACTTTTTTATACAGAGTTTATGCACAAATTTATGGATGTCTATAAAGGTTTTTAGAAATAACTATCAAACCCGCCGATAAAGGTGGGGGGGTTGTTGTGATGGACACAAGCTGGTACCTAAAACAAGTAGAGGAACATGTAGGAGATAAGGAACACTTATCAAAAACTTCGTTCAGACCCAACGGGAGAATCTGTTCTGAGCTACAAACCTTTATAGATAAATATAAAGAACTGGTGGTTTTGGAAGAGAAGGAAGTACAGTTCCTTCTGAATCCCAATACCACTATACCAGCACTTTACCTGTTGCCCAAGGTGCATAAGAGTGTTACGCATCCACCGGGCAGACCGATTGTATCAGGTATGGAGTCGGTCACGGCAAATTTGTCTGAATATATTGATTATTTTCTTCAGCCAATGGTGGTTAGAAATCCTTCACATTTGAAAGATACAAAAGAGTTTCTGCAGTTTTTGTCCACTATTGAATGGGAGGATGACATGTTCATGGTGACAGCGGACGTTAAATCACTCTATTCAATAATTGAACATGAGGTAGGAGTGAGCGCTGTAACACAATTTATGAGAAATAGTACTTTATAAGAACTTGTCCAAAATTTTATTATAGATGGAATCAACTTCATTTTACATAATAATTATTTCATTTTTAATGGGGATTTTTTTATCCAGAAGGTCGGCACAGCCATGGGCACCAGATTCGCTCCAAGCTATGCCAACATATTTATGGGACAGTGGGAGATGGAGTGCTTTTGGAATAACAACCCATTTGGAGCGAGTCTTGTGTCCCAGGATCGCTATATTGACGACGTTTTTTTCATATGGAAGGGAGAAAGAGAAATTCTGGATCAGTTCTGTTCTTATTTAAATACGAATTCACGAAATATAGATTTCACCTTTAATATTAACAAGAAGACAGTGGATTTTTTAGACATTACAGTGGTGATAGAGAACCAGACAATACATACTAAAACTTTTACTAAACAGAGAGATTCTAGGACATATATAGGGTATGATAGTTGCCACCATATCAATTGGTTAAATTCGATTCCACAAGGCCAGATGAAACGTCTGAAAAGAAATTGTACAGACGAGAATATTTTTAAAGCACAGGCTGAAGAACTCAAAACAAGATTTTTAAAAGATGGATATAAGAAGGAAAAAATAGTACAAGCCTTAGAAGAAGTGCAAAAGACAGATAGAAAGGACCTTTTGGAGACTTTGAGAAAAGACCCCAGAATAAGAAATATGAGTGGGCTTTTATTACAGGTTTTAATTCTCAACATAGAATTTTAGAGAAATCTTTTAGGAAGAACTGTAACATCTTAAGGAAAGATCCAATTTTAAAGGAGGTGATTCCGGAGAAACCGGTTTTTATTTATAGAAAGGCCCCAAACCTAAAAAATTCCTTGGTAAGGAGTTATCTTCCCCCCAGAAAACGAGAGGGGAGAATTGTGACCAAGGGCTTCCACCTTTGTGGCTCATGTATTGGATGCAGAGAGGTCAAAAGGGATGGCACGAAAAAATTGGATGCAGTCAGTATAAATGGATATACTTTTAAACTGAAAGATTTCATCACGTGCAATATGAGTAATGTTATATATTTTATTGAATGTTCTTGCCATCTTTTTTATATAGGGTGCACTTCTCGGGCTTTAAAAATACGAATAGGAGAGCACTGTAGGAACATTAAAAAGGGTTTGGAGACCCACGCCCTCTCCAACCATTTTAAAAAGAATCATAACTGTTCCACATCTGGGATTATAAAATTTGCTGCTATTAAAGTAGTCAGATGTAATTCACGTCAATAGGACAGTGCTACCCTTTTAGCCAAATGTGAGATGCAATGTATTTATGATTTTAATACTCTCCATCCACAAGGTATTAATAATGATTTTGAACTAAAATGGTTCCTATGAATTTTAAACTTTTTATTCATGTTATATGTTATATTTCATTATGAATTTATATGAATGTTTTTTCTATAATTAGAATGCTTTGAATACGAGGTATTTTTTGTTGTACTACTTGTTCGGAACAAACCTTTTTGTTTTTAAATGATATATTTGCATTCAAGTGTTGCCATGGCAACCACCGGCCGGGAAGATGGCATGGCGGAAGTGACGCTACGGGCCCTGTACGTGTAGAGATTGACGGCCTGTGGAGACGTGCCCTGGTCACCATGTAGACGTTTCCATGGGAATGATGCTGGGGTACTTCCGGTGACAACTTTCGGTAATGACGTGCTCTGGTTGCCAGGGATACGGCGGCAACACAGGTTCCGAGTCCCTCGCGTCCAGGAGTCATGTGATGCGCCTCTGGCTTGGCTAGCCTTCCGGGGGTGTTTTTAAGATGTGATTGACATGGAGATCTTACAATGACATAACAATAAAGGAGAATGGAGGTTAAGGATTGGTTTACTATTAACCAACAGACGGACACTGTTGATTGGATATGTGGGGTTTATAAGCAGGATCTAGACAATGCTTTTTATTCTGCCTTGAGAAAGACCCAGAGCATTTGGGTTGAAACGCATTGGCTATCTACTGGACCCCCAAGTTTAAGTGAAGGACTGGACTGCATTACGCTTGCCTGAGGGCCATCCCAGATTGTCCACCCAGGGAGGCCATCTGGTGACTATTTACTAATGTGCCTTTTGAGAGCTGCTTCACACCAGTTCTCAATAAACTCTGGTAATTGTTCTATCAGACTTTTCCATATCACACTTGGGGATTGTACAGAACCTTTTTATGTTTTATGTGTATGTCATCTGATTAAAATTTGTTGTACTACACATGATGATATTCTGGTTTTTCCACATATAATGAGAGTTATCTGGTCAGAATAATACGAAGTTACTCAGGAGGATCTTCACCATAAAGGAATGTATTGATCCATTATCATCTCTTGATTGAAGTATTCATTGTCTAGGCGCCAGTCTGTACACATATCCTCTTTTGCTATATTTTTGTTGGTTTTTTTTGGTTTTGGAGGGACACTTGTTTTGGATATTTGTACTCACAGGCAGCCTTTGTGCGCAGCCTATTCATCACTCAATTTTTCTATTTGTGGATCTAGTACCAATTATTGGTTTATTGACAGAGTTTGTAACATACACATTAAAAAATGTTGTACAGAAATAAAATTGCTATATATCAGAGAGAGGTATCCAGAACGTGTTGATGGCAAATTAGATCCTCCCTCACCTTAACAAGGTGTGAGCTCATAAAGGGAAAATCTTCACGATTTGGATTACTATGTGATAGCTGACAAACCCTATGCATTTCATCGTTATGACTTCATCAGGGGCAGTTCTCCACAAATATCGAGACCAAACGATGGAATTACATTTAGTATACACCAATGGTCTTACAGCTACCTCCATGTGTCACTTTTACTGAACAAGTGGGAGATTTGATCACAAAAACTTGTGAAGTGTATCCAAGATGGCCATATAAAGATCTTTAAAAACCTGTAAAAACTAGGGGACTTTTACATCCAAATCAATTAGGTGAAAAAAACTTCATATATAAAGATTTATCATAATAGTACAACAGACGTTTATTTTAAAAAAATATGTTGACAATAGAAACCTCCACAATGGAATTCACAAATAAATCCAAACGTGCTTGTGTGGCAGTCTAATGGAAATTCCTGAATCGATAATCTCCACTAGAGAATTATTGTTTTTTCTATGTGTATTTGAGGTCTTACAACAGAGATCTCTCCCACAGTGATGCTTTCATCTGTGCACAAGACAAGTATATTGTTGTGTGTATATACAGTATATATATATATATATATATATTGTAAATACATACACATTTTATTTATATATATAAAATAGCTGGAGTACACGGCATTGCCAGGGATTTTAATAATGTCTGTTTACAAAAATATATGTAAATATTAAACACATAGTATAAATAACATTGTAGATAGCTGAATACCCATGCTTCGCTACGGGATGAGGATGGTGAATTAGAATGTTAGTTGTTTGTTAATTAACATTGGTTGGAGATCTAGTATATAGGCACATCTTGCTTCACTTTGTGTAGTGGCCCGACCCCTTTTTGTTTCCCCAAGGGACCCTTCTCTTCCCACTATACAACTCTCAGTCTGTGGCTTCCTGCTGCCGCCATTCCCCTCCTTACATCATCAATATGCAAATAGAGTGCGCTGTCAATGGCAGCCTGTACAGGGAAGGTCAATTCCCTCAAATATACATGTAAAGGAAAAAAGAAAATGTACTGGCGCCGGCTGAAATTCAATGACAAGGTATATTTAATATATAAAATATATTTAATAAATTCAACTGAGAGGTTCAGCTTATCTCTCAAGATTAAAAAGCTACCTTAAAAGATAAATCATATAAATAAATCCATCACATAAATAAAATTGATTGCTGTAGGAGAACACAGAGTATTAACCCTTTCAATTCAAATGTCCACAGTTCCTGGCTATGACGCTGATCCACATTTGCCCACAAGTTGTTTTATATGTAACTTTTTACCAGACTTGCTTCCGGATATGAATCCCCTAGGAGTCCCAAGCAGTTGGAGTCCAGATGGCAATTGGGGATAAGTCCGGGTCTGTTGAAATGCTTGTGTCGGAATTTGGATCCGGTGGATGCTGATAAGTCCAAATATCGCCAGGAGGTGGATAGGGTGCTGATACCTGTGGTCCTACAAGGAAAGCTCAATGCGTTTCGCTGGTCTAGTGAATGCCAGCTTCCTCAGGAGCATGAGGAAGCTGGCATTCACTAGACCAGCGAAACGCGTTGTGGGCAAATGTGGATCAGCGTCCTAGCCAGGAACTGTGGACATTTGAATTGAAAGGGTTAATACTCTGTGTTCTCCTACAGCAATCAATTTTATTTATGTGATGGATTTATTTATATGATTTATCTTTTAAGGTAGCTTTTTAATCTTGAGAGATAAGCTGAACCTCTCAGTTGAATTTATTAAATATATTTTATATATTAAATATACCTTGTCATTGAATTTCAGCCGGCGCCAGTACATTTTCTTTTTTCCCTCCTTACATCATGTCAGTGACCCTGTGAAATTATGAAATTATTTACAGTTTCTTATATAGCGTAGCACATTATGTATCTCCTGATATACGCTGTGCTGCTGGGGGACCGTGCTACTTCCACTATATAACTGTCAGTGTGTAGTTTCGTGCTACCTCTGTTCCCCTCCTCACATCATGTCACTGGCCCTGTCACATGCAGCCCTGTCATCACTGACATATCATGCATGTCCTCATAGTCTGTGCTGCTGGCCCACCCCTAATGGTGTGTTACCCCGACAGTGTTTGTTCCCAGAGTGTAAGTCATATGTGTAGCAAGTTTGGTGTAAATTGCTCCAGGCATTCCAGAGTTATGCTGTCTGCTGAAAAACTCTGTGCTGCTGCCTCACCCCTAGGGGTGCTATGGGTGTCTTCCCACCACAGTTTTCGTTTGCAGAGTGTAAGGCAGCTGTGTACCAATTTTGGAGTACATGGGTCCAGCAATTCCAGAGTTATGCTGTCTCCTGATATACTCTGTGCTGCTGACCTTAGGGGTGCTATGGACTTCTAATTTGTTTAGTTGCCTCTGGCATGTTTTAATATGCTCTTATGCCAAATTTCACAATCTTCACTTGTAAACTGTGGATTTATATATAAAGACAGACAGAAGGACACATTTTCACTTTTATATAGTAGATAAGAAAAAAAAACATTGTACGTAGACATTTGAAGGACACCCTTCTGGCAGAATTATTCATAAGCAATTGCTATTGAAAATGTCAAGGGTGTTAAAGAGTTAACTCACCACTGTCTGTGACAGCCAGGCTGCCTTGAACACAGAACTCCTGTAGAGGGGGGGGGGTTCAGAAACAGGAGTGCAGAGAGAGTTTTGCTTTCACTTTTTGCTCTCACTGCATGGCTTTTACAAAGCAAGGAACAGAGGGGAAAGTTTCTGGCAGTCCATGCGTAAAGAGTTTGCGAGTTTCGGCCAGGTAATGTGTGCAGGGGTGATTTGTAGGTACTCAGAAACCCCCCTATGCATGCGCTACTGTACAATGCACAATGTAAATGCTTTGTAAGTACTTTCAGAATGAAAATAAAATGATTCTTACAGACTGGTGGCCATGCTGGGACAATCTCCAGTCACATACAGTTCTTTAGTTACAGGGAATGAAAAAATGCCAAAAAATGGGACTTGTACACAGAGGTGGATTTAGACCACATGGGGCATTAAGCAAGATACAGATTTGGGGCCCCCATCCCTCAAACAATCCATAGCACTATATTTTTCTTCCTGATTTATACATTTTACATTATTTGTTGTTTTTCCACCTCTATAACAGTATATTACTTTCCCCCTTCACTGAGTGTGCCATGTCCACTCGCTGACTGCATTTTATATCAGCATTTTATAATACTCATTATTACCCTCTTCAGTCAGTGTGACTGTGTTGATTATATATCAGTGCCCCACTGATTGTAGCAGGCAGGCCCCCATTGTCAAAACACAGTAGTACTTAAAATAGAGTATCATAGTATATTGCTATATCATTAGTCAGCGGAGGTCTTGGTCCACCGGAAATGCCCTCCATATCAGCGGGCCCTCCTGGGACCCACAGGGCCCTAAGCAGCCACCTTGGTTGCCTTGTGGTAAATCCTCCTCTGCTTGTGCAGTACAATTCCAGTGTTCTCATTTACTCATTCAGGGTATTTTGAGCATAACATTCGTTGTGTGTTGAATTATCTTGGGTATGTCTATAAAAAAAAATGTATACAAAATGCTATTGATTCAGTTGGCTACCAGTGTAATATTTCCTCTAAAACAATTCACTCTGTGAGTCCAAGATATGTACAAATCAAAGGGTACAAGTCCTTTGAAGAGTAACTGAGAAAAACAGATGTGGTTCTTTACATACAGTTTACTGTAGAAGTGCAAGTTAAAAATGAATGCCCCCAGTACTAAGGTGGTCTGTTTCTGTTGCACATGTGGATGGACCAGAATAAGCATGTGAATTGCATACCGTAGTTAAGAAACATTAGGGGGTCATTTAGGTGCAGTCGGATTTGCTGTCACTGCAATGATAGTGCTGTATGTAAATGCAGCAGGAGGAGTCTATTACATGCAGATGTCTCCTGCAACAGTAGTGATCCAACCTGCATCCTAGGTGCTTTGCGCTGATGGTCTCAGATGCAACTGCACCTGAATGACCCCCAATTTGCCTATTCCTAATGCTGAACTTCAAGTCTGTGGAAAAGAAGAAAAAAAATAGGAAGTTTGGAGATATATGTATGCTGTGAATGAGTTATGTTCCACATGACTATACTGTATGTCTATTTTACTGTAGGTTATTGCAATGGGCACCAGCCAACATACACTGCTTTAGGACAGTACAGATTTATTTTAATCCAGTTTGGCTTTAACACAACTTAAATATATCCCAGTATTTAGTAGAGATGAGCGCCGGAAATTTTTCGGGTTTTGTGTTTTGGATTTGGGTTCGGTTCCGCGGCCGTGTTTTGGGTTCGACCGCGTTTTGGCAAAACCTCACCGAATTTTTTTTGTCGGATTCGGGTGTGTTTTGGATTCGGGTGTTTTTTTCAAAAAACCCTAAAAAACAGCTTAAATCATAGAATTTGGGGGTCATTTTGATCCCAAAGTATTATTAACCTCAAAAACCATAATTTACACTCATTTTCAGTCTATTCTGAATACCTCACACCTCACAATATTATTTTTAGTCCTAAAATTTGCACCGAGGTCGCTGTATGAGTAAGATAAGCGACCCTAGTGGCCGACACAAACACCGGGCCCATCTAGGAGTGGCACTGCAGTGTCACGCAGGATGGCCCTTCCAAAAAACCCTCCCCAAACAGCACATGACGCAAAGAAAAAAAGAGGCGCAATGAGGTAGCTGACTGTGTGAGTAAGATAAGCGACCCTAGTGGCCGACACAAACACCGGGCCCATCTAGGAGTGGCACTGCAGTGTCACGCAGGATGGCCCTTCCAAAAAACCCTCCCCAAACAGCACATGACGCAAAGAAAAAAAGAGGCGCAATGAGGTAGCTGACTGTGTGAGTAAGATAAGCGACCCTAGTGGCCGACACAAACACCGGGCCCATCTAGGAGTGGCACTGCAGTGTAACGCAGGATGGCCCTTCCAAAAAACCCTCCCCAAACAGCACATGACGCAAAGAAAAAAAGAGGCGCAATGAGGTAGCTGACTGTGTGAGTAAGATAAGCGACCCTAGTGGCCGACACAAACACCGGGCCCATCTAGGAGTGGCACTGCAGTGTCACGCAGGATGGCCCTTCCAAAAAACCCTACCCAAAAAGCACATGACGCAAAGAAAAAAAGAGGCGCAATGAGGTAGCTGACTGTGTGAGTAAGATAAGCGACCCTAGTGGCCGACACAAACACCGGGCCCATCTAGGAGTGGCACTGCAGTGTCACGCAGGATGGCCCTTCCAAAAAACCCTCCCCAAACAGCACATGACGCAAAGAAAAATTAAAGAAAAAAGAGGTGCAAGATGGAATTGTCCTTTGGCCCTCCCACCCACCCTTATGTTGTATAAACAGGACATGCACACTTTAACCAACTCATCATTTCAGTGACAGGGTCTGCCACACGACTGTGACTGAAATGACGGGTTGGTTTGGACCCCCACCAAAAAAGAAGCAATTAATCTCTCCTTGCACAAACTGGCTCTACAGAGGCAAGATGTCCACCTCATCATCATCCTCCGATATATCACCGTGTACATCCCCCTCCTCACAGATTATCAATTCGTCCCCACTGGAATCCACCATCTCAGCTCCCTGTGTACTTTGTGGAGGCAATTGCTGCTGGTCAATGTCTCCACGGAGGAATTGATTATAATTCATTTTAATGAACATCATCTTCTCCACATTTCCTGGATGTAACCTCGTACGCCGATTGCTGACAAGGTGAGCGGCGGCACTAAACACTCTTTCGGAGTACACACTTGTGGGAGGGCAACTTAGGTAGAATAAAGCCAGTTTGTGCAAGGGCCTCCAAATTGCCTCTTTTTCCTGCCAGTATAAGTACGGACTGTGTGACGTGCCTACTTGGATGCGGTCACTCATATAATCCTCCACCATTCTTTCAATGGGGAGAGAATCATATGCAGTGACAGTAGACGACATGTCCGTAATCGTTGTCAGGTCCTTCAGTCCGGACCAGATGTCAGCATCAGCAGTCGCTCCAGACTGCCCTGCATCACCGCCAGCGGGTGGGCTCGGAATTCTGAGCCTTTTCCTCGCACCCCCAGTTGCGGGAGAATGTGAAGGAGGAGATGTTGACAGGTCGCGTTCCGCTTGACTTGACAATTTTCTCACCAGCAGGTCTTTCAACCCCAGCAGACTTGTGTCTGCCGGAAAGAGAGATCCAAGGTAGGCTTTAAATCTAGGATCGAGCACGGTGGCCAAAATGTAGTGCTCTGATTTCAACAGATTGACCACCCGTGAATCCTTGTTAAGCGAATTAAGGGCTCCATCCACAAGTCCCACATGCCTAGCGGAATCGCTCCGTGTTAGCTCCTCCTTCAATGTCTCCAGCTTCTTCTGCAAAAGCCTGATGAGGGGAATGACCTGACTCAGGCTGGCAGTGTCTGAACTGACTTCACGTGTGGCAAGTTCAAAGGGCATCAGAACCTTGCACAACGTTGAAATCATTCTCCACTGCGCTTGAGACAGGTGCATTCCACCTCCTATATCGTGCTCAATTGTATAGGCTTGAATGGCCTTTTGCTGCTCCTCCAACCTCTGAAGCATATAGAGGGTTGAATTCCACCTCGTTACCACTTCTTGCTTCAGATGATGGCAGGGCAGGTTCAGTAGTTTTTGGTGGTGCTCCAGTCTTCTGTACATGGTGCCTGTACGCCGAAAGTGTCCCGCAATTCTTCTGGCCACCGACAGCATCTCTTGCACGCCCCTGTCGTTTTTAAAAAAATTCTGCACCACCAAATTCAAGGTATGTGCAAAACATGGGACGTGCTGGAATTTGCCCATATTTATTGCACACACAATATTGCTGGCGTTGTCCGATGCCACAAATCCACAGGAGAGTCCAATTGGGGTAAGCCATTCCGCGATGATCTTCCTCAGTTGCCGTAAGAGGTTTTCAGCTGTGTGCGTATTCTGGAAAGCGGTGATACAAAGCGTAGCCTGCCTAGGAAAGAGTTGGCGTTTGCGAGATGCTGCTACTGGTGCCGCCGCTGCTGTTCTTGCGGCGGGAGTCCATACATCTACCCAGTGGGCTGTCACAGTCATATAGTCCTGACCCTGCCCTGCTCCACTTGTCCACATGTCCGTGGTTAAGTGGACATTGGGTACAACTGCATTTTTTAGGACACTGGTGAGTCTTTTTCTGACGTCCGTGTACATTCTCGGTATCGCCTGCCTAGAGAAGTGGAACCTAGATGGTATTTGGTAAGGGGGGCACACTGCCTCAATAAATTGTCTAGTTCCCTGTGAACTAACGGCGGATACCGGACGCACGTCTAACACCAACATAGTTGTCAAGGCCTCAGTTATCCGCTTTGCAGCAGGATGACTGCTGTGATATTTCATCTTCCTCGCAAAGGACTGTTGGACAGTCAATTGCTTACTGGAAGTAGTACAAGTGGGCTTACGACTTCCCCTCTGGGATGACCATCGACTCCCAGCAGAAACAACAGCAGCGCCAGCAGCAGTAGGCGTTACACGCAAGGATGCATCGGAGGAATCCCAGGCAGGAGAGGACTCGTCAGAATTGCCAGTGACATGGCCTGCAGGACTATTGGCATTCATGGGGAAGGAGGAAATTGACACTGAGGGAGTTGGTGGGGTGGTTTGCGTGAGCTTGGTTACAAGAGGAAGGGATTTACTGGTCAGTGGACTGCTTCCGCTGTCGCCCAAAGTTTTTGAACTTGTCACTGACTTATTATGAATGCGCTGCAGGTGACGTATAAGGGAGGATGTTCCGAGGTGGTTAACGTCCTTACCCCTACTTATTACAGCTTGACAAAGGCAACACACAGCTTGACACCTGTTGTCCGCTTTTCTGTTGAAATACCTCCACACTGAAGAGCTGATTTTTTTGGTATTTTCACCAGGCATGTCAACGGCCATATTCCTCCCACGGACAACAGGTGTCTCCCCGGGTGCCTGACTTAAACAAACCACCTCACCATCAGAATCCTCCTGGTCAATTTCCTCCCCAGCGCCAGCAACACCCATATCCTCCTCATCCTGGTGTACTTCAACATCTTCATCTTCAATCTGACTATCAGGAACTGGACTGCGGGTGCTCCTTCCAGCACTTGCAGGGGGCGTGCAAATGGTGGAAGGCGCATGCTCTTCACGTCCAGTGTTGGGAAGGTCAGGCATCGCAACCGACACAATTGGACTCTCCTTGTGGATTTGGGATTTCGAAGAACGCACAGTTCTTTGCGGTGCTTTTGCCAGCTTGAGTCTTTTCAGTTTTCTAGCGAGAGGCTGAGTGCTTCCATCCTCATGTGAAGCTGAACCACTAGCCATGAACATAGGCCAGGGCCTCAGCCGTTCCTTGCCACTCCGTGTGGTAAATGGCATATTGGCAAGTTTACGCTTCTCCTCCGACAATTTTATTTTAGGTTTTGGAGTCCTTTTTTTACTGATATTTGGTGTTTTGGATTTGACATGCTCTGTACTATGACATTGGGCATCGGCCTTGGCAGACGACGTTGCTGGCATTTCATCGTCTCGGCCATGACTAGTGGCAGCAGCTTCAGCACGAGGTGGAAGTGGATCTTGATCTTTCCCTAATTTTGGAACCTCAACATTTTAGTTCTCCATATTTTAATAGGCACAACTAAAAGGCACCTCAGGTAAACAATGGAGATAGATGGATACTAGTATACAATTATGGATGGACTGCCGAGTGCCGACACAGAGGTAGCTACAGCCGTGGACTATTGTACTGTACTGTGTCTGCTGCTAATATAGACTGGATGATAATGAGATGTAGTATGTATGTATAAAGAAGAAAGAAAAAAAAAACCACGGGTAGGTGGTATACAATTATGGATGGACTGCCGAGTGCCGACACAGAGGTAGCTACAGCCGTGGACTACCGTACTGTGTCTGCTGCTAATATAGACTGGTTGATAATGAGATGTAGTATGTATAAAGAAGAAAGAAAAAAAAAAACACGGGTAGGTGGTATACAATTATGGACGGACTGCCGAGTGCCGACACAGAGGTAGCTACAGCCGTGGACTATTGTACTGTACTGTGTCTGCTGCTAATATAGACTGGATGATAATGAGATGTAGTATGTATAAAGAAGAAAGAAAAAAAAAACACGGGTATGTGGTATACAATTATGGATGGACTGCCGAGTGCCGACACAGAGGTAGCTACAGCCGTGGACTACCGTACTGTACTGTGTCTGCTGCTAATATAGACTGGATGATAATGAGATGTAGTATGTATAAAGAAGAAAGAAAAAAAAACCACGGGTAGGTGGTATACAATTATGGATGGACTGCCGAGTGCCGACACAGAGGTAGCTACAGCCGTGGACTACCGTACTGTGTCTGCTGCTAATATAGACTGGTTGATAATGAGATGTAGTATGTATAAAGAAGAAAGAAAAAAAAAACCACGGGTAGGTGGTATACAATTATGGACGGACTGCCGAGTGCCGACACAGAGGTAGCTACAGCCGTGGACTACCGTACTGTACTGTGTCTGCTGCTAATATAGACTGGATGATAATGAGATGTAGTATGTATAAAGAAGAAAGAAAAAAAAAACCACGGGTAGGTGGTATACAATTATGGATGGACTGCCGAGTGCCGACACAGAGGTAGCTACAGCCGTGAACTACCGTACTGTGTCTGCTGCGACTGGATGATAAATAATGATATAAAAAATATATATACAGTATATCACTACTGCAGCCGGACAGGTATATATTATATAATGACGGACCTGCTGGACACTGTCTGTCAGCAGAATGAGTTTTTTATTTTATAGAATAAAAAAACACCACACAAGTCACACGACGTGTGTTTAACTTTTACAGGCAGACATTCACAATACAATATAGTGTACTATATACTGGTGGTCAGGTCACTGGTCAGTCACACTGGCAGTGGCACTCCTGCAGAAAAAAAGTGTGCACTGTTTAATTTTTTAATATGTACTCCTGGCTCCTGCTATAACCTAACTGCTCCCCAGTCTCCCCCACAATTAAGCTGTGTGAGCACAGTCAGATATTATACATAGATGATGCAGCAGCACACTGGGCTGTGCACAGATATGGTATGTGACTGAGTCACTGTGTATCGTTTTTTCAGGCAGAGAACGGATTATATTAAATAATATAAAACTGCACTGGTGGTCACTGGTCAGTCACTAGTATAACTAACTAATACTATCAGCAAAATTCTGCACTCTCTGTCTGAGTACTCCTCCGAAGCTCCAGTAAATGAAGTGTCACTGTCTCACTCTGTCACTAGTATAACTAACTAATACTATCAGCAAAATTCTGCACTCTCTGTCTGAGTACTCCTCCTAAGCTCCAGTAAATGAAGTGTCACTGTCTCACTCTCACTCTCCTATCTATTTCTTCTCTAAACGGAGAGGACGCCAGCCACGTCCTCTCACTATCAATCTCAATGCACGTGTAAAATGGCGACGACGCGCGGCTCCTTATATAGAATCCGAGTCTCGCGATAGAATCCGAGCCTCGCGAGAATCCGACAGCGTCATGATGACGTTCGGGCGCGCTCGGGTTAACCGAGCAAGGCGGGAAGATCCGAGTCGCTCGGATCCGTGTAAAAAAAGCGGAAGTTCGGGCGGGTTCGGATTCCGAGGAACCGAACCCGCTCATCTCTAGTATTTAGATGATCCATTTATGAAATAACCACATTATAGATTGGTTTTGCATGTCCTCAATGATTTTAATGACACACACACATTTAAACAGCTTTAAATATTTTGATTTTCACTTTAACAAGAATAGTAAAAGTTATATGTTTCTATACTTTGTATGGATAAAGCCCAAAAATGTTCTCCATATTATATCCATCTGACTACTTTCAATAATATTCAACATTCAAATCCCGCATTTGAAGTTCCTCCACAATGGGAGAATATTTTTTTCTTCTTTTTGAGTACATTTATATATTACATTTATATATGTTATCTATGTTATTTATATATGTTACCTTATGATTATATTTGAAAAAACACAGAATATTAAGAAAGAAATGGTGTGTTAGCTTCAATAGATGAGAATGTTATTTTGATACCAGTATGGATGTCGTCCCAATTTTCTTGCTTTGAATAGAAAAGTCTCAATACCTGTTAATAATAAATGTATAATGTAGCAGGTGTTCTGCGTCCTTTTTCTAGAGCAATACAGATGACAAGTTGTAGGTTGTCTGGTCAAATAGCAGAGGTCACAGGTTCCATCATCAGTTAATTTATTTTCATTTTTTAACAATATTTACTTTATTGAAGTATAAAAAACTAAAAGTTCCCCATGTCTTGCAGGATTCAATTAAAATTCTTCATTTTAACCTATAAGCTCTCAACAACTCCACCCCTTCATATGTATTAAATATTATATTGAAATACATTTAAATTTTTTGGGTGGGGGGTTTATATATTCTTTGACCACCCTGTCCGGGGTTGCAAAGCACTGAGGCACCTTACATATCAATGACAAAAATACTATTGATAATAATTGTTAGGAACCCCAGTAAGTATTCATGATGGGATGCACTATGATCACAGTGCTGTAATTTGAATACGTGGATGACACCACTCTCCTGTATTCCCACCTCCTGTAATAATTACCAAGGATCCACAGGTCTCTTAAACTCTATCACAGTTACACATGCTCAGCAACTTTACCTCTCATTCAGTTACAGTAAGTTGGATGCCCCATGCTTCTAGTAATCAATAACAGATATAGCATTATCACTATGACAATTGCACAGGTTTCGCAACTCAATCTCCTATGCAGTTAAGTTGGACATCCCCTACTTCTTGCAATAAATAACATATTAATTGTAGCCTCTATCACAGTTGCAC